>NW_027362769.1:199438343-200038343 GCF_046119375.1 Phyllobates terribilis | reverse complement strand
ACCCATCCGGGTTCCAGTACCGTCAGCTGGTTCTCGGTAGTTCCTCAGCTTTCTTGTACCTTCTGCTACATTTCCAAGTTCAAGCTTTTTGAAATGGTTCTTGGTAATCACTCTGGATCTCCCTGACGAGGACCCTGAAGACGAAGACCCTGAAGACCAACCCTAAGAAGACGAGGACCCCGAAGACAACGACCCTGAAGACGAGGACCCTGAAGACCACCCCGAAGAAGACGAGGACCCTGAAGACCACCCCGAAGAAGACGAGGACCCCGAAGACGAGGACCCAGAAGACCAACCCGAAGAAGACGAGGACCCCGAAGACGACGACCCCCGAAGACGACGACCCTGAAGACCACCCCGAAGAAGACCAAGAAGATGACCCTGAAGAAGTTGACCAAGAGGACAAAGAAGAGAAGACAAGCACCAAGATACAGAAGAACAAGAGACAGAAAACCAAGAAGCAGAAATACAAGAAGCTGCAGAACAAAAAGCGGAAGAACATTAAACATAAGACTAAAAATCAGAGCAAAAGATAATATCTAAATTATAAGCAGAAGATGACTAAGCAGTGTATGGGGGTGAGTCCGTTCCTCCTCGTGGTGCCCCTGGAAAAGACCTGCTGCTGCAGGCCAAACTGAACGCGGACAAATCCTGTTGTAAATCTTTTGTGACGGGCAGAACGAAAGGTGTAATGTCCAACCTTTTATAGATAACAACTACAGGAATGCCTGCCACAAATAAGAATATGATGAAGAAGAAGAATATGAAGAAGATGAAGAAGTAGAATATGAAGAATGTAAAAAAAAAGAATAATACGAAGAAGGTGAAGAAGAAGAAGATGAAGAAGGTGAAGAAGAAGAGGATGAAAAAGATGCTGAGGATGTTGAAGGAGAAAGTGTGGGAGAAGTAAAAAAGAAGGTGAAAAGCATGGAAGTAGTGAAACATAAATATCTGACAAAATATAAAAATACTTAACATAGTCAATATTTCCGTAACTCAGAACATCTTAAAAAAAATATTAATTCCTGCTATTCCATTTGATTGGGCTAAACCTCTATGCCTTTATTGTCTCCCCCACCTCCCCCAATACATTCTACATTATTCTTAGTTGTTTTCCTTCATGTAGAATTAACCTACAAGGAAAGAAAGGGTTTATTTTCATTCCGATATTTCTGTCCCATTGACTTGCATTGGTTTCCGGTATCGGAATCGGCGATATCCGATACTTTTTCGGTATCGGTCCGATCCAATCCGATCCGATATTTCCCGATATCAGAAGGTATCGCTCAACACTAGTCCCCACACGTTGGAACTCTACCCTCCACATGTTACAAAGGATTTGTGAGCAGAAGAGAACAGTTGTGAAGTACCAGCTGCAACAAGGCCGTCGATATTCAGGTCAGACTCCACACATAAGACCTCAGGAGTGGACCTGGATGTCTGACATATGTACCATCCTGACAAACTTTGAGTAGTCCACCAAGATGGTGAGTGGCGATGACGCCATCATTACCGTCAGCATCCCACTTGTCTGTCTTTTGCAAAGCTCTCTGCAGAGAATTGAAGAGGAGGCATTGCAGCCAGAGTATGATGAGATGGATCAAGAAGCCGTAGCGGGCGATTACACACAGCCCAGCCTCATCTCATCCCAACGTGCATTGGGGGACAATGAGGGAGAGGAGGAGGAGGAGGAAGAACAGGAGCTGGTGTCATGCGCTGTAGATGGTAGTACCTGTACAACTGTCATACCGTCGGTTCAGCGTGGGTGGCCTGAGGACAGGGGGGAGGAGGAGGAGGAGGAGGAGAGCATGGTCAGTCGTCATCTTGGTGAGGACATGGAAGTCTTGCTCGTTACCAGTCTGGCACACATGGCTGACTTTATGTTACGCTGCCTTAACCGTGACCCTCGCGTTGTCAAAATGTTGGGTGACAGTCATTACTGGTTGGTGACACTTTTAGACCCCCGCTACAAGGAGAACTTTCAGTCTTTTATTCCTGAGGTGGTGAGGTCTACAAAAATGGGGCAGTACCAGAAGGCCCTTGCTGCAGATCTGTTAAAAAAATTCCCATCTGAACACGCTAGTGGCAGAGGTCACAGTTCGTTGCCCAACCAAGGCGTACAGGCGAGAGAGACGCAACTCCAATCCAGCAGAGGCAGGGGAACACTGTCAACGTTCTGGGACAGTTTTCTGAGACCCGCCCAGCTTACAGGCCCTGAGGCGCGGGGTACTCTCACAAGGAGTGGAAAGTTTCAAAAGATGGTGAGGGAGTACCTTGCGGACCATACCAGCGTCCTCCGTGATTCCTCTGTGCCTTTTAATTATTGGGTATCCAAGCTGGACACTTGGAATGAACTCGCTCTGTACACCTTGGAGGTCCTGGCCTGCCCTGCCGCTAGCTTGTTATCGGAGCGTGTTTTTAGTGCCACTGAGGGAATTATAACTGATAAGCGCACTCGCCTGTCGACAATGTTGACCCTTATCAAAATGAACAAGGGCTGGATTGGGCCAGACTTCTCATCACCACCAAATGACAGCAGAGTAACATAAAGTCAAATCCACTGTGTTATTTCGGGAGGTGTATTCACATGCACTGCTTCACACCTACACATGGGTATACGCTTCCTCAATTCGGCTTTTTTTTGCTCTTCCCCTTATCCTCAGCCTCCACCACCACTATACCACCAGGGTGACCATGGTCCGTGTTGCCAGCATTGCAAGTTCCTCCGTCCTAATTTTTGGCAGCTTTTGCTTGGAAGGCATAGGCAAAGACTATGGGAGACCCACTCCCCAATAATGGGAATAATGTTTTTAATATGCTGTACTGCATGGCTCTTGTAAGGGGCATTAAAACCGTCTTGTTAAGCTACTGTGACCTCCACGTCTCTTCCAAGGTGCATTAAAACCGTCTTGTTAAACCACTCTGAACTCCACGTCTCTTCCAGGGGGCATTAAAACTGTCTTGTTAAGCTACTGTGACCTCCACGTCTCTTCCAAGGGGCATTAAAACCGTCTTGTTAAACCACTCTGACCTCCAAATCTCTTCCAAGGGGCATTAAAACCGTCTTGTTAAGCTACTGTGACCTCCACGTCTCTTCCAAGGGGCATTAAAACCATCTTGTTTAGCTACTGTGACCTCCACATCTCTTCCAAGGGGCATTAAAACCGTCTTGTTAAACCACTCTGAACTCCACAGCTCTTCCAAGGGGCATTGAAATGCTGTTTTTAATTAACTCTAACCTCCACTACTCTTTGAGCGGGCATTGCATTTCCTCCTAATTTTAGTCAGGTTTTGCTTTTCAATGCTTAGGCGAACACTAAGGGAGACCCACTCCCCAATAATGGGTAGAAGGTTTTTAGTACGCTGTAATCCACGTCTGTTTCAAGGGGCATTGCAGTTCCTCATAATTTTGGAAAGCCTTCCATTCACTGCTTAGGCCAACAGTGCACAGGAGACCCAATTGCTATAAATGGAAAAAACGGTTTAGTTAAGGCCCTCTGACCTCCATGTCACTTCCAAGGGGCATTGGAGTGCCTCGAAATTTTTGGTAGGCATTGCACTCACTGTATGCCCTATAACTGTGTAGCCGAACCGCTCCTTTTGTTACAGAAACATATCCTACAAGACATATGTGGTTGACTGGCCTGATATTGATGTGAATGGTCCCTGTTCCTCCTGCTCTTTCTCCTTTGCCACCACCTCATCCATCAATCATCACCTGAAGCTTTGTTTTAACGGGAGTCATAGAACTGGGATAGTAGCAGGAAAACATCCAGCAATCCTCAGAGGAGGTAGAATATGCGCCAAAATGCTGACCACCTCAGGCCTAGGCGCTACTACATACATGCGCTTGCATTCCAATGAACAGAAAGCTAAGGAGATGGATGGCCTCATGATCATGAATAATTTACTCGCTGTGTAGGAGGCCGACCACTGCTGCTGTCTACCTTCTGAACTTTGTGTTGAAGCCTGATTGACCCAGGACCCGCAATCCTCTATGTCTGGAGGACAAGTTGCATCCCAGTGTCCAACTGTGTCCCGATTTCCACAATATTAACCCAGTGTGAAGGCGTCAGTGAGATGGACCATCCCTGGCCACATTTACTTGTCCACATGTTTGTGGTTAGGCTGTCCTTCCCACTAAATGCACTGGGGAGGGCACAGGTAATGTCTTGGTATGCGCGCTTGTGTATAAGGCGCACCGGGACAAATAGGGGCAGCTGGGGACCGTTTATGGACACCCGGGCACCCCCAGGCGGCTGGGGACCATGTGTGGGCACCCGGCCGCGGGGCTGCTTGGGACCGAGTATGGATACCAGGCCGCCGACGCAGCCATGAGATGGTGGCCAGATTCCGCCTCCACATGCCTAAAAGGCCCAATTTCAAGTGCAAGCTAGCAGTATGGTATTGCAGTCTGGGGTTGGGTCGGTGGCAGGCTGCATACTTGCGCTTGCATTGTAAGGAATGGGGGAGGTACAATTGAACATTGCCCTGGGACAAGGACTTGCACGGGGATAGTGGCAAGTCTGCATCTTTTGATGCAGCAAGGATCACTTATGATGGGCACACTTTTAGGCAGTGATCTGAGTGTCAGAGATGCTTCCAGGGGTCTTCCCCATGCTGTTCCCATGTCTTTTCAGCACTGTATGCATGTGTCACACAGCACATGGCCAGATAAGGTTGTAAAATGTTAAAATGACATTTCCCAGTGAATGCATTTGTCACGGTTGAAAGCAATACAAAAGTGCAAAAACGCATAAAAAATGCTACTTGTGAACATAGCCCAAGGTGTGGAGGAGTATTTTTGTTTTTGGTTATTTATTTTACCTTATACTCAAGTCTTTACCCTGGAAAGGATGTTCCTTAACATATTTCACAGGAAAGCAGTTTCAGTTTTGTTTTTGAACGTTTTATTGTGAGCCCTTAAAAGTGGCTTAACCCTCCGTCAGGGGCAATATGTTTCATAACGAGTTTAGGGACATTGCGCCTGTCAGGCACAGGCTAGAAAATTGCCTATATTTTCCTTTTTTTTAAATTTCAATGCTCTAAAAGTGATCAGTTACCTTAATAGGAATGTAATAAATGAGAATACACATAATCACACAGCCTTTAAAGTTAGCAAGGTACTGGGATGAGGGTGGTTCCCAGACAAACCACTGAAAATAGAGAAATGAAACTAAGTGAGCTGCGCCTGTCAGATCAGTTACCCCTGACGGAGGGTTAATACCTCTGACCACGTTGTTCACAGCAGTGACCTGGGGGTCAGAAATGCTTCCTGGGGTGATCCCCATGTCATTTGAGCACTGTCACTATAGTTTTGGGCACTTGTTAGGCTTTCTACAGACTGCTGGGGGTGCCACCGCAAAAAATGCTCGGGTCTCCCATAGACTAACATTGGGCTCGTTGCTGGGTCGAGCACCCGAGTATCACGGTAAGCTCCGCCCGAGCTTCGAGCACCCGAGCATTTTAGTGCCTATATATCGTCCTCCGCTTTTCCCCAATTCATTATAAGTCCTTGTACAGTGTCGTTTCCACCCCTCAGTTCATTGTAGGTTGGTGTGCACTTTCCATCACCAATTGATTATAAGTCCCTGTACAGCATCATCCCTTATCCCCAAAATCATTATAAGCCTCTGTATAGAGTTCTTAGCCACCAATTCATTATAAGTCCCTTTATATCATCCTCCCCCACATCCCAATTCATTATAAACCCCTGTATAGTGTTCTTCCCCACTTACAACTCATTATGAGTCCCTGTATAGCTTTTATACAGAGGGGAGTAGGGAAGGGATGTCAGCTCACCACATTGGAAATTGCCAGCAGGTACTGTATAAAGCCTTGCACGGAGCCATCCTAGCCTTGAGCGTGAAAACAAATGCAAAAAGAAAAAAGAGGTTCTCCAGCGATGACAAACATACATCTTTATTGTAGAAATATTAAAATCTGTATACACCGGTTCACAAGGAATTTCCAAAGATACAAAACCAACGCTGTCAGGGAAATATTAATGCCAGGAAAATGTTCTCCCACATTTTGCTGACATAGATGTTCACCCCCCTCCCTTATTTCCCTTTTGCTCAGCACAAAAGCCCCAATTAACACACGCTTGAGAAATAGCTTCCTCAAAAAAATGCCAGCCAAGGAGTGTTATAACTTCATTTAGAAGCAAGCAGCCCTGGAAGAGGCAGGGGGTAATTACTGGCAGGGTTGCACTAATTCGTGTGTAACTGGGAAAGTTGCTTTCCCAAGCTTCAAAGAGAATTTAACAGAAATTTCCAGCCGAAATATGAAATATTGTGAGTTCCATACGTCTGACAGTAACGGGACCCATATGTTTAGTGATCAAATCAGCCCAGGAATGTATATGTAGTTTTCCAGGGCTGTAAGCAAAATCAGGGAGCTGTAGCGCAAAAACACCAGAATAGCAGACTACAGCTATGCGATGTGCGGTCTTTAACAGAAGATAAAATCATAAGGGAAAATATGGCGTTGTTTGCACGCTTCTGCGATCAACGAGCGATGAGTTGTTGCAGAAGTTAGTGTTTTTAATAAAAATGTACAGGCTGGAGACCGGCCCACATGATGTCACCACAGGGGCCGTGTGGCCAGATATCCGCTTACGTATAAGAGAACTCATGGACAGTACAGAAGCACTCATTGCCAGGGGAGAATAAGAATTATAAGCAACGGGTCCTGTTCAATAACAGCATAATCCAACTGGGGAGCCCCTCCTCCACCTATATTGAATGGTCTCCGCGATCGTATAGTGTAAGTTATCTTTTATCCTGTTTATTTTATGTAACTGCCTATGTATTTTAATGTCTCCTTTGTAACATACTTGTATATATTTTTCTTGAACACTGCCTCTCTTTTGGATTAAATGTAAAATTTAATAGTCCTGTTTCTTTTGTTCTGTAATCGTTCCCTTCCCCAAAGCCATACACGCTACCAAAACGCAGGCATCCGGCCAGGCCTGTATTATATTTCAAACTCGGCCGGTGGTGGCAGAGAATAATAATAATTGGGCTATCGTGAAGCTGACAGTGACCATACGGAGGGCGTCAAACACAGATTCCAGGCTTTGGAACCCAGAGGTGTGACGCCATATGCTCACTGGTCGCTTATCGATATCTACGCACAGAGTAGTCTGGATCACGTGCTCGCGACTCCGGACAAAATACTGACAGCGTGACGGCACGGTGAGATATCGCGTGATCACCCCGATGTCGCCCCTGTGTTGGAATCCCTAAGAAATGCGTTTCAGCGAGATGCCTTAATCATGGTAAGATGATATAGTACCATGATTAAGGCATGTCGCTGAAATGCATTGGTTTTTGTATCTTTGGATATTCCTTGTGAAAAGGTGCATACAGATTTTAATATTTCTACAATGGATTTTTAACTGTTTGTAATTGACTCGCCCCCTGGGCCGTGGGGCACTCGGATCCGGGCAATTAGGGAAACGATGGGAGTAGTAGTGGCAACCCGGTTCCGTGGCTCAGGGTGGTCAGGCCAGTGGTAGTCCGTTATGTGTTAATGATTATGTCCGACTACGCCACCCGTGGATTGCGGTTATTAGGAACCGCCGCTGCATGCAGACCGCTGGGGCTGATGAGGTGTGCAGCTAGGGTAGTGTGACTCCCCACGGGAAGAGTGCGGCCCCAGGGCAGTGTAGTGGATGGTGGGAGTGATGGTAGTGAGAGTCCCAGTGCTTATAGTGCTGGAGGAGCAAGGAGCACACAGACAACAAGTTGCAGTCCAGGGTCTTTACTACAACAGGTAAACTGACCCATAAACAGTCCTGGCTAGGAGGGGACCTGGATGTCTGAGAGCAACGGGGAAATTGGCCCTGGTCAGGGTGAGGGTGTAGGCCTACCGTGCTTTCTGTGCTCCTTCTGGCTATCTCCTCGTTATAGGATAACAGCCCACGTTTCCGAGCTTTCTCGCCTGTATGGCCTGCGACGTGGGTTCCTTTCTGCTCCCGGCCTGGTACGGCTTTACTGGTCCCTTCGGTTGTGGCAGGGCCTCCAGGCTTCTTAGGCCAAGGAATGTACAGTCCCTTGTGGACTGGTTCTCTGCTGGAGAATGTGGAATCCTTCCAGCCTCAGACACCAAAGTCTGGTAAAGCTAAGTCCTCTTTCTGCCAAGACAGGCTCTCTTCGCCTCTTGTTTCTGGCTTGTGGCTCTCCTCCTGCCACACTTCCTCTTAGGTGCAATACAACTTTCTGTCCCTGCTCTGCTCCGGGACACGTCTCAGTACTGAGACAGGCAATCCAGTTCTCCTAACCCTGCCCCCAGCACCAGCTTTTATAGGGGCAGCCTGCTCCCCCTACTGGCCTGAGACAGGAGGCATTGCATACTAATGTTCCCCTGACCAGAGAACCTCCCCCTTGCTCTCAGACACAGTTTTAATTACACTTGTGGCATCCAGGCCAGGGTGACACATAATAGCTCTAGAACCCCTTTCTTTTTGCGCCTGTATAGCTTTCTCCTCTGCTTTCAATTCATTATAAATCCCTGTGTAACTTCACCCCCACCCCCAATTTAATAGAAGTCCCTGTATTGCATCCACCCCACCGCCAAATTCATTATAAATTCCTGTATAGCATCTTTCACACCCCCAACTCATAATTCCCTGTATAACATCCCCCCAATTCATTATAGTCCTCTCTGTAATGTTCTTCCAAAGCCCAAGTTCATTTTAAATCCTTGTATAACATCCTCCCCCAATCCATTTTAGGTCCTTGTATAGCATACCCCACCTCATAATTCATTATAAGCCCTTCTATAGTGTACCCTTCCCCCCTATTCATTATATTCCACTATATAGAATCTTCCCCCACCTTCAATTCATTATAAGTTCCTATATAGTTTTCTCCCTTATATCCTAAATCATTATAAGTCCCTGCATGACATCCTTTCCCTACCCCCCAATTCATTATAAGTCCCTTTATATCATTCATTCCCTTCCAACAATTCATTATAAGTCTCTGTATAGCATCCTAATCCACCCCAAATTCATTTTAACCCTCTGTATAGTGTCTCCCAGCCCCAATTAATTCTAAATTTCTGTACAGCATGCTCTCCCACCACACAGTTCATTACGAGTTTTTGATAGAATAATAACCCATCCCCTAATGCATTATAAGCTTTTGTATAGTATCCTCTCCCTCCCCCATTTCATTATAAACCCTTGTATAGTACCCTCCCCCAGCCCCAATTCATTATAAGCTCCTGCATAGTGTCCTCCATTACTCCTCAATTCATTAAAAATCCTTTTATAACACACTCTCCCACCACTCAATTCATTATGAGTCCCTCCCTGTATAGCATCTTCTCTATTCCCATATTCATTATGAGTCCCTCCCTGTATAGCATCTTCTCTATTCCCATATTCATTATGAGTCCCTCCCTGTATAGCATCTTCTCTATCCCCATATTCATTATGAGTCCCTCCCTGTATAGCATCTTCTCTATCCCCATATTCATTGTACAGTGAAGAGCAAAAGGGTAACAATGGTTTGAACTTCTGACTTTCAGGCTCCATGTAGCGTTGGCGTCCCTGCCTCCTGCTAGGCAGGGACGCTGTTCCCCTCACCTCTCCGCTCCGTGCCCGGCGTCCTCCTCCCGCTCTGCTGGCAGCGCGCGCTGCTTCCCGGCCACTGTGCTTAGGGCGCGCGCGCTTCCCCTCTCTTAAAGGGGCCGCACGCGCCGTCCTAAGGAGTCCCCGGCCAATGGCCGGAGGACCTCACCATATATAAGGCACCTCCTCCAAAATGGAGGTGCCCAAGCAATGTTGTTGCATAGTCTATCACTCTGCTTCAGCCCTCAGGTCCCGTTACCAGTTACCTGCCCGTTACCTGCCAGTTACCTGCCAGATTCCTGCTTGATACCTGCCTGATACTTGTCTATCTACTTGCATTCCTGCGGTCTGACAGTCTGCCTACCAGCCCTGCCAGTCTGTCTATGGATCTGATTGCCCGCTCACCTGGGAGCGCTCATCTGCTACCTGCCTGCTAGCCTACCTGGAGGCTCTGCCGTCACGTGCTGTGACCACCTGCCTGCCCAGAGACTCTTACCCGCTCACCTGGGAGCGTCCGCCTACCTGCCTGCTAGCCTACCTGGAGGCTCTGCCGTCACGTGCTGTGACCACCTGCCTGCCCAGAGACTCTTACCCGCTCACCTGGGAGCTTCCGCCTGCTACCTGCCTGCTAGGCTACCTGGAGGCTCTGTCGTCACGTGCTGTGACCACCTGCCTGTCCAGAGACTCTTACCCGCTCACCTGGGAGCGTCCGCCTGCTTCCTGCCTGCTAGCCTACCTGGAGGCTCTGCCGTCACCTGCTGTGACCACCTGCCTGTCCAGAGACTCTTGCCCGCTCACCTGGGAGCGTCCGCCTGCTACCTGCCTGCTAGCCTACCTGGAGGCTCTGCCGTCACTTGCTGTGACCACCTGCCTGTCCAGAGACTCTTGCCCGCTCACCTGGGAGCGTCCACCTGCTACCCGCCTGCTAGCCTATCTGGAGGCTTCGCCATCACTTGCCGTGACCACCCGCCTGTCAAGAGACTGTTCCCGTCACTTGCCGTGACCTCCTGCCCCCCTACCCAGAGACTGTCCCCGTCACTTGCCGTGACCTCCTGCCCTTTTACGCAGAGACTGTCCCCGTCACTTGCCGTGACTACCTGCCCGCCTACCCTGGGAGCCACCTGCTTCCTTACAAGGACTGCCCCTTTGTATCGTAGCTCAGAGGTTCCACCTCCCAGACCCGTTACAGTTTGCTCGGGCCATGGAACCCGGTGGCAACCAAGCTCCCTCGCTCTCGGACCTATGTCATGAACTGTCCCGTCAGAGGTTCCAACAGGAGTCCATCCTGAGTCATCTGCGGAATGTCAACTCTCACCTGGACACTCTGACTGCTCCACCAGCAACCACCGCTAGTGTCATGACTCGCAGCCCGGCAGCGCCGCTGCCCACCAATACCATGGCATCCTGCCCCGGACCCCGGCTTTCTGCACCTCCTCGCTTCGGAGGCGACCCCGCTCAAGCTCGGGGCTTCATAAACCAGTGCACCCTGCACTTTGAACTCCTGTCCCACCAGTTTATCTCCGACCGGGCCAAAGTAGCCTTCATCATGTCCCATCTCACGGGGGAGGCACTGGCTTGGCTAAATCCTCTATGGGAGAGAGGAGACCCCCTGGTGTCCAACCTGCCAGCCTTTCTCACGGCTTTCCGGAAAGTCTTCGACGAACCCGGACGGAAGACCTCATCCGCATCATCTTTGCTACGCCTCCATCAAGGAAATCTCACCGTGGGCCAATATGCCATACGGTTCCGTACCCTTGCTTCGGAGCTCGCCTGGGATAACGACGCCCTGGTGATTGTCTTTTGGGAGGGTCTGTCCGGCCGTATTAAAGATGAACTCGCCGGTCGGGACATACCTACCACTCTCGACGACTTAATAACTCTTGCCACCTGGATTGACATCCGGTTCCAGGAACGCGCCAAAGAGGTCACCCGTGAGAGGAGGTTTCCACGTCTAGCCCCTACCCTTCAGAAACCTGTCACTTCTCCCGCTACTCCCCAGGCGCACTCACCCGAGCCTATGCAGGTCGACCAGACCAAAATGGTCAAGACCCGTCAAGAGTTACGCCGAGCCGAGGGGAGCTGCTTCTACTGTGGCAGTAAGGAGCACCGGATCCGTTCCTGCCCGGAGAGGTCGGGAAACGCCTGTGTCTAGGATCGCTCAGAGAGGTCGTCCTAGACAAGAGTAAACCCTCTCCATCTCTGTTGCTGTCGGTCTCTATCATCTGCGGGGAGAACTGTTATTTTGAACTAGCCCAACTTGACTCTGGAGCTGACGGAAATCTCATTTCTCAGTCCCTGGTAGAGAAATACCGCATTCCCACCAAACCTCTAGCTGTACGCTTGTCTGTCGCTGCCGTAGATTGGGGTCTCTTACCACATCCCATCCAACTCATCACCGAATCCATAACCCTGCAGGTGGGAATGCTGCACTCTGAGAGCATCTTCTTTCATGTTCTGCCTGGACTCTCTCACGCCCTCTTGCTAGGCCTACCTTGGCTTCAGAAACATGCACCTGTGCTTGATTGGCAGACCAGAGAAGTCCTTCGCTGGGGACAGGACTGCCATAAGACTTGTTTAGTTCCCGTCCATCCTGTCCGTCCTTCTCCTACCCCAGCCAATCTACCTGGTCTTCCGGTTCCCTATTGGTCTTATGCGGACGTCTTTAATAAAAAGGAGGCAGAGACATTACCCCCTCATAGACCATACGACTGCCCAATCGACCTGATGCCCGGCGCTACTCCTCCCCGTGGGCGTATTTACCCTTTGTCCGCTGCTGAGACCCGGTCCATGTCTGAATATATTAAGGAGAATCTGGCCCGGGGATTTATCCGGAAATCGACCTCCCCGGCGGGAGCAGGCTTCTTCTTCGTCAAAAAGAAGGACGGCTCACTCCATCCCTGTATAGACTATAGAGGCCTTAACCAGATCACGGTGAAGAATAAATACCCCCTTCCGCTCATTCCAGAATTATTTGACCGTCTGAGGGGGGCTAGAATCTTCACCAAGCTGGACCTCCGTGGGGCGTATAACCTGGTCCGTATCCGTCAGGGGGATGAATGGAAGACGGCATTCAACACCCGGGACGGCCACTATGAATATCTGGTAATGCCCTTCGGTCTCTGTAACGCTCCCGCCGTCTTTCAAGAGTTGGTCAATGACATCTTCCGGGACCTTCTCTACTCCTGCGTAGTGGTGTACCTGGACGACATCTTGGTCTTCTGTCCGGATCTTCTCACTCACCGGAGGGATGTTCGTCAGGTCCTGCTCAGGCTCAGGCAGAACCACCTTTACGCTAAATATGAGAAGTGCCTCTTTGAGCAGACCTCGCTTCCGTTCTTGGGCTACATAATCTCTCAGACCGGCCTACGAATGGATCCTGAGAAACTGTCTGCCATCCAGAAGTGGCCCCGACCAGAGGGGTTGAAGTCTATTCATTGGTTCCTGGGCTTCGCCAACTACTACCGCCTCTTCATACCGCACTTCTCTTCCCGGACTGCCCCAATCTCTGCGCTCACCCGTAAGGGCACTAATCCCAGAGAATGGCCGCCCGAAGCAGAGGAAGCCTTTCTTTCCTTAAAACAGGTTTTCTCTTCCGCCCCGGTGCTGCATCGTCCGGACGGCAACAAACAATTCTTCCTGGAAGTGGACGCCTCCTCCTCTGGAGCCGGAGCGGTGCTTACCCAAAAGTCGTCTTCCGGAAGAATGGTAACTTGCGGCTTCTTCTCCAAACTCTTCTCCCCTTCTGAGCGCAATTATTCTATAGGAGACCAAGAGTTATTGGCCATTAAGCTGGCACTGGAGGAGTGGCGTTACCTGCTCGAGGGGGCTCTTCACCCGGTAATTATTTACACGGACCACAAGAACTTGGCTTACCTCCAGAGCGCCCAGAGACTTAACCCGCGCCAAGCCCGGTGGTCCTTGTTTTTTGCCCGCTTTGATTTCGTTCTTCATTTTCGCCCGGCAGACAAAAACATCAAAGCTGACGCCTTGTCCCGATCCTTCCTGGTGTCTGATCTAGAGGAGGAGTCTAAGCACATCATTGATCCCGCCAGAGTAATGCAGGTGGCCCCCGTGAATCTAAATCGTCTCCCTCCCGGTAAGACGTTCGTAACAGTACCTGATCGGAAGAAGATCCTACACTGGGGTCACTCGTCTAAGCTAGCTGGCCACGCCGGTCAGAAAAAGACCCTCCAGCTTATTACCCGGCATTACTGGTGGCCTACCCTGCACAAGGACGTAATAGACTTTGTTTCAGCCTGTGTGTCCTGCGCCCGCAACAAGGTTCCGAGACATCTGCCAGCCGGTCGCCTCCTTCCTCTTCCAGTACCTGCTGCCCCGTGGCAGCATATAGCTATGGACTTTATAACGGATCTCCCTGTCTCTGCCGGTTGTACGGTCATTTGGGTGGTCGCTGACCGCTTTTCCACGATGGCTCACTTCATTCCCCTGCCGTGCCTCCTGTCTGCATCCGAGCTGGCTAAAGACTTTATCCGCCACATCTTCCGTCTCCATGGCCTGCCCCACCACATCGTGTCGGATCGTGGGGTTCAGTTCACCTCACGCTTCTGGAGAGCCACATGTAAGCTGCTGGACGTCACCCTGGACTTCTCCTCTGCTTACCACCCACAGTCCAATGGTCAAGTGGAGCGGATCAATCAGATCCTGACCAGTTACCTCCGGCACTTCGTTAATGCCCACCATTCGGACTGGGTGGATCTCCTACCATGGGCCGAGTTCTCTTACAATAATCACGAGAGCGAATCTTCCTCCAAATCCCCATTTTTTGTAGTCTTCGGTCAGCATCCTCGGATCCCATTTCCCGTCTCCACCTCGGTGGACAATCCGGCTGCGGATTCTCTCGTTAGCGAATTCTCCTCCATTTGGGAGAGTACCCGATCCGCACTCCTTCAGTCGTCCGAGCGAATGAAAAAACACGCTGACAAAAAACGCTTGGATCCTCCACAATTCCGTCCTGGAGATAAAGTCTGGCTCTCGTCCAAGTATGTCCGGCTCAAGATTCCTTCCTACAAGTTAGGGCCTCGGTTCATCGGCCCACTGGAAGTTATCAAACAAATCAACCCAGTGGCCTATAAATTGAAACTCCCGGCCAACTTGCGGATCCCTAACTCTTTCCATGTATCTCTCCTCAAACCCGTGGTACTTAACTCTTTTTCCAAGTCTACAGGTACGCCTCCTGCTCCGGTTTCCGCTGAAAACGAGTTTGAGGTAGAGAACATTCTGGCCACCAAAAGGGTAAGAGGAAAGACCTTTTTTCTAGTGGATTGGAAGGGGTTTGGTCCTGAGGAGAGAACTTGGGAGCCCCGGGAGAACATCCATGCCCCTCTCATCCTTGATAAATTTCTGTCTGGCCTAAAATAGGGGGGGCCTAAAGGGGGGGGTACTGTAGCGTCGGCGTCCCTGCCTCCTGCTAGGCAGGGACGCTGTTCCCCTCACCTCTCCGCTCCGTGCCCGGCGTCCTCCTCCCGCTCTGCTGGCAGCGCGCGCTGCTTCCCGGCCACTGTGCTTAGGGCGCGCGCGCGCGCTCCCCCTCTCTTAAAGGGGCCGCGCGCACCGTCCTAAGGAGTCCCCGGCCAATGGCCGGAGGACCTCACCATATATAAGGCACCTCCTCCAAAATGGAGGTGCCCGAGCAATGTTGTTGCATAGTCTATCACTCTGCTTCAGCCCTCAGGTCCCGTTACCAGTTACCTGCCAGTTACCTGCCAGTTACCTGCCAGGTTCCGGCTTGATACCTGCCTGATACTTGTCTATCTACTTGCATTCCTGCGGTCCGACAGTCTGCCTACCAGCCCTGCCAGTCTGTCTATGGATCTGATTGCCCGCTCACCTGGGAGCACTCATCTGCTACCTGCCTGCTAGCCTACCTGGAGGCTCTGCCGTCACGTGCTGTGACCACCTGCCTGCCCAGAGACTCTTACCCGCTCACCTGGGAGCGTCCGCCTGCTACCTGCCTGCTAGCCTACCTGGAGGCTCTGCCGTCACGTGCTGTGACCACCTGCCTGCCCAGAGACTCTTACCCGCTCACCTGGGAGCGTCCGCCTGCTACCTGTCTGCTAGCCTACCTGGAGGCTCTGTCGTCACGTGCTGTGACCACCTGCCTGTCCAGAGACTCTTACCCGCTCACCTGGGAGCGTCCGCCTGCTACCTGCCTGCTAGCCTACCTGGAGGCTCTGCCGTCACCTGCTGTGACCACCTGCCTGTCCAGAGACTCTTGCCCGCTCACCTGGGAGCGTCCGCCTGCTACCTGACTGCTAGCCTACCTGGAGGCTCTGCCGTCACTTGCTGTGACCACCTGCCTGTCCAGAGACTCTTGCCCGCTCACCTGGGAGCGTCCGCCTGCTACCTGACTGCTAGCCTACCTGGAGGCTCTGCCGTCACTTGCTGTGACCACCTGCCTGTCCAGAGACTCTTGCCCGCTCACCTGGGAGCGTCCACCTGCTACCCGCCTGCTAGCCTATCTGGAGGCTTCGCCGTCACTTGCCGTGACCACCCGCCTGTCAAGAGACTGTTCCCGTCACTTGCCGTGACCTCCTGCCCCCCTACCCAGAGACTGTCCCCGTCACTTGCCGTGACCTCCTGCCCTTCTACCCAGAGACTGTCCCCGTCACTTGCCGTGACCTCCTGCCCGCCTACCCTGGGAGCCACCCGCTTCCTTACAAGGACTGCCACTTTGTATCGTAGCTCAGAGGTTCCACCTCCCAGACCCGTTACACTCCACATCTCACAATCCACTACGGCTTTAAACGTGAGACTCCCATCATTTTATAGACAATCATCTTGGCTATCTCATACATAAATTTGACTTGCAACTATTTAGCATATGATTAGTTATGCAGATTCTTGTTATGTCATTGCATTGTTACTGTTTTGCTCCTAAAAATATAAATTTACATTTTTATTATTCTGTTGGTATTTTGTACATCCACCTTCAGCTTTCAGCACTGCCTGAATCCTTTTGGGTATGGCTCTCAATCAGATTCAAACATGTCTCGACCGACATCTGATCCCAGGTCTCTTTTACATGTTCCCAAAGTGGGTGCAAACTGGTCGACTCACATGGGTATCTATACAGTTTTTTCTTCAACTTTACCCACAAGTGTTCAATTCGGTTGAGGTCTGGGGACTGTGAGGGCCAATCCAGCACCTCTACTTCATTGTCATTGAACCATTTCTTCGCCAATCCTGGCATATGCTTTGGGTCGTTGTCCTGCTTGAACACTGTCGTCCTTTTCATGCCCATAGTGTTAGAACCTTGCTGTTAGGTTTTTTTTCCTTTGCTGGTCACATGACCTTGTTGGCCTATTTAATCCTGCTCCGCCCTTCTGGCTTTGCTGGACTTCATTGTATATCTACTTTCTAGCTAGCCTGTGCTCTGTATCTAACTCTGTTTGTTTGCTTGGTCTACGGACCTCTATGTTCTATCTATTTTGTTTGTTCGTCTATCTGCTACTATTTCTGTTAGGAGGTGTCCCATATTCCTCCCAGTCCTTAGTACTTGTAGGGATTCCCTCCCCACATCTATAGGTCTCCGTACAGACTAGATTAGGACTTTAGCAGGTCTGATCGCAGGATCAGGTTCCCTGTTACATCGTAGGGATTCAGCTGAGTCTTATAGTAGGGACAGATATCCTCTCTTTCCTTAGCTTTGGTAGCAGAACATAACACATAGTAGTCGAGTGTACCAAGTAACTCGTCTTGTAGGATACTCACATATAGTCCAGCATTGAGACCACCATCGATCTTGGTCAAGTATTCAATGCCTTTGGCTGTGAAATAACCCCATATTATCAGGCTTCCTCCACCTATCTTGACAGTTTCTTCAAATTCCTCCATCTGTTAGTCCCTTTTTCCCTTGTTTCTTCCAGACCCATTTGCACCCATCAGAGCCTCATCTATTAACTTTTGTCTCATCGCTCCAAATCACCCTTTTCCAATCTTCTACTGTTCAGTTTTCGTACTTTTTTGAAAACTCAACATGATGCTTCTTATGACGATATTGAAGTCGAGGCTTCTTCATCTTCACCTTTTTTTGAGTCACCATTCAAGACTTGTGTAACGTGCGTCGCACGGTGCTTGCATGGATATCTGTGATCTCACTATTACGAAGTATACGAGTCATCTCCACTACCGTGTTTGTTGCCAGAACTGATAGACCTTGTGATAAGCCAACTTGTTGACTCCAATATTTTGCCTGGACGTCCATCTCTTGGCTTTTGAATGGATGGACGGACTTCATTTCATATTCTTCCAACTGTCATGGCGCTCACATGATGTAGTTTGGCAATTTTTCATTATAAGTCTCTGTAATCCACCCTCTCCCACCATTAAATTCATTAGAAGGTCTGTTTTTCCAGCATTCCTTACATGTATTAAAGCTGTCAAACAGTCGCAAATCATGTTCACGGTGCGACGAAAACTTAACCCCAGAGCACGCTGAAGATAATAAGTGCTCACCCGAGCATGCTCGTAAATCTCAAGCAACGAGCATGCTCGATCATCACTACTCCTGACCTGTGGATGATTAGAGAGACTTTACAAAAAATGACAGTGAAGAGAGACTTTTCAGAACAGCAACCAGAACACATGGTTCCATCAAGAAGGACACAGATTTGACTCTACAGGATGTCAGCTTAGGGGACCATGGACCCAGCCGGAAAAACACAGATCTGCTCCATTGACCATCACTGGAACCCTTGGATACGCTCAGAGAAGCCAGGTTTGGACCCTCTGGTCACCTGGAACTCATGGATATGTTTGGGGAAGCCAGGTTGGGACCCTCCAGTCAACTGGTCCTATGAAGATGTTTGGGGTAGCCAGGTTGGGACCCTCCGGTCCCCCAACCACCAATTCATTATATGTTCCTATATAGCATCCCAGACAATTTGTTTTAAGTCTCTGTATAGCATTGTCCCCCGACACCACAATTCATTATAAGTTCCTGATAATGTCCTCCACTACCCCCAGTTCTTTATAAATCCCTATATAGCACCTCACCTATCCCTCAATGCATATATGTCCCTGTTTAGCGTACTGCCCCAACATTCCAGTTAATAATACGACCCTGAATAGTGTTTTTCCTACCACCCAATTCAAGTCCCTATATACCATCCTCCAGCACCCCCCAATTTGTTACAAGTCCCCGATAGCAACCTCCGTAACCCCACAATTCATGATAAGTCCCTGTATAGTGTTCTTTCCCCCTTTTCCACCCATCGTGCTCTCTCACCTCTGCAGCATCACCCCCTTACTCTTCTGGCTATCTACTTTCTGAATGACGTGCACGTGCCTAAGTCATAGAGAAAGTGCCCGGCATGAAGCGGAGAATGGTTTCTTTCTGCTCCTCTGTTATTTTCTACTGTAGGGAGCGCTCCTTACCAGGCGCACTGCTAATGATGAGCCACCGGAGCCTCGGGCCAGATTGCCCTCATTGCACAGCTGGCATGGATGACTCTACACCTCTGGGCCCTGGGCATCGGCATCATTAGAAGACTAGTAAACCTGCTGCCATATTCAAAAGAGCGGTATAACCCCAACCCCACCACTGATTGGCAGGTTCGGCTGTGCAAAGTGTACACAGAAAGATGTCAGTCAGTGTAGTGGGCGGAGTAATACAGGGAAAGCTGCCAATCAGATGTGTGGGTGGAGTTTACAGGGATCAGCAATCAAAGAACTTGCAGATCTGCAGCAGAGAGAGCAGATTTTATCAAAACTTCAACAATGCAGCCAAAAAGTGACCCATCTCTGGAATCAGGGTCTTTCCTCCAATATCATGCTGCTCTCAGATGGTGGCAGGAAAGTGACGCGCCCCCTGGGCCGTGGGGTACCCGGTGCCGGGCCGGTAGATGCTGGAGGATGTCACAGTGGCGGTGACCCGGTCCGTGACCCAGGGTGGTCAATAAAAGGGGTTATGTATAGGGGATTTATAGTGTTTGTATACAGTTCGTGACCCCACCTGTTGTATGCGGCTACAGGGAGCCGCCGCTGCGGAGCAGTCCTCTGAAGCTGATGTTACGGCAGCAGGGATGGTGTGGCTCTCCACAGGTAGAGCAAGCTCCAGGGCAGTGTAGATGTTATAGGTGATGCTGGGCGTTGTAGTGCATGGTTTCATGGCGCAGCAATAGTCAGTCCACAACTTAGTGGCGGTTTCCTCTTATCTTTACTGGTGGTGATTAGACAAGCTGGGACTAGGGTACTGGCTAGAAGTGGAAGTCCAGGCAGCCTGGAAGCAAGTAAAGAATCCTCCTTGCCAGGTGTAGTTGGAGGCCTTCCCATTCCACTAAACTCTTTGGCCCTGCTGCGTATAGCTATGCTGCGGCCCTTGTCCCTGAGTGCAATGTTTCTGTGCTCACCCGTATGGCAGGCAGCTCGGGCCTTGCTGATGCATCGCTCCCACGTGGCGGTGCTGGGCCCTTTGTGCTGCAGAGCCTCCGGGCGCCTGATGGGGCCAGGAGACCTGCAGTCTCCTGCCCTCCGGTTTCTGCTGCTGGGCCTTCAGTGCCCCACAGCCTCGGACTCCGGTGTCTGGTTCCTCTGTGCTGGTCCTTCTGGGGTGAACTGCCACGCAGCTCCAGTCCCCAGCTCCTCTCTCCTCGACGTCCTGACTTCAACTCCTCACACTAAGTCTAACTAACCCCGCCTCCAGATCCCAGTTGCTAAGGAGAGGAGCTCCCCTTGCTGGTCTGGAGCCAGGAGGGTGTTGTATGCTTAGCAAAACCTGATTAGGGGACCCCTGCTTGCTTCCAGGCATGGCATCACCTCTTGTGAGGGAGGCAATGCCACTGTGGCAACTGGACTCCTGGGGTGCCACATTCCCCCCTAGTTAATTTCACTACTCCCGGACTGAGGATACCTTTTAAATTTAACAAATAACAATTCACATTACAAACAGGTTACAAAGTCAAAAATTACAAAAACCCAACAAAAATTGAAAGCAGTCACTGCGGCGCTTAGTCTTTACGCCACAATCCTAGTAACTGTAATTTGGCTGGTGGGAACCGCATCAACCCACTTTGCGTATCGTCCCTGGGCGTGGCTTCAGGGCACTCTTCGTTGGGCCTGGTCTTCAGCTACGCCTGCGGTTTATTTTCTAGGCCTATTAGTAACTATATCCAATATTGTCCTGACCACACCTAGTCCTGTGGTCCGATTGTCAATAAATTCAACAAATATACAGTACAGACCAAAAGTTTGGACACACCTTCTCATTTAAAGATTTTTCTGTATTTTCATGACTTTGAAAATTGTACATTCACACTGAAGGCATCAAAACTATGAATTACCACATGTGGAATTATATACTTAACAAAAAAGTGTGAAACAACTGAAAATATGTCTTATATTCTAGGTTATTCATAGTAGCCACCTTTTACTTTGATGACTGCTTTGCACCCTCTTGGCATTCTCTTGATGACCTTCAAGAGGTAGTCACCGGAAATGGTTTTCACTTCACAGGTGTGCCCTGTCAGGTTTAATAAGTGGGATTTCTTGCCTTATAAATGGGGTTGGGACCATCAGTTGTGTTGTGCAGAAGTCTGGTGGATACACAGCTGATAGTCCTACTGAATAGACTGTTAGAATTTGTATTATGGCAAGAAAAAAGCAGCTAAGTAAAGAAAAACGAGTGGCCATCATTACTTTAAGAAATGAAGGTCAGTCAGTGTGAAAAATTGGGCAAACTTTGAAAGTGTCCCCAAGTGCAGTTGCAAAAACCATCAAGCGCTACAAAGAAACTAGCTCACATGAGGACCGCCCCAGGAAAGGAAGACCAAGAGTCACCTCTGCTTCTGAGGATAAGTTTATCCGAGTCACCAGCCTCAGAAATCGCAGGTTAACAGCAGCTCAGATTAGAGACCAGGTCAATGCCACACAGAGTTCTAGCAGCAGACACCTCTGTACAACAACTGTTAAGAGGAGACTTTGTGCAGCAGGCCTTCATGGTAAAATAGCTGCTAGGAAATCACTGCTAAGCACAGGCAACAAGCAGAAGAGACTTGTTTGGGCTAAAGAACACAAGGAATGGATATTAGACCAGTGGAAATCTGTGCTTTGGTCTGATGAGTCCAAATTTGAGATCTTTGGTTCCAACCACCGTGTCTTTGTGCGAGGCAGAAAAGGTGAACGGATGGACTCTACATGCCTGGTTCCCACCGTGAAGCATGGAGGAGGAGGTGTGATGATGTGGGGGAGCTTTGCTGGTGACACTGTTGGGGATTTATTCAAAATTGAAGGCATACTGAACCAGCATGGCTACCACAGCATCTTGCAGCGGCATGCTATTCCATCCGGTTTGCGTTTAGCTGGACCATCATTTATTTTTCAACAGGACAATGACACCAAACACACCTCCAGGCTGTGTAAGGGCTATGTGACCAAGAAGGAGAGTGATGGGGGGGCTACGCCAGATGACCTGGCCTCCACAGTCACCAGACCTGAACCCAATCGAGATGGTTTGGGGTGAGCTGGACCGCAGAGTGAAGGCAAAAGGGCCAACAAGTGCTAAACATCTCTGGGAACTCCTTCAAGATTGTTAGAAGACCATTTCCGGTGACTACCTCTTGAAGCTCATCAAGAGAATGTCAAGAGTGTGCAAAGCCGTCATCAAAGCAAAAGGTGGCTACTTTGAAGAACCTAGAATATAAGACATATTTTCAGTTGTTTCACACTTTTTTGTTAAGTATATAATTCCACATGTGGTAATTCATAGTTTTGATGCCTTCAGTGTGAATGTACAATTTTCATAGTCATGAAAATACAGAAAAATCTTTAAATGAGAAGGTGTGTCCAAACTTTTGGTCTGTACTGTACATATCCAAGATTATTTAACGGGTACAACTATATACAACGTACACTTTACTTCTTTTACACTTTAGTTCCTCCAGCGGACAGGGAGCTGACCTTTTGTACTCCAGGTCGACCTACGTAGTACATTTCTTGTCACTGACCTACCCAGGTCCCTAGTGTCTACCCCTGGTGTGGTGGGTTCAGTTTGAACTACACTACAGGTAGCCTGAGGTAACACCGGTAGGCTGGGTAATCTCCTATGAATTCTTTGACTCACCCTGGGTACGACAGGCTCACTGCTAGCAGAGGGTAGATTCTCCTGATCTGCTGATGATGAAACCTCTGTCTTTGGGGCCGACTGGTTTTCCAGATGTTCTGGAGCCTCTGCCGATTCCGGTGAGGCCGCTTGGAGAAAGGTCAGGACCGGTACCACAATTGCACTGTTCACCTGCGTCGAAGACCGGGGAAATTCTCCGAGTACTGTCTGGACCGTTTCTCCCACTTCTTCGGTGGGCTGAGGGCTGTCTTGATCTTCTTTGTGTTTCAACTGTTCCTGACATACCTTCAAGTGGTCTCTTGAGACTGCCGCTGAAGTTTCCCCTCCATCTTTGCTGATGAGGCACACTTTGGTGTTGTTGTAATTCGAGGGTAGGACGGTGTATGGCTCAACCTCCCACTGGTCATCTAATTTATGGACTCGTCTCTTCCTCTTGAGTACCTGTTCTCCAGGTGATAAGGGAACGGCAGGTGTGTGCTGATTATAAGTTTTCTCTTGCTTCTGTCTCGCCTGGGACAAACTTTTCTCAACACACAATTGCACCTTGCAGTATTGTTGCTGCCGCTCAGTATCCCAATCCGCATCTGGTGATGTCGTCTCTGGTGTTAAGACTCCCATGTCTAAGTCGATGGGTAGCTTACCAGGTCTTGCTCTCATCAGGTAAGCGGGTGTACAGTTGGTGGAGTTCACCGGGATGTGATTATAGAGGTCCACCAAATCTGGTAACTTCTCTGGCCACAGGCTACGTTCTTCAAGGGGCAACGTCTTCAACAGGTCTATTACCACCTGGGTCATCTTCTCACACAACCCGTTGGTCTGGGGATGATACGGCGTCGTCCTGATTTTCTTGCAGCCGAACAAGTTACAGAATTCCTGGAACACCTCTGCTTCAAAGGCTGGACCGTGCGAGCGACAAAAGTGCTGTTGGAATGCTTTGGCTGCCGTCTGAGCCGTCTGGTCTTTTACTGGCACTATTACCAGGAAACGGGAGTAGTGGTCTATTATGGTTAGAGCGTAGACATAGCCTGACCTACTTGGGCTAGCTTCACGTGGTCCAAGGCTACCAGTTCTAGTGGCTGTTTGGTGATAATGGGCTGCAGGGGAGCCCTCTGGCAGTCACGGTCTTTTCGTCTCAGGTTGCATGGACCACATTCACGACACCATTTCTCGATTGCTTTCCTCATGCCAGCCCAGTAGAATTGCTCACGTAGCAGGTGTTAGAACCTTGTTCTTAGTTTTTTTCCTTTGCTGGTCACATGACCTTGTTGGCCTATTTAATCCTGCTCCGCCCTTCTGGCTTTGCTGGACTTCATTGTATAACTACTTTCTAGCTAGCCTGTGCTCTGTATCTAACTCTGTTAGTTTGCTTGGTCTACGGACCTCTATGTTCTATATATTTTGTTTGTTCGTCTGTCTGCTACTATTTCTGTTAGGAGGTGTCCCATTTTCCTCCCAGTCCTTAGTACTTGTAGGGATTCCTTCCCCACATCTATAGGTCTCCGTACAGACTAGCTTAGGACTTTAGCAGGTCTGATCGCAGGATCAGGTCCCCTGTTACATCGTAGGGATTAAGCTGAGTTCTATCGTAGGGACAGATCTCCTCTCTTTCCTTAGCTCTGGTAGCAGAACATAACAGTAAGTCCAGCCTGCAAATTCTCTAAGGAAAGATTTTTCTGTTCCATCATGGTGTCGGTTCAGGATTTGGCTCATCACCTGCAGGGACTCTCTCTGGAGGTGGCCGAGCTCCGTCAGCACGTGAGTAACTGTCCTGGAGCACATTTCTTGGAGCCTAAGGTATGTTTGCCGGATTTATTTTTTGGTGAACACCGAGAATTTTTTTCATTTAAAAATGCTTGCTTATTGTATTTTCGTTTGAGACCCAAGTCCTCTGGGGATGAATTCCAGCGCATAGGGTTCATAATGTCACTTTTGCGCAAAGAGCCTCAGGAGTGGGCCTTTTCTTTGCAACCTAGTGATACATGCTTCAGATCAGTGGATAGTTTTTTTTCTGCTTTGGGACTATTATATGATGATCCTGACCGTGTCGCATCAGCTGAGACTGAGTTAAGACGTTTGAGACAGGGATCAGGTAATGTGGAAAAATATTGTACTCATTTCCGTCGTTGGTCTACTCAAACAGGGTGGAACGATTCTGCTCTGAAAAGTCTATTTCTTGCTGGGCTCAGTGAAAGGGTTAAAGACCTGCTAATTGCTTATCCTACACCTGAAGATTTGCAACAGGCTATGCAATTAGCTATACGGGTGGATAGGAGACTGCGTGCAAGGGTTAATGAGAGCAAATCCTCTGCTATGTCAGTTTCTGGTTATGAGAATGTGTGTACTAACAGTGGTGAACCGATGGAGATTGGATCGGTGGCACCTCGCTCTCAAGAAAAAGACCGTAGATTTTCTGAAGGCTTGTGTTTCTATTGCGGAAAATCTGGTCATTTGATTAAAGGCTGTGAGCTTCGTATGAAGAAAGAAAAAAAAATGGTCAGTCATGCCCGTATTGCCTGTTTAAATTCCAAGGGTGTATTTTTAGCTGCTTCCACGATTGCTCAGAAAAAATTAATGGAATTTCGGGTGTTTGTTGATTGTGGGTCTACTCTGAATGTAATTGATGGGGGATTCGTGGAAAAACTCAATTTAAAACCCGAACCTTTATCATCCCCCATTGCTGTGGTTTCTGTGGATGGTTCCCCTTTGAAGAATATTACTCTCAGGGTCTGTGAATTTCCTCTCACTATTAATGGTGTTCACCATGAGAAATTGGATTTGGTAGTTTTGAATAACTTGCCTTCTCCAGTAATATTGGGATTGCCCTGGTTAAAATTTCACAATCCTGTACTGGATTGGTCTACCAGTGAAATTAAATCCTGGAGCCATAAATGTTATGACAAGTGTTGTAACGGGCGTATTGCAGCTTTGGATAGAGGGGAATTGCCTGTACCTATTCAGGATTTTTGGAGAGTTTTTTCTGAGAAGGAATCGCAGGTTTTGCCTCCCCATAGAGACTATGATTGTTCTATTGAATTTGTCCCTGGAGCGACTCTTCCTAAAAGTCGTTTATTTAACCTTACTATTCCTGAGAGAAAGGCTTTGGAGGAATACATACAGACAAGCTTGGCCGCCGGTCACATTAGGTCCTCTAAGTCTCCTGTGGCGGTTGGATTTTTTTTTGTAAAAAAAAAGGACGGCGGTTTACGTCCTTGTCTGGATTTTCGTGAGATTAACAAAATTACTGTACGCAATCCTTACCCACTGCCATTGATTCCTGATCTGTTTAACCAGTTATTGGGGGCCAAGTGGTTCTCTAAAATTGACCTTAAGGGGGCATACAATCTGTTGCGCATGAAGGAGGGTGACGAATGGAAGACTGCTTTTAACACTCCTGTGGGTCATTTTGAGAATCTGGTTATGCCTTTTGGTCTTACCAATGCTCCTGCATTTTTTCAGAATCTTATTAATGACATCCTTAGACCTTTGATCGGCAAAAATGTGGTTGTGTATTTGGATGACATTCTGATTTATTCGCCGGATCTGGAGTCTCATTGGCGGAGCGTACGTGAGGTATTACAGTTGTTAATGGACAATTCGCTTTTTGCTAAGCTGGAGAAATGTGAGTTCGCTGTACAGAGAATTAGTTTTTTGGGCTACATTATCTCCAGCGAGGGCTTTGAGATGGACCCGGTGAAGGTTCAGGCGGTTCAGGAATGGCCTAGGCCTATTGGTTTGAAATCGATACAGAGGTTTTTGGGTTTCGCCAATTATTACAGAAAATTCATAAAAAATTTTTCTAGTATTGTCAAACCTCTGACCGATCTCACCAGGAAAGGTGCTGATGCGGTTCAGTGGTCTTCTGAGGCCATTGAAGCTTTTGTGTATCTCAAGGAGAGGTTCACCTCTGCTCCCATCCTTATGCAGCCTGATGTTACTAGGCCGTTTTTGGTTGAGGTTGATGCTTCCTCTGTGGGGGTTGGCGCAGTATTGTCTCAGGATAACGGGGATGGATTACATCCCTGTGCCTTTTTTTCAAAAAAATTTTCGGAGACTGAACTGAATTACGATATTGGTAATCGGGAATTATTGGCTATTAAACTCGCATTTGAACACTGGCGCCACTTCTTGGAAGGTGCGGAATTTCCCGTTCAGGTTCTTACGGATCATAAAAATCTGATATATCTTGATGCTGCCAAGCGCCTGAATGCCCGTCAGGCTAGGTGGGCACTGTTTTTCTCGCGGTTTAATTTCTCCGTTACTTACATCCCTGGTACTAAGAATGTTAAGGCGGATGCCTTGTCTCGCAGTTTTTCTCCCATAGTCGGTGCTGAGAAAGAGGAGAACATTTTACAAGAAGGTGTTGTGATAGCTGCTTTGGACTCCGTTTTGGAAGATGAGATTCTTAAAGCACAGGAGAATGCCCCATCTAACACTCCTCATGGGAGGTTGTTTGTGCCTGGGACCTTTAGGAGAGATTTGTTTGTTGAGTGTCACGAATCTCGGTTGGCAGGTCATCCCGGAATCTCTGAGACCAAGAGACTGGTGGGTCGCAGTTTTTGGTGGCCTGGATGGCAGAAGGAAGTCATTAAGTGGGTGCGCCAATGTACTATTTGTGCTAGATCTAAGTCCTCACATACTCCTGCTGCGGGGTTGCTTTGTCCTTTGGAGGTTCCCAGTGCTCCTTGGACACATTTGGCTATGGACTTTATAACTGACCTTCCCCCCTCTGAGGGTTTTACTGTCATCTGGGTGGTCGTGGACCGTTTTAGCAAGATGTGTCACTTGGTTCCCTTCGTCAAACTGCCCTGCGCTAAAACTCTCGCTAAGGCCTTTGTCAAGGAAATTGTCAGACTTCATGGCGTTCCTACTGACATTGTTTCTGATAGAGATCCTCAGTTCGTGGCTCGTTTTTGGCGTGCCTTTTGTGACAGGTTGGGAGTTCATTTGTCGTTCTCGTCCGGATATCATCTTGAATCTAATGGCCAGACAGAAAGGAAAAACCAGGATGTTGAGCAGTTCTTGCGTTGCTTTGTGGCAGACAATCAAGAGGGGTGGTCTGAGTTTCTGCCACTTGCTGAATTTGCTCTGAACAATCATACATCTTCTTCTGCTGGCTGTTCGCCTTTTTTTTGTTGTTCTGGGAGACATCCGTCGTTTGGGTCGTTCTCCAAGTTGGGATCTGCCGTGCCTGAGGAGGAGAATTTTTCCGGTGATTTGGAGAGAGTTTGGACGGATGTGCGTGGTAATCTTCAGGAGGCCAACAGAAAATCTAAAGACTACTTTGATAGGAAACGACAGGAGGTTTTGTTCGCTGTTGGTGACATGGTTTGGTTGTCCTCTAGGAATCTGCGGTTGAGGATTCCTTCTAAGAAATTGGGTCCCAAGTTTGTAGGGCCCTTTAAGATGCTTCAGGTTGTCAACCAATCTGCTGTTAGGTTGGAGGTTCCTACCTCCTGGAGAATTAATCCGGTATTTCATGTCTCTCTGTTGAAAAAAGCTGTTGTATCGGATTGTGATGCCTCTGCCTCTGTTCCTCCGGTGGTGGAGGACGGGGAATATGAAATTTCTCGCATCCTTAACTCTAGACGGTATAGAGGTAGTTTGCAGTATCTTGTGGCCTGGAAAGGTTTCGGACCCGAGGATAACTCTTGGGTGAGGTCGGATGATGTTTCCGCGTCCAGACTTATCAGAGCATTTCACAGGAGATTTCCTGATAAGCCTGGTCCTAGGGGATCCGGAGGATCCTCTTAGAAGGGGGGGTACTGTTAGAACCTTGTTCTTAGTTTTTTTCCTTTGCTGGTCACATGACCTTGTTGGCCTATTTAATCCTGCTCCGCCCTTCTGGCTTTGCTGGACTTCATTGTTTAACTATTTTCTAGCTAGCCTGTGCCCTGTATCTAACTCTGTTAGTTTGCTTGGTCTACGGACCTCTATGTTCTATATATTTTGTTTGTTCGTCTGTCTGCTACTATTTCTGTTAGGAGGTGTCCCATTTTCCTCCCAGTCCTTAGTACTTGTAGGGATTCCTTCCCCACATCTATAGGTCTCCGTACAGACTAGCTTAGGACTTTAGCAGGTCTGATCGCAGGATCAGGTCCCCTGTTACATCGTAGGGATTAAGCTGAGTTCTATCGTAGGGACAGATCTCCTCTCTTTCCTTAGCTCTGGTAGCAGAACATAACAGCAGGACTTCCAACTTCTTCCACCCAAAGTGTCGTGCTCCATCGTGGTACGCTTCTAAGACCATTGACGCATCCCGCCTCGGGACTACCACCTGCCAGACCAGTTCATGTGTCCGGGAGTTGATGCTTCTTCGACACAGCTTTCCTTCGTAGATGAACAGTTTGCTCTTCTCCTTCCACAACTGTTGGGTCTCTTGTGGAGCATCTGGATCAGGGTACGAGTCAGCTTGCGTCAGCAACTCCTTGACTAGGCGGACAGCCGGGTCGCTATCCTGTGTTTCTGCCCATCCATGGTGGGGCAATGGGTTGAACGTGGCCTCTCTGTTGGCGGAGCGCTTGTCCATTACACAGTGGGAGCACTGGGTCACCCCATGACGATGGAAAGCGGGTATCTTTATCTCCTCCAGCTCTTCTGGGTCTTCTCCCCCATCTGGCAAGTTGGGCATTCTGGACAGCGCATCAGCATTTGCATTTTTGTGCCCCGCCTGATACTTGATGGTAAACTCATAGTTACACAGTCGGGCCATCCATCGTTGTTCTAGGGCACCAAGCTTCGCAGTCTCCAGGTGCAGCAGCGGGTTATTGTAAATTTGGAGGAGGCGAGATAGTGCTTGAAGCGCTCCGTTACAGCCCAGACTATGGCGAGAAACTCCAACTTGAAGGAACTGTAGTTGTCGGGGTTCCTTTCCGTAGGACGGAGCTTCCTGCTGGCATAGGCAATCACTCGCGCTCTCTGCCTTGCTGTACCTGGGACAGCACCGCTCCCAATCCCACGTTGCGGGCATCTGTATGAAGTATAAAGGGTTGGCCATAGTCGGGGTAGGCCAGAACTTCGTCTCCGGTGAGAGCCATTTTCAGTCGGGTGAAGGATTCGTCTTCTGGTTTACTCCATCTGAACGGAGGTTTCAGGCTCTTGGTCTTCTTGGACTGGCCAACTAGGAGGTCCTGCATGGGTGCTGCTATCTTGGTGAAACCCTTGATAAATCTTCTGTAGTAGTCTACCAGCCCGAGGAACTGCCGCACTTCCTTGATAGTGGAGGGTCTTGGCCAGTCCTTGATTACGGTGACTTTTTCAGGGTCTGGCGCTACACCTTCGGCACTTACCATATGACCTAGGTACTGCACCTTGGGCTTCAACAGGTGGCACTTGGACGGCTTTACCTTCAGGCCAAAACCAGAAAGGGCTTCAAACACCTCGGCCAGGTGCTCCAGGTGGTCTTCATATGTCTTCGAGTAGACAATTACGTCGTCCAGGTACAGCAGGACAGTTTTGAAGTTTTTGTGTCCTAGGCAGCACTCCATTAACCGCTGGAAGGTTCCTGGGGCATTGCAGAGCCCGAATGGCATGCAGTTGAACTCGCTGAGGCCCATTGGTGTTGTAAACGCGGTCTTTTCTTTGTCCGCCTCTGCCACAGGAACCTGCCAGTACCCACTGGTGAGATCCAAAGTGGAGAAATAATTAGCAGATCTTAGTGCAGCTAATGACTCCTCAATCCTGGGTAATGGGTAGGCATCCTTATGTGTAATGCGGTTAATCTGCCTGTAATCAATGCACATCCTCATTGTACCATCCTTCTTTCTAACGAGAACTAATGGAGCTGCCCAGGGGCTACAACTATCTCTGATCACCCCAGCCTCCTTCATCTCTCGTAGCATCCCTTTGGCACATTGATAGTGAGCTGGAGGTACACGCTGGTACCTCTCTTTAATGGGCGGATGATCTCCCGTGGGGATATGATGTTGGATCCCCTTTACCTGCCCAAAATCTAGTGGGTGTTTGCTGAAGACCCGCTCATACTCTTGGACCACCCGGTATACTCCATGCTTTTGGTGCAAAGGGATGGAGTCAGTTCCCACCTGTAGCTTCTGACACCAATCCTCCACCTGCCCCTTGGAGCCATTATCATCCGCTGGTTTGGATGGAGACAAGGGTTCCACTGTCTTTATTGAGTTGTTACTGACAGTGAACAGCTTAGCAAGGGTGGCATACCGGGGTAAATGGACCTCTTTCTCCCCACAATTCAGGATGCATATCGGTACTCTCCCCTTGCGGACATCGACCACCCCCCTGGCTGTCAAGATGGTGGGCCTACTATCAGAGTACACGGGTTCTACCAGGGCCTGATAATCTTGACCCCTGAGACCGATTGCTGCTCGACACCATATCAACATTTCACTTCTAGGGGGCATTGCAATGGGGAACGGATCACTCATCCTGACACTGCCAACTTCTCCACCAGACAGCTCTACCTGTTGTCTTTTCATCAGGGCTCTGATCTCCTTCTGCAGAACTCGCTGCTGACTGGAGCTGGCAGTCTCTGCGACCTGCTGCAACAAAAGAATAATTTCCCCAAGACAATTCTCTATCACATTGGTGCCTATAGTTGTCATAGGATGACTTTCTCGGCGATCAATATCAACAATAATCATCCTTGTGATGGTAATTCTACTCGGCCAACTTTTATGGTCACCTCTTTATACCCCACCTGAGGCAAGGGCTGACCATTGCTGGCATAGATGTTAAGATGTTCATCTGGACGGTGGGTAATGTCTGAGTCAGTCCAGTATTGTTTATAAAGGATATATGGCATCGTGGTCACCTGGGACCCAGTGTCCAGTGGTGCGTTCATCGGGATGCCATCAAGTACGACAGGTAGGACCGGCCGTCCTCCCACGTGCTTGTCTCGCCAGCTTTGTGGGCCTGGTCGTCTTACTCCTGGGGGTTGGCCCTCTGCCCCAGGAGTTGCTTGTTTAAATTACAGAACCTTGCGTAGTGCCCCACCTTTTGACATCGGCGGCAGATGGGTTGTCCATCCTGGTCGTAGTGGTCGCTGTTCCTCCCTCTGGTTGGTGAAATTCTTCTCTGCCATCGCCATGGGACGTCATCTGGACTGGAAGCCAGCTGGATCCTTTCCTTTGGAGACACTTGCATGGCCTGCACGGTTTTGGTTAGTGTAGCCACACTTTTGGTCAGCTCCTGGACCAGAAGGAGCAGGTCTGCAGATGGATCATTATCTAGGGTCTGCGCGTCAGCCTCCACAGGTGCTGGGGGAAAGGACGCCACCTCCTGGTGGTATGTGATAGCTGGGCGCCGGAGGGATGCAGCGACTCCTGGGGTAGATTCTCGCAGCACCCGGATGGCTCGGTCTTTAAATTGCGCAAAGTCCAGATCAGGGTTTTGCAGAGCCATAATGCACAGCTGTGTCCGGTGAGCGCTGGACAGGAGCCCCTCAATAAACTGCTGTTAGCAATCTGTCCTCGTCTCGCACACTGTCGGGGTCTACCTGTTTAATGGCCCGCAGTGCCTCCTGCAGGTTTAGAGCATAGTCCCGTACACTGTCCTGCACCCTTTGTTTGCACCCGTAAATCTTCATTTTAATTTCTACTGCGGTGCGGGTGTCAAAGGTATCCTTCAACCACGCCAGTATTTCCTTGACAGTGTCTTTGTCCCTGCCCGGCCAGGACTTCACCTCTCTCTGGGCTGCACCGATTAGCTGGCCTATTAGGATGCTGACTTTTTGCTCCTCAGACAGGGGGTACACTTTAAACAAACTGCGCAGTCTCTCCTCACAGTCGTTCAGGGTGTGCGACTCCCCTGAGTACTGGGGCAACCACGCCGCCCCCGGTATATACGGCATCGGTAACGGCATTACAGTGGCAGCAGCCGCGCCTGAACCCTCCTCCATGTTGGGCATCTTCCTCCCCCCTAGTGAACCTCAGCCAGGTCCTGGGCATCTCCTGATGTACCAGTATGCTGCTATGCAGGCGGAAGGATCTCTTACCCGGCGGTTCCGGATCGGAGCTTCTTTCTTCCCCCTCGGCGGGCGGCAAACCACGTGATAACACCGTTCAATAAAGTCTATGGCACACAGGACCCGGTTATACCAGGCTTCGTGAATCCTGTTCGTGACGCCAAGTTGATGCGCCCCCTGGGTGCCAGGCCGGTAGATGCTGGGGGATGTCAGAGTGGCGGTGACCCGGTCCGTGACCCAGGGTGGTCAATAACAGGGGTTTATTTATAGGGGATTTATAGTGTTTGTATACAGTTCGTGACGCCACCTGTGATATGCGGCTAGGGGAGCCGCCGCTGCGGAGCAGTCCTCTGGAGCTGATGATACTGCAGCAGGGATGGTGTGGCTCTCCACAGGTAGAGCTTAGCTCCAGGGCAGTGTAGATGTTATAGGTTATGCTTGGCATTGTAGTACAGGGGCTGATGGCGCAGCAATAATCAGTTCACAACTTAATGGCGGATTCCTCTTAGCTTTACTTGTGGTGATTAGAGAAGCCGGGACTAGGGTACTGGCTAGAAGTGGAAGTCCGGACAGCCTGGAAGCAAGTAAAGTATCCTCCTTGCCAGGTGAAGTTGGAGGCCTTCCCTTTCCACTAAACTCTTTGGCCCTGCTGCTTGTAGCTGTGCGGTGGCCCTCATCCCTGAGGGCAACGTTTCTGTACCTCCGGGCGTCTGATGGGGCCAGGAGACCTGCAGTCTCCTGCCCTCTGGTTTCTACTGCTGGGCCTTCAGTGCCCCACAGCCTCGGACTCCGGTGTCCGGTTCCTCTGTGCTGGTCCTTCTGGGGTGAACTGCCGCGCAGCTCCAGTCCCCAGCTCCTCTCTCTTCGATGTCCTCACTTCAACTCCTCACACTAAGTCTAACTAACCCCGCCCCCAGATACCAGTTGCCAAGGGGAGTGGCTCCCCTTGCTGGTCTGGAGCCGGGACAGTGTTGCATGCTAGCAAAACCTGCTTAGGGGACCCCTGCTTGCTTCCAGGCATGGCATCACCCCCTTGTGAGGGAGGCAATGCCACTGTGGCAACCGGACTCCTGGGATGCCACAAAAGCCTTTAGCAGTGCAGAGTATTGGACCCTCACACATGCTTTTACATATTGTGGCTTTCTGGTCGGCCCATTCATACATGATCTATGGATATGTGCACACACTCAGCACACATACTCAGCACATATATGCAATATCCAGCAGCCGATCCTACTGCCGCATGGATAGCTGATTCCATGCTGTGCGGTTACTAATGATGGCATTACAGGACTTCTCGATGCTTGTGCTCAGGCCTGGATTGGCAATCTGGCAAAGCGGACATATGCCCGGTGGGCCGGTGGCTCTGGGCTGTAACCCCCCCTCCCCCAACATAGGGATCTGGGTGAGTCCACTCCCAATATAGAATCTGTATCTATATACAGCAGTCAGTATCACCTGTATAATGTATATTGACTGCTGTATATACATTATATAGGTGCTACTGCTGTGTATAATTGCAGGATCAATGTTGTTATGTAGGTGATAATGCAATTATACACATCAGTAGCATCTATATAATGTATATACAGCAGTCAATATACAGTACAGACCAAAAGTTTGGACACACCTTCTCATTTAAAGATTTTTCTGTATTTTCATGACTATGAAAATTGTACATTCACACTGAAGGCATCAAAACTATGAATTACCACATGTGGAATTATATACTTAACAAAAAAGTGTGAAACAACTGAAAATATGTCTTATATTCTAGGGTCTTCACAGTAGCCACCTTTTGCTTTGATGACGGCTTTGCACACTCTTGGCATTCTCTTGATGAGCTTCAAGAGGTAGTCACCAGAAATGGTCTTCCAACAATCTTGAAGGAGTTCCCAGAGATGCTTAGCACTTGTTGGCCCTTTTGCCTTCACTCTGCGGTCCAGCTCACCCCAAACCATCTCGATTGGGTTCAGGTCTGGTGACTGTGGAGGCCAGGTCATCTGGCGTAGCCCCCCATCACTCTCCTTCTTGGTCAAATAGCCCTTACACAGCCTGGAGGTGTGTTTGGGGTCATTGTCCTGTTGAAAAATAAATGTTGGTCCAACTAAACGCAAACCGGATGGAATAGCATGCCGCTGCAAGATGCTGTGGTAGCCATGCTGGTTCAGTATGCCTTCAATTTTGAATAAATCCCCAACAGTGTCACCAGCAAAGCCCCCCACACCATCACACCTCCTCCTCCATGCTTCACGGTGGGAACCAGGCATGTAGAGTCCATCCGTTCACCTTTTCTGCGTCGCACAAAGACACGGTGGTTGGAACCAAAGATCTCAAATTTGGACTCATCAGACCAAAGCACAGATTTCCACTGGTCTAATGTCCATTCCTTGTGTTCTTTAGCCCAAACAAGTCTCTTCTGCTTGTTGCCTGTCCTTAGCAGTGGTTTCCTAGCAGCTATTTTACCATGAAGGCCTGCTGCACAAAGTCTCCTCTTAACAGTTGTTGTAGAGATGTGTCTGCTGCTAGAACTCTGTGCGGCATTGACCTGGTCTCTAATCTGAGCTGCTGTTAACCTGCGATTTCTGAGGCTGGTGACTCGGATAAACTTATCCTCAGAAGCAGAGGTGACTCTTGGTCTTCCTTTCCTGGGGCGGTCCTCATGTGAGCCAGTTTCTTTGTAGCGCTTGATGGTTTTTGCAATTGCACTTGGGGACACTTTTCAAGTTTTCCCAATTTTTCGCACTGACTGACCTTCATTTCTTAAAGTAATGATGGCCACTCATTTTTCTTTACTTAGCTGCTTTTTTCTTGCCATATTACAAATTCTAACAGTCTATTCAGTAGGACTATCAGCTGTGTATCCACCAGACTTCTGCACAACACAACTGATGGTCCCAACCCCATTTATAAAACCACTCTGTGGCTCCACACTGCGGCTCTATGCTGCGGCTCTGTAATGCGGCTCCATACTGCTGCTCTATACTGCGGCTCCACATTGCGGATCTATACTGCAGCTCCCTACTGCGGCTCCCTACTGCGGCTCCCTACTGCGGCTCTATACTGCAGCTCCACACTGTGGCTCCATACTGCGGCTCTATACTGCAGCTCCACACTGTGGCTCCATACTGCGGCTCTATACTGCGGCTCCACAATGCGGCTCTATACTGTGGCTCTATACTGCGGCTCTATACTGCGGCTCCACAATGCGGCTCCACACTGTGGCTCCATACTTCTGCTCTATATTGCGACTCCACAATGCGGCTCCATACTGCAGCTCCACAATGCGGCTCCATAATGCGGCTCCATACTGCGGCTCTATACTGCGGCTCTATACTGCGGCTCCATACTGCGGCTCTATACTGCGGCTCTATACTGCGGCTCTATACTGCGGCTCCATACTGCGGCTCCATACTGCGGCTCTATACTGTGGCTCCACAATGCGACTCCATACTGCGGCTCCATACTGCGGCTCTATACTGCGGCTCTATACTGCGGCTCCATACTGCGGCTCTATACTGTGGCTCTCTACTGTGGCTCCACAATGCGGCTCCATACTGCGGCTCCATAATGCGGCTCCATACTGCGGCTCTATACTGCGGCTCTATACTGTGGCTCCACAATGCGGCTCCACACTGCGGCTCCACACTTCATCTCCATAATGCGGCTCCATACTGCGGCTCTATACTGCGGCTCTATACTGCAGCTCTATACTGCGGCTCTATACTGCATCTCCATACTGTGACTCCACACTGTTCTCCATACTGCGGCTCTATACTGTGGATCCACAATGCGGCTCCATACTGCAGCTCCACACTGCATCTCAATACTGCGGCTCTATACTGCGGCTCCACAATGCGGCTCCATACTGCGGCTCCACTCTGCGGCTCCATATTGCGGCTCCACAATGCGTCTCTATACTGCGGCTCCACAATGCGGCTCCATAATGCGGCTCCACTCTGCGGCTCCATATTGCGGCTCCACAATGCGGCTCCATACTGCGGCTCCATAATGTGGCTCCATACTGCGTCTCTATACTGTGGCTCTATACTGTGGCTCCACAATGCGGCTCCATACTGCGGCTCCACACTGCATCTCCATAATGCGGCTCCATACTGCGGCTCCATACTGTGGCTCTATACTGTGGCTCCACAATGCGGCTCCATACTGCGGCTCCACACTGCATCTCCATAATGCGGCTCCATACTGCGGCTCCATACTGCGGCTCCATACTGTGGCTCTATACTGTGGCTCCATACTGCGGCTCCATATTGCGGCTCTATACTGCGGCTCCACAATGCGGCTCCATACTGCGGCTCCACTCTGCGGCTCCATATTGCGGCTCCACTCTGCAGCTCCATACTGCGGATCCACTCTGCGGCTCCATACTGCGGCTCCACACTGCGGCTCCACACTGCATCTCAATACTGCGGCTCTATACTGCGGCTCCACAATGCGGCTCCATACTGCGGCTCCACTCTGCGGCTCCATACTGCGGCTCCACACTGCGGCTCCACAATGCGGCTCCATACTGCAGCTCCACACTGTGGCTCCATACTGCGGCTCCATACTTCGGCTCCATACTGCGGCTCCACAATGCAGCTCCACACTGTGTCTCCACACTGCGTCTCCATATTGCGGCTCCACAATGCGGCTCCATACTGCGGCTCCACTCTGCGGCTCCATACTGCGGCTCCACTCTGCGGCTCCATACTGCGGCTCCACACTGCGGCTCCACAATGTGGCTCCATACTGCAGCTCCACACTGTGGCTCCATACTGCGGCTCCATACTTCGGCTCCATACTGCGGCTCCACAATGCGGCTCCACACTGTGTCTCCACACTGCGTCTCCATATTGCGGCTCCACAATGCGGCTCCATACTGCATCTCCATACTGCATCTCCATACTGCGACTCCATAATGTGGCTCTACACTGTGTTCCAAATTATTATGCAAATAATATTTTCTCAGATCTTCCCAGATTCCCTATATGAATTGCAGTCATTGTAATTTTACAGTCTAATAACTATTAGAGTACAATAGAAAGGTTTTTGTATAAACTGCCTATGATAACAGGATATTTTTAAAAAAATAAAAAACTCAAACTGCCCTCAAAATGCATGTTCCAAATTATTATGCACAGCAGAGTTTTCAACCTTTTCATTGTAATAAAGAACAAAAAAATGCTCCACAATGCGGCTCTATACTGCGGTTCTATACTGCGGTTCTATACTGCGGCTCCACACTTCATCTCCATAATGTGGCTCCATGCTGCGGCTCCATACTGTGACTGTATAATGCGGCTCCACACTTCATGTCCATACTGCGGCTCCACTCTGCGGCTCCATACTGCGGCTCCATACTGCGGCTCCATACTGCGGCTCTATACTGCAGCTGCATAATAAGGCTGTATAATGTGGCTGTATAATGCGGCTCCACTCTGCGGCTCTATACTGCGGCTCTATACTGCGGCTCTATACTGCGGCTGTATAATGCGGCTCTATACTGCGACTCCATACTGTGGCTCTATACTGCGGCTCTATACTGCGGCTCTATACTGCGGCTCCATACTGCGGCTCTATACTGCATCTCCATAATGCAGCTCTATACTGCGGCTCTATACTTCAGCTCCACTCTGCGGCTCTATACTGCGGCTTGTAAGGCAGCGCTAGTCATCATGCTGGGAGACACTCGCTGCACCGGGTCAATTAAAGCACACCAGCCACGTTTTCCAGTATTTCACAATCCAGCAGTTTATTACACTTCACCACTGCTTATCACCGAGTCCAACTCAGTGGCTCGCCGACATATTACCCATATAATGTCCAAGAGCCTTTCAAGTGGCAGACAGGCCCACTTGGCTCCAGTTACAGCATCCAGCAAAGTCACTTATATAAATGTCCACATCAAGTAGTGTTTTACCTTTGCTGGGTTTTAGCTGCTTCAGACTTGTTCTGCCACAGCTGTGGCTTTACGGCTTCCCAGATGGGGATCTCCAGCCCTCGTACCTTCAAAGTCTACTGGTATGTTTTCACACCTAACATCCAGCCTCTGCCTTTCAGGCTCTTGCCTTCCAAGTCTCTTGCCCTCCAAGGCTACTGGCATCTTTTACACATAAGCATCCAGCCTCTGCCTTTCAGGCTTCACCAGACTTCACTAGGCCTCACACTCTAACAGTGTCCCACACAGGGAACAGGCCTCACGCCTTTCACACCTATTTCAAAACTACCAGGGTTTATATATCTCACAGTTCACACCGAGACCATGTACTTGACAATTGCGCTGCTCAGCCCCTGGAACATTAGTCATCGACATTAGCCCATTCCTTAGGGACCTACGATTTGTCATAGTCACTGACTTCGTCAAGTCACATTTCCGGGTCGTAACCTTGTCAGACCTCCCCTGCTCCCAGCGGTCAGTCATAACCTTGTCAGACCTCCCCCGCTCCCAGCGGTCAATATAGCAGTGTGACTCACATGCCCTTGTATCTAAGGTCCGGTTAGACTCCGTACTGTCCCGTACTCTATTGGGTCGTTTGTATGGGCCACTCAGACCTGAGTTACTGGAGGTCTCACTACTTCTAAACCCACGCCCACTATCCTCAGAACATCTTGGAAAGTCTCTAACTTCTACTGTAGCCGTTCTATTATTTGAAGGGCCCTTTCTCTGTCTGGTCTCACAATTTCTAGACGGCTGCCATCTTCTGCTGCTCAGGCGATGCTGCCTTTCCATTTGTAGTCTGGTGAGATTCAACTGTTGTACCTCTCGCAGGTAGGTCACTCGGTACTCCATCAGCATGCGTATATATGCAAGACTTCCGTTCCTACAGCGGAGAATGACACCATGCCGTCTTCATCTGGTATCCAGTCCTGACGATCACGTGGACTGCTTACTTTCATCACACCAGACTTCTTTACCATCCTCTGCATGGCTCGGCCATTTCTCCCAATAAGCTTTCTTACCAAAGCCTGAGGCACTCGGATGACTTCTTTCCGCAGACTTTGAGCTTTTCCCATAAGCTCCAGTTGTCTAACGGCTTGTTCTATCTTCAACCGGAGAAACCGCTTCATGCGAATACATCGCCGGTGCATGTCACTTAGGATAGCCACCCTCTTCACTGTGACTTTGGTTGTGGACAAGACCACCAGTTGTTTAGCTTCTGAGGTCGAGTACACCTTACAGGCTCCCACGGCCTTCTTAAACTCTTCATGCACGGACTCACTGGTGCATTTTTCTCTCAAATCCTCGGGTACATCTATGAGGCACTTGTACCGAGAGGTTTCGGTCTCACCTGTGGTCTCCAAACGATCATCTAGCACAGGTTTCAGGGGCAACTGACTTTCAGCTTCTTCACCCTGCATGCTTCCCCTGAGCTGACTCACAGCTACAAATTCAAGAATTTTCGTCTTGACCACTTCCATCTCATACTTATCTTCTGTTAACACTCTCTTAGCTCTCCTCAGGTCCACCTTCTCATGGTATAAAGGAGTAAGTGCAACTTTTTTTCCCTTTTGCTTCTCCAAGAAGGCGTCGTTCACTGAGTGATACTTTGCCAGGCGACCTTTGAGCTCGAAAACGTCTTCCTCTAGCTCAGCTACTCACCTCTCAGCAGCCCGTCTCTGAAGCTCTTCCTGCTTCAGCTGCTCTCTTAACAGTAGAGTTCTCTCAGACCTCTCTGTCTCCAATGCGCCCACTCGGCTCTCAACAGCCAGTCTCTCAAGCTTCTCTTGCTTCAAATGGGCTTGTAGCGACTCCTTGAGCTCCTTGATCTCGGCTCTTACATCCACCGAATCATCCAGCTCACATTATTCGAGTAGGTATTTGTTTCATACCTCCCATCTCCAGTGGCCAACTCCTGGCCCTGGTCTGTGGCTTCTCCGATAGACTCCTCCATCTGTTTCCGCTCAGCTTCCATCTTGCTGATTCTTTCCTTAAGGTACGTCTCTGCCCTCTGGAGATTATCACAGAACGTCTGCAGCTCCTTCACCTGAGCTTCCAGACCTAGGGTCTTTCTGCGGAGATCATCATATTCATCACGGGTGTCCTGCAGAGTGGTCTCAACCACTTGGCGCATGTGCTCTGCATCCGCCTTATCATCCTCTAGTTTTTCTTTAACCCTGAGGAGATCCTCATAGTCTCTCTTAATTTGTTGCAGTTCCCTACTGCATTCACCATATTCCTTCTTGGATTCACACAGCTCCCGGTTGAACTGTTCGCGCAGTCGTTCTAGGTTTTGTTCACGCACAGAAACTTCATCCTGCAGCGCCTCCTTCTCAAGCTTCAACTGCAAAACCTCCTCCTTGGTTTTGCGGCGGTCCTCCTTAATTTCCTGGAACATTTCCTTCCATTGGTTAACTTCCTCGCTGCTTCCCTCCAGTTCTCGCTGTAAGTTCCTCACAACCTGGTATATTTTCTGCCGTTCAGACTCCAGGCTCCTCTGGTCTGAGGACACGTTCCCCAGGTTTTCCCATAGTTGCTGCACGTCACTCTGATACCGCTGCCTGATGGGCTCCAGCTCTTGGTCATGACTGGCCACCTCCTCTTTCAGGGCTGTCAGATCCTTCTGTCTCAGTACTGTACCGGAGGTTGCTACTGGCAACGTCACCTCCTCTTCTGCCTCTAAAGGAGAATCCACACTTGGAACAAAGGCACACAGAACTACATTTTCTTTATTTTCACTTGCAGCAAAGACTACAGGAGCAACCTTTTTGTGGCCCTTGCGCTGTCAACGACTAGAAGGGGACTTTCTCTCCTCGTCTAGCTCCTCCTGACTGAACTCTCCTTCTACTTTCATAGTGTCACAGTCAGCTACGGGGTTTGTTTCACTCCCCATGGTTTTGTGGACTAACAGGTCACCTCCCACTTTGACGTCAACCCCTTCTACTGGAGCTACCCCGTTATCAAAGGTCAAATTGTCGTTTTTAGGCAGTACCAACCCACAACCAGTAACAAATTTTGGTTTTCTATACTCCACGCTCTTGTGATACTCCGCCCCCTTTTGAGACTCCGCCCCCTTTTGGACACCCACACCTGTAGGGGGATTTTTACAAAAAAAATCAGCAATAGTCTTAGGACTCAGTTCACAACATCTCTTACTACCTCCCCGGGCACTCTGGGACAATACTGGTGCCCCCGGAGAGTTCACTGCCGCCGTTCTATACGGTGCCCACAGCTCCTGCCGTTCCTGCACCATGTCCTGTAGACGTTTCTCAAATACCTGCTGCGGTTTTAACCGGCACTTTAATTGCTCAATAGCTTCAGTTTCATTTGCTGCTCCGTTCACAGCCATCGCGGTACACTATTCACACTAGACACTTCACACCACTTTCCCTAAAAATTTTCGTGGCCCCGCCGAGCCACAGCAAACCAGGTTTGAGTGCGAGGACAATTTTCAGAACCTCGCCGAGTTACAGCAAACCAGGTTTGAGTGCGAGGACAATTTTCGTAACCCCGCCGAGTTACAGCAAGATGCTTGTATCCACACTTGTCGTCCTGTGCCGCTGCCCCTAGCAACCGGGCTGCAGTTGCCCCTAGCAACCGGGCTGCAGTTGCCCCTAGCAACCGGGCTGTAGTTGCCCCTAGCAACCGGGCTGTAGTTGCCCCTAGCAACCGAGCTGTAGTTGCCAGCATTCTCCAACTACATGTAAGGCAGCGCTAGTCATCATGCTGGGAGACACTCGCTGCACGGGGTCAATTAAAGCACACCAGCCACGTTTTCCAGTATTTCACAATCCAGCAGTTTATTACACTTCACCACTGCTTATCACCGAGTCCAAGTCAGTGGCTCGCCGACATATTACCCATATAATGTCCAAGAGCCTTCCCAGTGGCAGACAGGCCCACTTGGCTCCAGTTACAGCCTTCAGCAAAGTCACTTATATAAATGTCCACATCAAGCAGTGTTTTACCTTTGCCGGGTTTTAGCTGCTTCAGACTTGTTCTGCCACAGCTGTGGCTTTACGGCTTCCCAGATAGGGGTCTCCAGCCCTCGTACCTTCAAAGGCTACTGGTATGTTTTCACACCTAACATCCAGCCTCTGCCTTCCAAGCTTTTTGCCCTCCAAGGCTATTGGCATCTCTTACACATGAGGATCGAGCCTCTGCCTTTCAGGCTTCACCAGGCTTCACTAGGCCTCACTAGGCCTCATACTCGAACGGTGTCCCACACGGGGAACAGGCCTCACGCCTTTCACACCTCCTTCAAAACTACCAGGGTTTATATATCCTCCAGTACACACAGGACCTGTGCTGATGTCACAGTCATGTGATCAGACCTTCTGTGTGCACAGGACCTGTGCTGATGTCACAGTCATGTGGTCAGTCACCTGAGGGGGAGGTACATGGTCAGCCAGAACACACCCTGGACCATTACAGTAATGCCGCAAGCCGCTGCATTACAGGCTCTATACTGCGGCTCTATACTGCGGCACTTTTCTCAGTATGAGAGTAAAATGTTTCTCTCTACGGCCTCATTGCAGAACATTGGTCAGTGTGCGATCTGATGAAGCATGGGACAGCACACCCCTGATCTATACTGCGGCTCTATACTGGAGCATGGGACAGCACACCCCTGATCTATACTGCGGCTCCATACTGCGGCTCTATACTGCGGCTCTATACTGCGGCTCTATACTGGAGCATGGGACAGCACACCCCTGATCTATACTGCGGCTCCATACTGCGGCTCTATACTGCGGCTCTATACTGGAGCATGGGACAGCACACCCCTGATCTATACTGCGGCTCTATACTGGAGCATGGGACAGCACACCCCTGATCTATACTGCGGCTCCATACTGCGGCTCTATACTGCGGCTCTATACTGTGGCTCTATACTGAAGCATGGGACAGCACACCCCTGATCTATACTGCGGCTCTATACTGGAGCATGGGACAGCACACCCCTGATCTATACTGCGGCTCTATACTGGAGCATGGGACAGCACACCCCTGATCTATACTGCGGCTCTATACTGGAGCATGGGACAGCACACCCCTGATCTATACTGCGGCTCCATACTGCGGCTCTATACTGCGGCTCTATACTGTGGCTCTATACTGAAGCATGGGACAGCACACCCCTGATCTTTACGCTTGTATGCATGAGCCCTCGGCGGCATTGGACTTCTGGATTGTTATTATTGGTTTATTATTTTTACATTCCTATGGGCAAATAAAATTAAATCTTGAAAAGCCTGATAAATGGGTTATCCCAAGTTTCTTCTGAATAGGGGATGACTTTCTGTTTGCTGTGGATCAGAAAATGATGTCTTGTGTGCTTTAGGGTGCTTCGGGGTGGGACGTGGGGGCAGGGTCCTCTTCTTCTTCTTCTCCCCCCCATCATCGTCTTCGGTTTCTTTTGCAAGTCATTGATTATTCAGTGATCTGCCTCCTTTTTAAAATTCAGCGCAGGACTTCAATAAAATGGCGCCGGAGGTCCGCGGAAGCCCCGAAGCACACAAGACGTCATTTTCTGAAAACTTCATAAGGTGAGTATCAGGTATCAGATTAATCAGGATCACAGCGCCATTATAGCCATACCTTTAATTTATAGGGCGAAATCCTGCTGACAGGTTCGACTTAAGAGAGTGGTGAGGGGCACGACAACGTAAAAACAAAATTCCCTTATGGGGGGTGATGGGACAGTATGTGGGCTGGTGGGGTTTGGTGGCAGGGCTGCTTTTGTTGTCCCTGTCCGGCACTGTTGTGCTGCACACATGTAGGATATTAGCAGACGATGCATGTGATTCCCGCACAGCTGCTCAGCCTGCAGACCACACATGGGGGGTTAGGCCTTGACAGATCCTTATGCACAACATGGGGGTCATTACCTCTGTCACTTAACCCCTTCAGCACTCAGCCTTTGCCAGCTGCCATGCATTTCATGAGTGTTTCCAGCATCTGCCACGCACATTCCATTATATTTGTCTATTATAGGACGGGGCTATGAACCTGCAGACAAGGCAATATCATCAGGCCCCATCCCCAACCTGAAGAACTGGTCTGACATATCCACGGAAAGTTCTCATTGAATGACAAATGTTGGTCGCGTCGCTAGCCACCAGCTCATCACCAGATCCGAGCTGTTAACCCCTCAAGGGCTGCAAATAAGCAAAAGTAGAAAAAGAACCTCAAAGATATTTGAAAAGTCTTACAGTTGAAATAGATGCAGCACTCGGCCCCTGGGGGGTCAGGAAATGATGAATTATCCCGGGATTGGCAGTGTCAGACCCCTGGAGCAGATGGATTCACTTGCGGAGGCATATTTCACCTTCACACCTCTTCTTTCATCTCCATCTTCCAGAAGTGGACACCAAATGTGCCAAAACCTACACAAAATGAAAGAAGAAAGAAGAGATGAGAACATCAGGTTCTGAAACGGCATTGAGACATAACGATGAAAGCGTCCGAAAACAGCAGCCGCAACCACAGCCGCAGAACGTTCATACCATCTCATTCATTCCTCTAATAATACAACGTAATATATCCCCAATAAATCACTGTGTGCCCCCCAAACCAGAGGGCAATAGAAGTGGGACAAGAGGTCAAGAAACATATATAGACATCGCACACCTAGAAAAATGAGTGGCTGGAAAGCACAGGGCACAACAAGCGGGGGAGAAGCTGCCACTATAATACGGTCATCATTATACTTCAGGTCAATGATGAACATGCTGAGGAAGACGCCAAGGATGATGCTGAGGAAGATGAAGAGGATGATGCAGAGGAAGACAAAGAGGATGATGCCAAGTATGATGCCGTGGAAGACGCCAAGGATGACACAGAGGAAGAGGCTGAGGAAGACACCAAGTAAGACGGCAAGGATGATGCTGAGGAAGATGCTGAGGAAGACGTTTGGATGATGCTGAGGAAGATGAAGAGGATGATGCAGAGGAAGACAAAGAGGATGATGCCAAGTATGATGCCGTGGAAGACGCCGAGGATGACACAGAGGAAGAGGCTGAGGAAGACGCCAAGTAAGACGGCAAGGATGATGCTGAGGAAGATGCTGAGGAAGACGCCAAGGATGATGCTGAGGAAGATGTCAAAGAAGACCCCTAAGAGAGGAAGATGCCAAGGAAGACGCCGAGGACGATGCTGGGGAAGATGAAGAGGATGATGCAGAGGAAGACGAAGAGGATGATGCCAAGGATGATGCCATGGAAGACGCCGAGGATGACACAGAGGAAGAGGCTGAGGAAGGGACCAAGTATGACGGCAAGGATGATGCTTAGGAAGATGCTGAGGAAAACGTTGAGGATGATGCTGAGGATGATGCCGAGGAAGACGCCTAAGAGAGGAAGATGCCGAGGAAGACGTCGAGGATGATGCCGATGAAGACCGCCGAGGATGACGCAGAGGATGACGACGAGAATGACACTGAGGATGACACCAAGGAAGAGGCTGAGGAAGATGCTGAGGAAGACGCCTAAGAGAGGAAGATGCCGAGAATGATGCTGAGGATGGCGCCGAGGAAGGCGCCGAGGATGGTGCCAAGGATGATGCCAAGGAAGATGCCAAGGAAGACGCCGAGTATGATGCTGAGGAATACACCGAGGATGATGCCGAGGAAGATGAAGAGGATGATGCCGAAGATGATGCTGAGGATGACACTGAGGAAGATGCTGAGGAAGATGCCGAGGAAGACGCCAAGGATGACACAGAAGATGACACCAAGGAAGAAGCAGAGGAAGATTCCGAGGAAGACGCTAAGGATGATGACGATTCAGAAAAAAGTACCCGATAGGACTAGCACTCCCAGACTTGCAAGGATTGGAAAATTAACTCTTGGTCTTGAAAAGGTTTATTTCACTCTGTTTTCTCAATATAGTATATATTAAAACAATAAAACAACGCGTTTCGACTATAAAAATAAAAAACACATAGCCTTCTTCAGGTATGAACATATCTTAGAGTATATGAGAGTTATATAGTCTTCACAATTGCACCTGGTTGTGTTAATTAGATTGGATTAACCATATAAATACCGGGTATTGTTTCAGTTAATCGTGTCAGCTGTTTTTCTATACATATATATATACAGTATGCAGGTTCAAAATTTTTTTTTACATTTTCAAGTTATCATACATTATCTATAAAATTTCTTTTCTTTTGATTATTATTCCCCCTCCCTATCTTTCCTTTCTTTAAGAAGCTTATATAGGTATCTCTGATAATTCAATATCCAATTGATTTGCAGTATGTAGCATTAGAATCGCCATCAAAGGAAACAACAAAAAACAAAAAAAAACTAAAAAAAAAAAAAAAACTTTCACGCATTTTCAATTTTATCATTGAGGCCGTCTGGATGTAGACAGCGTAGCCTATGTATCCAGGAGGCCTCTTTCCTATTCAGTTGATGGATTCTATCAGGTATATCTGGAGGAATCTCCTCCACTGGTGGTATTTTCAGATTTCTTATCCTGAGTTGTTAGGAGATGTCTAGATAGACTGTGGTTAGGAGTCCAGACTTGCCATTATGTCTGTGTGCGTTCAAGTGATCGGTCCATCTCTCTGTCGTATTTTTACCTGAATGTGCATTAATTACTGATTTGTCGTTCCTATTGGCTTTCGCTCCATTTTCCTGTGTTTTCATTATTACACAGTCATCTTGAGTTTTTTTCACATTTATCTGATACTCCTCATTTATTAAATGCTTCGGATACTTTTTTTCTGAAAACCTTTTCTTTAGTATTTGAGATTGCAGAACATAATCAGATTTTTTTGTATTATTTTTTCTAATACGAAAAAACTGACTGAATGGAATATTGTTCTTCCATTTGAGGTAATGGGCACTTTGATAATCAAGATACCCATTAACATCCACTTTTTTTAAAATGCGTTTTGGTAATAATTTTTTTTATTTTCATGTGTAATTTCCAAATCTAGGAAAGCGACTCTTTCCTTTTCAATGTTAGCCACAAAAGAAATTCCCCAGTAATTACTATTGAGTTCTTTTACTAACGTTTCTGCCTCTCTAAACCCCCCCTTCCACACGACAAACAGATCATCAATATATCGTTTGTAGAGTATGATCCTATCTGTATACTCAGGTGAGCAAATTGGCGATTGGGACTCGAATAGCCCCAGAAATAAATTAGCAAAACTTGGGGCTACCCGAGTCCCCATCGCGGTACCATGTGTCTGCAGATAAAGCTGGCCCTCAAACTCAAAAACATTGTGCTTGAGGATAAATTCAAGGCTTTTTAAGAGAAATTCGATCTGTTTCCCTGGCATATTTCCATTTTTCTCTAGATAAAATTTGACTGCATCTATGCCTAAATTATGATCAATATTTGAATATAATGCATTCACATCAAGTGTCAGCATTAGATGGAGTATTTAAATCATGAATAAGCTCTGTAGAGTCTCTTAAAAAGAGGGTAATGTTTTAACATGTTCCTGGAGATAGAGATCAAGAAAACGGGATAAATAACTGGTCAATGAGTTGATCCCTGAGATGATAGGACGACCTGGGGGGTTATTGGGATCCTTATGTAATTTTGGTAAATGATAGAAAAAAGCCATGGAAAATTCTTTGTTAGTCAAAAAACTTTTTTCTTTTTTGCTCAGGATTCCTTCGATAAAGGCATTATTAATCATGGTGTGATATTCCTTGGAAAAGGTTTTTGATGGATCTATACTTAATTTTTCATAAAATTTAAGATCTGATAGGATATTTCATGCCTCTTTGAGATAGGCATCTCTATCCAATATTACGAACCCCCCCCCTTTAACCTCTTCACGAATCACAATTTCTCTATTATTTTTTTAATTGATTATCGCTGTTTCTTCTTCAGCTGTAATATTGGTTTTGTATCTTCCATTTTGTTTAGTCATTATTTTAGTGGTTTTTCTAAAGGATGCTTTAACACCTTTTTTTATTTCTCATAGAACGGAAGTCCCCACCCACTAGAGCAAGAAAGGTTTCTATATAGCCCCCCCTATGATGTATAGGGTTAAAATTGGAGCGAGTTTTCACTTCCATATGTACATTAGTATCCTCTACCGTTTCAGTACTTCGTTTTTAGAATCTGTATATCATTGTTTCTCTTCTGAAGTGCAAAATGTCTTGTGAGAGTCAGTCATCTTACAAATCTATTTAGATCAAGGAAGAGATCAAAATTATTCGCCTCTTGACTGGGGCAAAAATTAAGTCCCTTTACTAATATCCTCTCCTCTGCCTCTTTAAGATTATATTTAGATAGATTGAAGATTCTTTTTCTGGGAGAATCTCCATCCTGTTTTGGCCTTTCTTCAAGTAGGAGATATTTTCGAATTTGTTTTTATTTCTATTTCTTTTTTGTGTCCGAAATGGTGGGATTTTTTAGTATTTTTTTCGGAGTTTCTGCCTCCTCTAGTCCCTCGGGGTCTCCTTTTCTTTTTCTTAAGGTAGTTATTAGTGGGGGGAAAAATTTGGTGATCTGTGGTTGCGATGGGGGAATATGCATGGGTGGATTCAAAGTGGGAGCTAGATTGGACTGGCTCAATATTGATGGTACTATCGTCTCCACTAACGGTAGGGGGCACATGGGGCCAATCTCTAAAAAAGATATCTGTGAACTAAAGATGATGAGGAAGATGCCGAGAAAGACGCCTAACAGAGGAAGATGCCGAGGAAGATGCTGAGGATGATGCCGAGGAAGACGCCAAGGAAAACGCCTAAGAGATGAAGATGCTGAGGAAGACGCCGAGGATGATGCCGAGTGTCAGGGAAATGTTAATGTCAGGGAAATATTGAGGAATATTGAAAGTCTGTCATGGATATTGATCATTCCTCTCAAACCTCTCTCACCCCCTCCCTCATTTCCCTTTTTGCTCAGCACAAAAGCCCCAATTAACACACACCTGAGAAATAGCTTACACGAACAAATGCCAGTCAAGGAGTGTTATAACTTCGTTAGGAAGAAAACATCTTGTCCCTGAAAGACGCAGGAGGTAATTAAAATGCAGGCTTGCACTAATTTGCGTGTAACCATAAGGCTGCTTCCCGAGCCTCAAAGGAAAATTTGCAGACTCGCTGACTCCGAAACGAAATATGAAATATTGTAAGGTCCATGCAATATGGGGACCTATATCTTTAGAGATAGAATCAACTAGGGAATGATGGGGATATTTTTCGGGCACTTAAAAACGCTACCTAGAGCTGTAGCGCAAAAACACCAGAATAGCAGACTGTAGCTATGTGATGTGTGGTCTCTAAATGAAGATAAAATCATAAGGGAAAAAATGGCGTCGTTTGCAAGCTTCTGCGATCAACGAGCAATCAGTTATTGCAGAAGTTAGCATTTTTAACAAAAATGTACAGGCTGGAGACTGGCCCAAATGATGTCACCACAAGGGGCGTGTGGGCAAACCTTAACTTAGGTAGGTATAAGAGAATCCATGGAGAATACAGGAGAACTCATTGCCAGGGGGGTATAAGGATTATAAGCAACGGGTCCTGCATAATCCAAGGGAGCCCCTCCTCCACCTATATTGAATTGTCTCCGTGATCGTATAGTGTAAGTTTTTCTTCTTTTATCCTGTTTATTTTATGTAACTGCTTATGTATTTTTAATAAGGAAAAAGAAAAAAAGGCGGTTTTGAAGGAGCATCAAATAGCTAGGATGAGGCAAATAAGTGGGATTAAAATTTTTTATTTATTAATCACAACGCGTTTAAAAAAAAACGCCTTCATCAGGGGCGGTTGAACCTGATGATGGCGTTTTTTTCCACCAAAACGCGTTGTGATTAATAAATAAATTTTTTTAATCCCACTTATTTGCCTCATCCTAGCTATTTGATGCTCCTTCAAAACCGCCTTTTTTTCTTTTTCCTTGTTGCCTACTTCCCTCTTTGAGGGTTGCGGTGGAGCTGCCTATTGCTTGGAGATTGTTTTAGGACCCTGCCTTTACCCCTTGTCTCTCCAGGACCTTGCTGATGCTTAGTCACATGACCGCTGGAGTCCAACCCTCCAGTGATGTGTGAGCTGCCAGCGGCATTCGATCGCTCCAGTACTTGTGTTGACGCTGGGACACGTGACTGTCGGTCTACAGCCATCGTGCGGCGTGCGAGCTGTGTCAGCGTCTCCCTCTTGTCTTGTCCGGGGTTGTGCAGGGGTGCACAACCTAGTAAGGTGAGCCCCACCAGTTTCTTTAACCCCTTCACATCCAGATTTCACCCATTTGCTCCCCTTTGTCCTTTCTTCTTTTCTATGTATTTTTAATGTCCCCTTTGTAACATACTTGTATATATTTTTCTTCAACACTGTCTCCCTTTTGGATTAAATATAAAATGTAATAGTTTTGTTTTCTTCCCTGAAGCCATATACGCTACCAAAATGCAGGCGTGCGGCCAGGCCTGTATTATATTTCAAACTCCGACGGTGGTGGCAGAGAATAATAATAATTGGGTTATCGCGAAGCAGTGACCATACAAAGGGCGTTTAACACGGATTCCAGGCTTTGGAACCCAGAGGTGTGACGCCATACTTGTGACGATACAGCCTAAAATCTTAATAAGCCAGACATTTAGATTTGTTGATCCAAGAGAAATACACTGTTATCTTTGTGTATTTGTGTCTGGTCAATAAGAACAGACCAGTAGTTGTATAACCATGATTGTTATCTCCTCTTGGGTTTGGAAACAATATTGTTTGCTAATATGCCAATTACATATTGTACTAAAAGCCAGATGAATGTTGATTTCAAGAGCCCACTGTATACCAACTATGTAAATTGATTATCTCAACAATGAAACATGAGGCTGCCCTCCCTAACCCCTTGAACTGTGGATGTGTACTTAAAAAGGAGATATGCTTCTGTCGGAGTCTGACTTGGAACAGAAATTGGAAAGAGACTTTACATGGAGAGTCAAGGATTAGACTCTCTGAGAACATCAACTTGGAAGCATGGATTTTACCTAAAGAGACACAGATTTGGATTCTACATGATTCCGGCCTAAGGGTTTCGGCCCTGACTGGAAAGATACGGATCTGCTCCATTGACCATCAGAGAGACCATAGATACATTTGGGGAAACCAGGTTGGGACAATGAAGTCACCTGGCGCCATGGATATGTTGTTTGGGGTTGCCAGGAGGGACCCACCGGTTGCCTCGAACTCATGGAGACATTTGGAGAAGCCAGATTGGGACCCGCCGGTCATTTGGCCCAATGGAAACTCTCGGAGAGGCCAGGGTGGGACCCTCGGGTCTCCTGGCCTTGTACGTTGATGGACTGCTAGCTTCCTAAGCTTGCTGCTACCTTTTCCCTGTGGGGGCCCACCATAAGCGGGGGGCAACAGGTTGAGGTAGTTGGCCCCGGAAGTCCCAAACTCACAGCTGGAGAAGGAAGAGTGAGACAGTGTAATGTTGTACCATCTTGAGTATTTGCTGGGACTGTTCTATGTTTTTATTGTCCTCTTTGTGGTTCAATAAAGTATTGCCATGCTGTTTTACCCTCACCCTGTGTTGTCTGAGTAGTATTACACCAATGGAAGACCCTGTTTCTTCACAATACTCTCACTGGTCGCTTGCTGATATCCACATAGCTCACGATTCCGGACAAAATACTGACAGCGTGACAGCGTGGTGAGATATCGCGTGATCTCCCCTGTGTCGTCCCTGTGTGGTGATTCCTGACACCGAGGAAGATGCCAAGGATGATGCTGAAGAAGATGCCAAGTAAGACGCCTAAGAGAGGAAGATGTTGAGGAAGACGCAGAGGAAGATGCCGAGGAAGACGCCAAGGATGATGCTGAGGAAGACACCGAGGATGATGCCGAGGAAGATGAAGAGGATGATGCCGAGGATGATGCAGAGGATGACACCGAGGATGACGCTGAGGATGACACTGAGTATGACACCGAGGATGACACTGAGGAGGAGGCCGAGAAAGACGCGGAGGATGACGCCGAGTATGAAGCTGAGGATGACACTGAGTATGACACTGAGGAAGATGCCAAGGATGATGCTGAGGAAGATACCAAGGAAGAAGACTAAGAAAGGAAGATGCCGAGGAAGACGCCGAGGATGATGCTGAGTAAGATACCGAGGAAGACGCCTAAGAGAGGATGACACCGAGGAAGACGCCAAGGATGATGCTGAAGATGACGCCGAGGATGACACCGAGGATCATGCTGAGGAAGAAGCCGAGGAAGACGTCGAGGATGATGCTGAGGAAGATGCTGAGGAAGACTCCAAGGATGATGCTGAGGAAGATGCAGAGGAATACGCCCAAGAGAGGAAGATGCCGAGGAAGACGCAGAGGAAGATGCCTAAGAGAGGATGACGCCGAGGAAGACATCGAGGATGATGCCGAGGAAGATTCCGAGGAAGACGCAGAGGAAGATGCCTAAGAGACTAAGACGCCGAGGAAGACGCCGAGGAAGACACCAAGGGTGATCCTGAGGAAGACGCCGAGGAAGACACCAAAGAGAGGAAAATGCCAAGGAAGGTACAGAGGAAGATGCCGAGGATGATGCCGAGGATGACGCCGAGGATGACGCCGAGGATGACGCTCAGGAAGAGGCTGAGGAAGATGCTGAGGAAGACGTCAAGGATGATGCTGAGGAAGATGCCGAGGAAGACGCCAAGGATGATGCTGGGGAAGATGCCAAGGAAGATGCCCAAGAGAGGAAGATGCCGAGGAAGACGCAGAGGAAGACGACTATGAGAGGAAGATGCTGAGAAAGACACCGAGGAAGACGCAGAGGATGACACCGAGGATGACGCCGAGGAAGATGCCGAGGAAGACGCAAAAGGTGATGCTGAGGAAGATGCTGAGGAAGACGCCAAGGTTGATGCTGAGGAAGATGCTGAGGAAGATGCCTAAAAGAGGAAGATGCCGAAAAAGACGCCAAGGATGATGCTGAGGAAGATGCCGAGGAAGACACCGAGGATGATGCTGAAGACGCCGAGGATGACACTGATGAAGAGGCTGAGGAAGACGCCGAGGAAGACGGCGGGGATGATGCCGAGGATGATGCTGAGGAAGACAGTGAGGAAGACGCCTAAGAGAGGAAGATGGTGATGAAGTTAATAAAGAGGACACAAAGGAGATGAAGATGCTAAGGAAGACATTGAGAAAGACGCTAAGGAGAGGAACAAGCTGGGGAAAATGCTGACGAAAAGGGACATTAAATTAAATATATCACAGAAAAAAGACAGCTGTATTTATACTAATGCACTCCAGACGCCCATGATAAATACTGATGAACCAACCACTCGCAAACCAACCATTCATGGAAGGGGAGTGGTCACGTAGTAAAGTAAATCTATATGACATCAGGATGACCAAGAAGGACATTGAAGATGACGCTGAGGATAACGCAGAGAATGATGCTAAAGATGTCGCTGAGGAAGACGCCGAGTGTAACGCTGAGGAAGATGTCAAAGAAGATTCTGAGTAAGATGCTGAGAAAGAAGTTAAATGTGATGTTGTGAAAGATCTTGAGGAAAACGGCAAGAATGACACTGAGGATGTTAAGGATGACACTAAGGAAGGCACAGAGAAATATGCTGAGCATGACACTGAGGAACATGCTGATGGTCATGCAGAGGGAAATCCTAAGTATTACTCTGAAGATGATGCTGAGGAAAATGCTGAAAAACATGGTGAATGTGAAGCTGAGGGTAAAACTGCGGAAGATGCTGTGAAAGACACTGAGGAAGATGCTAAGAATGATGCTGAGGATGACATTGAGGATGATGCTGAGGAAGAAGCTAAGGAAGACACTGCAGAAGACGCTAAGTATGATGATAAGGATGCAATGAGGATGACTCTGAGGATGATGCTAAGGATGATGATAAGGCTGACACTGAGGAAGACGATAAGGATGACACTAAGGAAGGCTCTGAGAAATATGCGGAGGGATGATGATGAGGATGGCACTAAGCGTGATACTGAGGGAGACTCTGAGGTTGACCATGAGTGTGATGCTGAGGAAGACTTTGAGGAAGAGGTTAAGGATGGCACTGAAGTAAATGCTGGGGAAGATGCTGAGGATCACGCTAAGGAAAATGACGGTGATGCTGAGGAAGATTCTGAGAGTGATGAGGAGGAAGACACTGAGGGTTACACTGAAGATCCCAATGAGAGATATTAAAGGATAATCTGGGGAAGAAGCTGAGCATAACATTGAGGTTGAGGTTGATGCTGAGAATCACACTAGGAAGACATTCAGGGTGATGCTAAGGAAGATTCTATGGATGATGTTGAGAATGACACCGAGGGTGACTGAGGATAACACTAAGGAAAATGCTGAGGAGAAGAAGAAGGTGAAGATGAGGCTGAAAAAGATTTGGAGGACAACTCAAAAGATGGTGCTGAAAGTGACAATGAGGTAGACAATGAGAAATTTGCTGAGGAGTACAAGAAGCTGAAAATAACGCTGAAGAAAACGATAAGGTGAGGTCGACACAGAGGCTGACGATCAGACTGAGGTCACGGAAGGCACTGAGGATAACTCACAGGTCACAGTTTGGCTCTGGATCTTGCAGTATTGGCTCCATATAGCCCTGCGTGTAGTTCGGGTGCCTGCAGGTAAATATGAGGAGCTCTGACAATTTTGCACATAGATTTTTCTGGGATTACAGAAGGTACCATGTTCCTCTGCTATTTTCATTGAGTTTCTAAACCCATAGGGCTCGAAGCTTCCGAACAATGGAGTCTGTGACCCACAGCGGCCCCAGCTTGTCTGACAGATGCCACTGGCCCGACACCATGTTTGCTCACGCACTTTGCTGTAATGTGTGAAGTTGCTGGTGGCATGCTTGTGATATTATGGTGGGTAAACACGTTCTTCTTCCTCTTTGTGCTTCTCCGGTTTTGACTATTATTTGTTTTATAAAAATCTGATTACAGCAATTTTAATTAAGTTCCCATCTCTCAGGAGGAATGGCTGAGTTTAGTGGGAGCCACCGGCGAGTGTCTGCGCCTCTAATTACTTCTCGCCCGACAAGGTCTGCCGTGACTAAGACGAAGAATTAGCAAGGGGGGCTCGCCTGATAATAATAAGCAAAGGCTTTAATATTTAATTTTAATTAAATTACTTAAAATTGTTTACTTAATTTCATCTGCATTATTGACAGATGATACAAGATTTATGGTTTCAACAAGGAGGAAGGAGACGCCAACATCAGCTGCAGATCTGTCACCGTGTCGCAGGCTCCCTGATATTCTGGACATCCTATGGCGGGATGGTCGCTTATGGTCTCATGATACAGATCACATAGGCGGCTTCTGTAGAAATGACTCGATGGTTGCCCCCCACACTACCAGGGGGCACTGGGTGAACTTTACACCCACATTGGATGGAGGAGCCTTGTGTCCTCAAATTAAAGAGACATTACACAAATGCACAAAAGCTTCAAACTAGAAAAAGATGGAGAAAAAAGATGGCAACACGTGCGACTAACAACTCAGGCAAGACCCCTAGAAAGTGGACAGATAGAGAGAGGACGAGACGTCAGAGACAGAGGAGAGATAGAGAGAGGACGCGACATCAGAGACAGAAGAGAGATAGAGAGAGGATGAGACATCAGAGACAGGGGAGAGATAGAGAGAGGATGAGACATCAGAGACAGGGGAGAGATAGAGAGAGGACGAGACGTCAGAGACAGAAGAGAGGTAGAGAGAGGATGAGACATCAGAGACAGAGGAGAGATAGAGAGAGGATGCGACATCAGAGACAGAGGAAAGGTAGAGAGAGGATGAGACATTAGAGACAGAGGAGAGATAGAGAGAGGACGAGACATCAGAGACAGAGAAGAGATAGAGAGAGGATGAGACATCAGAGACAGAGGAGAGATAGAGAGAGGATGAGACATCAGAGACAGAAGAGAGATAGAGAGAGGATGAGACATCAGAGACAGAGGAGAGATAGAGAGAGGACGCGACATCAGAGACAGAAGAGAGATAGAGAGAGGATGAGACATCAGAGACAGAGGAGAGGTAGAGAGAGGATGAGACAATAGAGACAGAGGAGAGATAGAGAGAGGACGCGACATCAGAGACAGAAGAGAGATAGAGAGAGGATGAGACATCAGAGACAGAGGAGAGGTAGAGAGAGGATGAGACATCAGAGACAGGGGAGAGATAGAGAGAGGACGAGACGTCAGAGACAGAGGAGAGATAGGGAGAGGACGCGACATCAGAGACAGAAGAGAGATAGAGAGAGGATGAGACATCAGAGACAGAGGAGAGATAGAGAGAGGACGCGACATCAGAGACAGAAGAGAGATAGAGAGAGGAAGCGACGTCAGAGACAGAGGAGAGATAGAGAGAGGAAGCGAGGTCAGAGACAGAGGAGAGATAGAGAGAGGAAGCGACGTCAGAGACAGAGGAGAGATAGAGAGAGGAAGCGAGGTCAGAGACAGAGGAGAGATAGAGAGAGGATGAGAAATCAGAGACAGGGGAGAGATAGAGAGAGGACGAGACGTCAGAGACAGAGGAGAGATAGAGAGAGGACGCGACATCAGAGACAGAAGAGAGATAGAGAGAGGATGAGACATCAGAGACAGAGGAGAGGTAGAGAGAGGATGAGACATCAGAGACAGGGGAGAGATAGAGAGAGGACGAGACGTCAGAGACAGAGGAGAGATAGAGAGAGGACGCGACATCAGAGACAGAGGAGAGGTAGAGAGAGGATGAGACATCAGAGACAGGGGAGAGATAGAGAGAGGATGTGACATCAGAGACAGAGGAGAGATAGAGAGAGGATGTGACATTAGAGACAGAGGAGAGATAGAGAGAGGACGCGACATCAGAGACAGAAGAGAGATAGAGAGAGGAAGCGACGTCAGAGACAGAGGAGAGATAGAGAGAGGATGAGACATCAGAGACAGGGGAGAGATAGAGAGAGGATGAGACATCAGAGACAGGGGAGAGATAGAGAGAGGATGAGACATCAGAGACAGGGGAGAGATAGAGAGAGGATGAGACATCAGAGACAGAGGAGAGGTAGAGAGAGGATGAGACATCAGAGACAGGGGAGAGATAGAGAGAGGACGAGACGTCAGAGACAGAGGAGAGATAGGGAGAGGACGCGACATCAGAGACAGAAGAGAGATAGAGAGAGGATGAGACATCAGAGACAGGGGAGAGATAGAGAGAGGACGCGACATCAGAGACAGAAGAGAGATAGAGAGAGGAAGCGACGTCAGAGACAGAGGAGAGATAGAGAGAGGAAGCGAGGTCAGAGACAGAGGAGAGATAGAGAGAGGATGAGAAATCAGAGACAGGGGAGAGATAGAGAGAGGACGAGACGTCAGAGACAGAGGAGAGATAGAGAGAGGACGCGACATCAGAGACAGAAGAGAGATAGAGAGAGGATGAGACATCAGAGACAGAGGAGAGGTAGAGAGAGGATGAGACATCAGAGACAGGGGAGAGATAGAGAGAGGACGAGACGTCAGAGACAGAGGAGAGATAGAGAGAGGACGCGACATCAGAGACAGAGGAGAGGTAGAGAGAGGATGAGACATCAGAGACAGGGGAGAGATAGAGAGAGGATGTGACATCAGAGACAGAGGAGAGATAGAGAGAGGATGTGACATCAGAGACAGAGGAGAGATAGAGAGAGGACGCGACATCAGAGACAGAAGAGAGATAGAGAGAGGAAGCGACGTCAGAGACAGAGGAGAGATAGAGAGAGGATGAGACATCAGAGACAGGGGAGAGATAGAGAGAGGATGAGACATCAGAGACAGAGGAGAGATAGAGAGAGGATGAGACATCAGAGACAGAAGAGAGATAGAGAGAGGATGAGACATCAGAGACAGAAGAGAGATAGAGAGAGGATGAGACATCAGAGACAGAGGAGAGATAGAGAGAGGAAGCGACATCAGAGACAGAAGAGAGATAGAGAGAGGATGAGACATCAGAGACAGAAGAGAGATAGAGAGAGGATGAGACATCAGAGACAGAGGAGAGATAGAGAGAGGATGAGACATCAGAGACAGAGGAGAGATAGAGAGAGGACGCAACGTCAGAGACAGAATAGAGATAGAGAGAGGAAGCGACGTCAGAGACAGAGGAGAGATAGAGAGAGGAAGTGACGTTAGAGACAGAAGAGAGATAGAGAGAGGACGCGACGTCAGAAACAGAAGAGAGATAAAGAGAGGAAGCGACGTCAGAGACAGAAGAGAGATAGAGAGAGGACGCGACGTCAGAGACAGAAGAGAGATAGAGAGATAATGCGACATCAGAGACAGAGGAGAGATAGAGAGAGGATGAGACATCAGAGACAGAGGAGAGATAGAGAGAGGATGAGACATCAGAGACAGAAGAGAGATAGAGAGAGGATGTGAAATCAGAGACAGAAGAGAGATAGAGAGAGGAAGCGACGTCAGAGACAGAGGAGAGATAGAGAGAGGAAGCGACGTCAGAGACAGAGGAGAGATAGAGAGAGGACGTGACGTCAGAGAGAGAGGAGAGATAGAGAGAGGACGCGACATCAGAGACAGAAGAGAGATAGAGAGAGGAAGCGACGTCAGAGACAGAGGAGAGATAGAGAGAGGACGCGACATCAGAGACAGAAGAGAGATAGAGAGAGGATGAGACATCAGAGACAGAAGAGAGATAGAGAGAGGAAGCGACGTCAGAGACAGAGGAGAGATAGAGAGAGGAAGCGACGTCAGAGACAGAGGAGAGATAGAGAGAGGACGCGACATCAGAGACAGAAGAGAGATAGAGAGAGGATGAGACATCAGAGACAGAGGAGAGATAGAGAGAGGATGAGACATCAGAGACAGAGGAGAGATAGAGAGAGGATGAGACATCAGAGACAGAAGAGAGATAGAGAGAGGATGAGACATCAGAGACAGAAGAGAGATAGAGAGAGGATGAGACATCAGAGACAGAGGAGAGAAAGAGAGAGGATGAGACATCAGAGACAGAGGACAGATAGAGAGAGGACGCGACATCAGAGACAGAAGAGAGATAGAGAGAGGAAGCGACGTCAGAGACAGAGGAGAGATAGAGAGAGGACGCGACGTCAGAGACAGAAGAGAGATAGAGAGATAATGCGACATCAGAGACAGAGGAGAGATAGAGAGAGGATGAGACATCAGAGACAGAGGAGAGATAGAGAGAGGATGAGACATCAGAGACAGAGGAGAGATAGAGAGAGGACGCGACATCAGAGACAGAAGAGAGATAGAGAGAGGATGAGACATCAGAGACAGAAGAGAGATAGAGAGAGGATGTGACATCAGAGACAGAGGAGAGATAGAGAGAGGATGAGACATCAGAGACAGAAGAGAGATAGAGAGAGGATGTGACATCAGAGACAGAAGAGAGATAGAGAGAGGAAGCGACGTCAGAGACAGAGGAGAGATAGAGAGAGGACGTGACGTAAGAGAGAGAGGAGAGATAGAGAGAGGACGCGACGTCAGAGACAGAAGAGAGATAGAGAGAGGACGCGACGTCAGAAACAGAAGAGAGATAGAGAGAGGAAGCGACGTCAGAGACAGAAGAGAGATAGAGAGATAATGCGACATCAGAGACAGAGGAGAGATAGAGAGAGGATGAGACATCAGAGACAGAGGAGAGATAGAGAGAGGATGAGACATCAGACACAGAGGAGAGATAGAGAGAGGACGCGACATCAGAGACAGAAGAGAGATAGAGAGAGGACGCGACATCAGAGACAGAGGAGAGAAAGAGAGAGGATGTGACATCAGAGACAGAAGAGAGATAGAGAGAGGAAGCGACGTCAGAGACAGAGGAGAGATAGAGAGAGGACGTGACGTCAGAGAGAGAGGAGAGATAGAGAGAGGACGCGACATCAGAGACAGAAGAGAGATAGAGAGAGGAAGCGACATCAGAGACAGAGGAGAGATAGAGAGAGGACGCGACATCAGAGACAGAAGAGAGATAGAGAGAGGATGAGACATCAGAGACAGAAGAGAGATAGAGAGAGGAAGCGACGTCAGAGACAGAGGAGAGATAGAGAGAGGACGCGACATCAGAGACAGAAGAGAGATAGAGAGAGGATGAGACATCAGAGACAGAGGAGAGATAGAGAGAGGATGAGACATCAGAGACTGAGGAGAGATAGAGAGAGGATGAGACATCAGAGACAGAAGAGAGATAGAGAGAGGATGAGACATCAGAGACAGAAGAGAGATAGAGAGAGGATGTGACATCAGAGACAGAAGAGAGATAGAGAGAGGAAGCGACGTCAGAGACAGAGGAGAGATAGAGAGAGGACGCGACATCAGAGACAGAAGAGAGATAGAGAGAGGAAGCGACGTCAGAGACAGAGGAGAGATAGTGAGAGGAAGCGACGTCAGAGACAGAAGAGAGATAGAGAGAGGATGTGACATCAGAGACAGAGGAGAGATAGAGAGAGGATGTGACATCAGAGACAGAGGAGAGATAGAGAGAGGATGAGACATCAGAGACAGAAGAGAGATAGAGAGAGGATGTGACATCAGAGACAGAGGAGAGATAGAGAGAGGATGAGACATCAGAGACAGAAGAGAGATAGAGAGAGGATGAGACATCAGAGACAGAAGAGAGATAGAGAGAGGATGTGACATCAGAGACAGAAGAGAGATAGAGAGAGGATGAGACATCAGAGACAGAGGAGAGATAGAGAGAGGATGAGACATCAGAGACAGAAGAGAGATAGAGAGAGGATGAGACATCAGAGACAGAAAAGAGATAGAGAGAGGATGAGACATCAGAGACAGAAGAGAGATAGAGAGAGGATGAGACATCAGAGACAGAGGAGAGATAGAGAGAGGATGAGACATCAGAGACAGAAGAGAGATAGAGAGAGGATGAGACATCAGAGACAGAGGAGAGATAGAGAGAGGACACGACATCAGAGACAGAAGAGAGAAAGAGAGAGGATGTGACATCAGAGACAGAGGAGAGATAGAGAGAGGATGAGACATCAGAGACAGAAGAGAGATAGAGAGAGGATGAGACATCAGAGACAGAAGAGAGATAGAGAGAGGATGTGACATCAGAGACAGAGGAGAGATAGAGAGAGGACGCGACATCAGAGACAGAAGAGAGATAGAGAGAGGATGTGACATCAGAGACAGAAGAGAAATAGAGAGAGGATGTGACATCAGAGACAGAGGAGAGATAGAGAGAGGATGAGACATCAGAGACAGAAGAGAGATAGAGAGAGGATGAGACATGAGAGACAGAAAAGAGATAGAGAGAGGATGAGACATCAGAGACAGAAGAGAGATAGAGAGAGGATGAGACATCAGAGACAGAAGAGAGATAGAGAGAGGATGTGACATCAGAGACAGAGGAGAGATAGAGAGAGGACGCGACGTCAGAGACAGAGGAGAGATAGAGAGAGGACGCGACATCAGAGACAGAAGAGAGATAGAGAGAGGACGCGACGTCAGAGACAGAGGAGAGATAGAGAGAGGACGCGACATCAGAGACAGAAGAGAGATAGAGAGAGGACGCGACGTCAGAGACAGAGGAGAGATAGAGAGAGGTTGAGACATCAGAGACAGGAGAGATAGAGAGAGGACGCGACATCAGAGACAGAGGAGAGATAGAGAGAGGATGAGACATCAGAGACAGAGGAGAGATAGAGAGAGGATGAGACATCAGAGACAGGGGAGAGATAGAGAGAGGACGCGACGTCAGAGACAGAGGAGAGATAGAGAGAGGACGCGACATCAGAGACAGAGGAGAGATAGAGAGAGGATGAGACATCAGAGACAGAAGAGATAAAGAGAGGATGAGACATCAGAGACAGGGGAGAGATAGAGAGAGGATGCGACGTCAGAGACAGGAGAGATAGAGAGAGGATGAGACTTCAGAGACAGAGGAGAGATAGAGAGAGGATGAGACATCAGAGACAGAGGAGAGATAGAGAGAGGATGAGACATCAGAGACAGAAGAGATAAAGAGAGGACGTGACGTCAGAGACAGAAGAGAGATAGAGAGAGGACGCGACGTCAAAGACAGAAGAGAGATAGAGAGAGAATGAGACATCAGAGACATGGGAGAGATAGAGAGAGAATGAGACATCAGAGACAGAGGAGAGATAGAGAGAGGATGAGACATCAGAGACAGAAGAGATAGAGAGAGGACGTGACGTCAGAGACAGAGGAGAGATAGAGAGAGGATGAGACATCAGAGACAGGGGAGAGATAGAGAGAGGATGAGACATCAGAGACAGAGGAGAGATAGAGAGAGGATGAGACATCAGAGACAGAAGAGAGATAGAGAGAGGATGAGACATGAGAGACAGAAAAGAGATAGAGAGAGGATGAGACATCAGAGACAGAAGAGAGATAGAGAGAGGATGAGACATCAGAGACAGAAGAGAGATAGAGAGAGGATGTGACATCAGAGACAGAGGAGAGATAGAGAGATGACGCAACATCAGAGACAGAAGAGAGATAGAGAGAGGACGCGACGTCAGAGACAGAGGAGAGATAGAGAGAGGACGCGACATCAGAGACAGAAGAGAGAAAGAGAGAGGACGCGACGTCAGAGACAGAGGAGAGATAGAGAGAGGTTGAGACATCAGAGACAGGAGAGATAGAGAGAGGACGCGACATCAGAGACAGAGGAGAGATAGAGAGAGGATGAGACATCAGAGACAGAGGAGAGATAGAGAGAGGATGAGACATCAGAGACAGGGGAGAGATAGAGAGAGGACGCGACGTCAGAGACAGAGGAGAGATAGAGAGAGGACGCGACATCAGAGACAGAGGAGAGATAGAGAGAGGATGAGACATCAGAGACAGAAGAGATAAAGAGAGGATGAGACATCAGAGACAGGGGAGAGATAGAGAGAGGATGCGACGTCAGAGACAGGAGAGATAGAGAGAGGATGAGACTTCAGAGACAGAGGAGAGATAGAGAGAGGATGAGACATCAGAGACAGAGGAGAGATAGAGAGAGGATGAGACATCAGAGACAGAAGAGATAAAGAGAGGACGTGACGTCAGAGACAGAAGAGAGATAGAGAGAGGACGCGACGTCAAAGACAGAAGAGAGATAGAGAGAGAATGAGACATCAGAGACAGGGGAGAGATAGAGAGAGAATGAGACATCAGAGACAGAGGAGAGATAGAGAGAGGATGAGACATCAGAGACAGAAGAGATAGAGAGAGGACGTGACGTCAGAGACAGAGGAGAGATAGAGAGAGGATGAGACATCAGAGACAGGGGAGAGATAGAGAGAGGATGAGACATCAGAGACAGAGGAGAGATAGAGAGAGGATGAGACATCAGAGACAGAGGAGAGATAGAGAGAGGATGAGACATCAGAGACAGGGGAGAGATAGAGAGAGGATGAGACATCAGAGACAGAAGAGATAGAGAGAGGATGAGACATCAGAGACAGGAGAGATAGAGAGAGAATGAGACATCAGAGACAGAGGAGAGATAGAGAGAGAATGAGACATCAGAGACAGAGGAGAGATAGAGAGAGGACGCGACGACAGAGACAGAGGAGAGATAGAGAGAGGACGTGACGTCAGAGACAGGAGAGATGGAGAGAGGACGTGACGTCAGAGACAGGAGAGATAGAGAGAGAATGAGACATCAGAGACAGAGGAGAGATAGAGAGAGGATGAGACATCAGAGACAGAGGAGAGATAGAGAGAGGACGCGACGTCAGAGACAGAGGAGAGATAGAGAGAGGATGAGACATCAGAGACAGAAGAGATAGAGAGAGGACGCGACGTCAGAGACAGAGGAGAGATAGAGAGAGGATGAGACATCAGAGACAGAGGAGAGATAGAGAGAGGATGAGACATCAGAGACAGAGGAGAGATAGAGAGAGGATGAGACATCAGAGACAGAAGAGATAAAGAGAGGATGAGACATCAGAGACGGGAGAGATAGAGAGAGGACGCGACGTCAGAGACAGGAGAGATAGAGAGAGGATGAGACATCAGAGACAGAGGAGAGATAGAGAGAGGATGAGACATCAGAGACAGAAGAGATAAAGAGAGGACGTGACGTCAGAGACAGAAGAGAGATAGAGAGAGGACGCGACGTCAAAGACAGAAGAGAGAGAATGAGACATCAGAGACAGAGGAGAGATAGAGAGAGGATGAGACATCAGAGACAGAAGAGATACAGAGAGGACGTGACGTCAGAGACAGAGGAGAGATAGAGAGAGGATGAGACATCAGAGACAGGGGAGAGATAGAGAGAGGATGAGACATCAGAGACAGAGGAAAGATAGAGAGAGGATGAGACATCAAAGACAGAGGAGAGATAGAGAGAGGATGAGACATCAGAGACAGGGGAGAGATAGAGAGAGGATGAGACATCAGAGACAGAAGAGATAGAGAGAGGATGAGACATCAGAGACAGGAGAGATAGAGAGAGAATGAGACATCAGAGACAGAGGAGAGATAGAGAGAGAATGAGACATCAGAGACAGAGGAGAGATAGAGAGAGGACGCGACGACAGAGACAGAGGAGAGATAGAGAGAGGACGTGACGTCAGAGACAGGAGAGATGGAGAGAGGACGTGACGTCAGAGACAGGAGAGATAGAGAGAGAATGAGACATCAGAGACAGAGGAGAGATAGAGAGAGGATGAGACATCAGAGACAGAGGAGAGATAGAGAGAGGATGTGACATCAGAGACAGAGGAGAGATAGAGAGAGGATGAGACATCAGAGACAGAGGAGAGATAGAGAGAGGATGAGACTTCAGAGACAGGAGAGATAGAGAGAGGATGAGACTTCAGAGACAGGAGAGATAGAGAGAGGATGAGACTTCAGAGACAGGAGAGATAGAGAGAGGACGCGACGTCAAAGACAGGAGAGATAGAGAGAGGACGCGACGTCAGAGACAGGAGAGATAGAGAGAGGATGAGACTTCAGAGACAGGAGAGATAGAGAGAGGAAGTGACGTCAGAGACAGGAGAGATAGAGAGAGGACGTGACGTAACAGACAGAGGAGAGATAGAGAGAGGACGCGACGCCAAAGACAGGAGAGATAGAGAGAGGATTAGACTTCAGAGACAGAGGAGAGATAGAGAGAGAACGTGACGTCAGAGACAGGAGAGATAGAGAGAGGACGTGACGTAAGAGACAGAGGAGAGATAGAGAGAGGACGCGACGTCAAAGACAGGGGAGAGATAGAGAGAGGATGTGACATCAGAGACAGCGGAGAGATAGAGAGAGGATGAGACTTCAGAGACAGGAGAGATAGAGAGAGGATGAGACTTCAGAGACAGAGGAGAGATAGAGAGAGGATGAGACATCAGAGACAGGAGAGATAGAGAGAGGACGTGACGTCAGAGACAGGAGAGATAGAGAGAGGACGTGACGTCAGAGACAGGAGAGATAGAGAGAGGACGCGACGTCAGAGACAGGAGAGATGGAGAGAGGACGCGACGTCAGAGACAGAGGAGAGATAGAGAGAGGATGCGACGTCAGAGACAGAGGAGAGATAGAGAGAGGATGAGACATCAGAGACAGAGGAGAGATAGAGAGAGGATGAGACATCAGAGACAGGAGAGATAGAGAGAGGACCTGACGTCAGAGACAGGAGAGATGGAGAGAGGACGCGACGTCAGAGACAGAGGAGAGATAGAGAGAGGATGAGACATCAGAGACAGAGGAGAGATAGAGAGAGAATGAGACATCAGAGACAGGAGAGATAGAGAGAGGACGTGACGTCAGAGACAGGAGAGATAGAGAGAGGATGCGACGTCAGAGACAGAGGAGAGATAGAGAGAGGATGTGACATCAGAGACAGAGGAGAGATAGAGAGAGGATGAGACATCAGAGACAGAGGAGAGATAGAGAGAGGATGTGACATCAGAGACAGAGGAGAGATAGAGAGAGGATGAGACATCAGAGACAGGAGAGATAGAGAGAGGACGTGACGTCAGAGACAGGAGAGATAGAGAGAGGACGTGACGTCAGAGACAGGAGAGATAGAGAGAGGACGCGACGTCAGAGACAGGAGAGATGGAGAGAGGACGCGACGTCAGAGACAGAGGAGAGATAGAGAGAGGATGTGACATCAGAGACAGAGGAGAGATAGAGAGAGGATGAGACATCAGAGACAGAGGAGAGATAGAGAGAGGATGAGACATCAGAGACAGAGGAGAGATAGAGAGAGGATGCGACGTCAGAGACAGAGGAGAGATAGAGAGGGGATGAGACGTCAGAGACAGAAGAGAGATAGAGAGGGGATGAGACGTCAGAGACAGAGGAGAGATAGAGAGAGGATGAGACATCAGAGACAGAGGAGAGATAGAGAGAGGATGCGACATCAGAGACAGGAGAGATAGAGAGAGAATGAGACATCAGAGACAGAGGAGAGATAGAGAGAGGATGAGATATCAGAGACAGAAGAGAGATAGAGAGAGAATGAGACATCAGAGACAGGAGAGATAGAGAGAGGATGTGACATCAGAGACAGAGGAGAGATAGAGAGAGGATGTGACATCAGAGACAGAGGAGAGATAGAGAGAGGATGCGACGTCAGAGACAGAGGAGAGATAGAGAGAGGATGAGACATCAGAGACAGAGGAGAGATAGAGAGAGGATGAGACATCAGAGACAGGAGAGATAGAGAGAGGACCTGACGTCAGAGACAGGAGAGATGGAGAGAGGACGCGACGTCAGAGACAGAGGAGAGATAGAGAGAGGATGAGACATCAGAGACAGAGGAGAGATAGAGAGAGGATGAGACATCAGAGACAGGAGAGATAGAGAGAGGACGTGACGTCAGAGACAGGAGAGATAGAGAGAGGATGCGACGTCAGAGACAGAGGAGAGATAGAGAGAGGATGTGACATCAGAGACAGAGGAGAGATAGAGAGAGGATGAGACATCAGAGACAGAGGAGAGATAGAGAGAGGATGTGACATCAGAGACAGAGGAGAGATAGAGAGAGGATGAGACATCAGAGACAGGAGAGATAGAGAGAGGACGCGACGTCAGAGACAGAGGAGAGATAGAGAGAGGATGTGACATCAGAGACAGAGGAGAGATAGAGAGAGGATGAGACATCAGAGACAGAGGAGAGATAGAGAGAGGATGAGACATCAGAGACAGAGGAGAGATAGAGAGAGGATGCGACGTCAGAGACAGAGGAGAGATAGAGAGGGGATGAGACGTCAGAGACAGAAGAGAGATAGAGAGGGGATGAGACGTCAGAGACAGAGGAGAGATAGAGAGAGGATGAGATATCAGAGACAGAGGAGAGATAGAGAGAGGATGCGACATCAGAGACAGGAGTGATAGAGAGAGAATGAGACATCAGAGACAGAGGAGAGATAGAGAGAGGATGAGACATCAGAGACAGAAGAGAGATAGAGAGAGAATGAGACATCAGAGACAGGAGAGATAGAGAGAGGATGTGACATCAGAGACAGAGGAGAGATAGAGAGAGGATGTGACATCAGAGACAAAGGAGAGATAGAGAGAGGATGAGACATCAGAGACAGAAGAGAGATAGAGAGAGGATGAGACATCAGAGACAGAAGAGAGATAGAGAGAGGATGAGACATCAGAGACAGAGGAGAGATAGAGAGAGGATGAGACATCAGAGACAGGGGAGAGATAGAGAGAGGATGAGACATCAGAGACAGGGGGGAGATAGAGAGAGGATGAGACATCAGAGACAGGGGAGAGATAGAGAGAGGACGAGACGTCAGAGACAGAAGAGAGATAGAGAGAGGACGAGACGTCGGAGACAGAGGAGAGATAGAGAGAGGACGCGACATCAGAGACAGAAGAGAGATAGAGAGAGGATGAGACATCAGAGACAGAGGAAAGGTAGAGAGAGGATGAGACATTAGAGACAGAGGAGAGATAGAGAGAGGATGCGACATCAGAGACAGGAGAGATAGAGAGAGAATGAGACATCAGAGACAGAGGAGAGATAGAGAGAGGATGAGACATCAGAGACAGAAGAGAGATAGAGAGAGGATGCGACATCAGAGACAGGAGAGATAGAGAGAGAATGAGACATCAGAGACAGAGGAGAGATAGAGAGAGGATGAGACATCAGAGACAGAGGAGAGATAGAGAGAGGATGCGACATCAGAGACAGGAGAGATAGAGAGAGAATGAGACATCAGAGACAGAGGAGAGATAGAGAGAGGATGAGACATCAGAGACAGAAGAGAGATAGAGAGAGAATGAGACATCAGAGACAGGAGAGATAGAGAGAGGATGTGACATCAGAGACAGAGGAGAGATAGAGAGAGGATGTGACATCAGAGACAAAGGAGAGATAGAGAGAGGATGAGACATCAGAGACAGAAGAGAGATAGAGAGAGGATGAGACATCAGAGACAGAAGAGAGATAGAGAGAGGATGAGACATCAGAGACAGAGGAGAGATAGAGAGAGGATGAGACATCAGAGACAGGGGAGAGATAGAGAGAGGATGAGACATCAGAGACAGGGGAGAGATAGAGAGAGGATGAGACATCAGAGACAGGGGAGAGATAGAGAGAGGACGAGACGTCAGAGACAGAAGAGAGATAGAGAGAGGACGAGACGTCGGAGACAGAGGAGAGATAGAGAGAGGACGCGACATCAGAGACAGAAGAGAGATAGAGAGAGGATGAGACATCAGAGACAGAGGAAAGGTAGAGAGAGGATGAGACATTAGAGACAGAGGAGAGATAGAGAGAGGACGAGACATCAGAGACAGAGGTGAGATAGAAAGAGGACGCGACATCAGAGACAGAAGAGAGATAGAGAGAGGATGAGACATCAGAGACAGAGGAGAGGTAGAGAGAGGATGAGACATCAGAGACAGGGGAGAGATAGAGAGAGGACGAGACATCAGAGACAGAGGAGAGATAGAGAGAGGACGCGACATCAGAGACAGAAGAGAGATAGAGAGAGGATGAGACATCAGAGACAGAGGAGAGGTAGAGAGAGGATGAGACATCAGAGACAGGGGAAAGATAGAGAGAGGACGAGACATCAGAGACAGAGGAGAGATAGAGAGAGGACGCGACATCAGAGACAGAAGAGAGATAGAGAGAGGATGAGACATCAGAGACAGAGGAGAGGTAGAGAGAGGATGAGACATCAGAGACAGGGGAGAGATAGAGAGAGGACGAGACGTCAGAGACAGAGGAGAGATAGGGAGAGGACGCGACATCAGAGACAGAAGAGAGATAGAGAGAGGATGAGACATCAGAGACAGAGGAGAGGTAGAGAGAGGATGAGACATCAGAGACAGAAGAGAGATAGAGAGAGGAAGCGACGTCAGAGACAGAGGAGAGATAGAGAGAGGAAGCGAGGTCAGAGACAGAGGAGAGATAGAGAGAGGATGAGAAATCAGAGACAGGGGAGAGATAGAGAGAGGACGAGACGTCAGAGACAGAGGAGAGATAGAGAGAGGACGCGACATCAGAGACAGAAGAGAGATAGAGAGAGGATGAGACATCAGAGACAGAGGAGAGGTAGAGAGAGGATGAGACATCAGAGACAGGGGAGAGATAGAGAGAGGACGAGACGTCAGAGACAGAGGAGAGATAGAGAGAGGACGCGACATCAGAGACAGAGGAGAGGTAGAGAGAGGATGAGACATCAGAGACCGGGGAGAGATAGAGAGAGGATGTGACATCAGAGACAGAGGAGAGATAGAGAGAGGATGTGACATCAGAGACAGAGGAGAGATAGAGAGAGGACGCGACATCAGAGACAGAAGAGAGATAGAGAGAGGAAGCGACGTCAGAGACAGAGGAGAGATAGAGAGAGGACGCGACATCAGAGACAGAGGAGAGGTAGAGAGAGGATGAGACATCAGAGACAGAGGAGAGATAGAGAGAGGATGAGACATCAGAGACAGGGTAGAGATAGAGAGAGGATGAGACATCAGAGACAGAGGAGAGATAGAGAGAGGATGAGACATCAGAGACAGAAGAGAGATAGAGAGAGGATGAGACATCAGAGACAGAAGAGAGATAGAGAGAGGATGAGACATCAGAGACAGAGGAGAGATAGAGAGAGGAAGCGACATCAGAGACAGAAGAGAGATAGAGAGAGGATGAGACATCAGAGACAGAAGAGAGATAGAGAGAGGATGAGACATCAGAGACAGAGGAGAGATAGAGAGAGGATGAGACATCAGAGACAGAGGAGAGATAGAGAGAGGACGCAACGTCAGTGACAGAAGAGAGATAGAGAGAGGAAGCGACGTCAGAGACAGAGGAGAGATAGAGAGAGGAAGCGACGTCAGAGACAGAAGAGAGATAGAGAGAGGACGCGACGTCAGAAACAGAAGAGAGATAGAGAGAGGAAGCGACGTCAGAGACAGAAGAGAGATAGAGAGAGGACGCGACGTCAGAGACAGAAGAGAGATAGAGAGATAATGCGACATCAGAGACAGGGGAGAGATAGAGAGAGGATGAGACATCAGAGACAGAGGAGAGATAGAGAGAGGATGAGACATCAGAGACAGAAGAGAGATAGAGAGAGGATGTGAAATCAGAGACAGAAGAGAGATAGAGAGAGGAAGCGACGTCAGAGACAGAGGAGAGATAGAGAGAGGACGCGACATCAGAGACAGAAGAGAGATAGAGAGAGGACGCGACATCAGAGACAGAGGAGAGAAAGAGAGAGGATGTGACATCAGAGACAGAAGAGAGATAGAGAGAGGAAGCGACGTCAGAGACAGAGGAGAGATAGAGAGAGGACGTGACGTCAGAGAGAGAGGAGAGATAGAGAGAGGACGCGACATCAGAGACAGAAGAGAGATAGAGAGAGGAAGCGACGTCAGAGACAGAGGAGAGATAGAGAGAGGACGCGACATCAGAGACAGAAGAGAGATAGAGAGAGGATGAGACATCAGAGACAGAAGAGAGATAGAGAGAGGATGAGACATCAGAGACAGAAGAGAGATAGAGAGAGGAAGAGACGTCAGAGACAGAGGAGAGATAGAGACAGGACGCGACATCAGAGACAGAAGAGAGATAGAGAGAGGATGAGACATCAGAGACAGAGGAGAGATAGAGAGAGGATGAGACATCAGAGACAGAGGAGAGATAGAGAGAGGATGAGACATCAGAGACAGAAGAGAGATAGAGAGAGGATGAGACATCAGAGACAGAAGAGAGATAGAGAGAGGATGAGACATCAGAGACAGAGGAGAGAAAGAGAGAGGATGAGACATCAGAGACAGAGGACAGATAGAGAGAGGACGCGACATCAGAGACAGAAGAGAGATAGAGAGAGGAAGCGACGTCAGAGACAGAGGAGAGATAGAGAGAGGACGCGACGTCAGAGACAGAAGAGAGATAGAGAGATAATGCGACATCAGAGACAGAGGAGAGATAGAGAGAGGATGAGACATCAGAGACAGAGGAGAGATAGAGAGAGGATGAGACATCAGAGACAGAGGAGAGATAGAGAGAGGACGCGACATCAGAGACAGAAGAGAGATAGAGAGAGGATGAGACATCAGAGACAGAAGAGAGATAGAGAGAGGATGTGACATCAGAGACAGAGGAGAGATAGAGAGAGGATGAGACATCAGAGACAGAAGAGAGATAGAGAGAGGAAGCGACGTCAGAGACAGAGGAGAGATAGAGAGAGGACGTGACGTCAGAGAGAGAGGAGAGATAGAGAGAGGACGCGACGTCAGAGACAGAAGAGAGATAGAGAGAGGACGCGACGTCAGAAACAGAAGAGAGATAGAGAGAGGAAGCGACGTCAGAGACAGAAGAGAGATAGAGAGAGGATGAGACATCAGAGACAGAAGAGAGATAGAGAGAGGAAGAGACGTCAGAGACAGAGGAGAGATAGAGACAGGACGCGACATCAGAGACAGAAGAGAGATAGAGAGAGGATGAGACATCAGAGACAGAGGAGAGATAGAGAGAGGATGAGACATCAGAGACAGAGGAGAGATAGAGAGAGGATGAGACATCAGAGACAGAAGAGAGATAGAGAGAGGATGAGACATCAGAGACAGAAGAGAGATAGAGAGAGGATGAGACATCAGAGACAGAGGAGAGAAAGAGAGAGGATGAGACATCAGAGACAGAGGACAGATAGAGAGAGGATGAGACATCAGAGACAGAAGAGAGATAGAGAGAGGATGAGACATCAGAGACAGAAGAGAGATAGAGAGAGGAAGCGACGTCAGAGATAGAGGAGAGATAGAGAGAGGACGCGACGTCAGAGACAGAAGAGAGATAGAGAGATAATGCGACATCAGAGACAGAGGAGAGATAGAGAGAGGATGAGACATCAGAGACAGAGGAGAGATAGAGAGAGGATGAGACATCAGAGACAGAGGAGAGATAGAGAGAGGACGCGACATCAGAGACAGAAGAGAGATAGAGAGAGGATGAGACATCAGAGACAGAAGAGAGATAGAGAGAGGATGTGACATCAGAGACAGAGGAGAGATAGAGAGAGGATGAGACATCAGAGACAGAAGAGAGATAGAGAGAGGAAGCGACGTCAGAGACAGAGGAGAGATAGAGAGAGGACGTGACGTCAGAGAGAGAAGAGAGATAGAGAGAGGACGCGACGTCAGAGACAGAAGAGAGATAGAGAGAGGACGTGACGTCAGAGACAGAAGAGAGATAGAGAGAGGACGCGACGTCAGAAACAGAAGAGAGATAGAGAGAGGAAGCGACGTCAGAGACAGAGGAGAGATAGAGAGAGGATGAGACATCAGAGACAGAGGAGAGATAGAGAGAGGATGAGACATCAGAGACAGAGGAGAGATAGAGAGAGGACATGGAAGAGTCCAGGAGCCATTTGGTGAGCTGCATATCCTGCTACATGTTCACAGATTTGCCAGTGGAAAAGCCAAACTTCACATGCCAGAAATGCAGCTTGTGTCCCTGTTGGAGGAAAAGTTGGGAAATCTAGAAGAGAGGTTAACTACCTTGAAAATCATTAAGGAAGGTGAAGAGTTCTTAGACAGAGCAGAATTATCTCTTCATGATTCAGAAAGAGAAGAAATTCGAACTGCACCTGACGAAACAGAGGAATGGAAGCCTGTGACCCACAGAAGCAGGAGGATCGAGAGGCAGTCAGCACCCATACTGCTCAGGAACCAGTACCAGGCTCTCACGCAGGAGAACCATGAAGAAATACAGCAAGATAAGACTTTGCCAGCAATGAAGAACCTTGTAAGCCCTCAGAATCCTCCTGGATGGAGAAAGAAGAATGTTGTGAAGAAAAAACGGAGAGTGGTGGTCATGGGGGATTCCCTGTTAAGAGGAACAGAGGCCGCTATCTGCAGACCAGACATAACCTCAAGAGAAATGTGCTGTCTACCAGGAGCAAAAATTACAGATGTGTCTGACAGGATATCAAGACTCTTCAGACCTACAGATCACTACCCATTCCTGCTAATACATGTGGGGACAAATGACACCGCAAGAAAGGACCTGGAAACCATCTGCAGTGACTTTGAAGACTTAGGCAAGAAAGTGAAAGAATTGGGAGCGCAGGTGGTCTTCTCATCCATCCTCCCAGTGGATGGCCATGGAACAATGAGGTGGAATAAGATTCTACAGGTGAACAACTGGCTACGTCGATGGTGCCGTCAACAAGGATTTGGATTTCTGGATCACGGAATGAATTACCTATACGATGGACTACTTGCTAGAGATGGGGTGCACCTTACGAAGACTGGAAAACATGTATTTGGAAGTCGCCTTGCTACACTCATCAGAAGAGCTTTATACCAGAACAATGTGGGAAGGGAAGCAAAAGGCCAGAAAAAGCCATACAGCTGACAAATACTATTGAGATCTCTGCTACTGGAAGTGGAAAGAAAGAACAAAGACAAAACAATCTAAATAAAAATATGGGAGGAAGAGAAACCAATCACAAACTACAATGTTTTTATACAAATGCACAAAGCATGGGCAGCAAACAAGGAGAACTGGAACTACTAATGCAGGAAAAGAAATATGATGTCATTGGAATCACTGAAACTTGGTGGGACGATACACATGATTGGAATAAAAGGCTAAAAGGATACAACTTATTTGCAAGAAACAGACTTGATAAACGAGGAGGAGGTGTTGCATTGTATGTTAGAAAAGCGTATATCTGCACAGAGATTGAAGCTTCAGAGACTGGGAGTTCTGTGGAAACTGTTTGGGTAAGAATACAAGGAGAGAACAACGGAAAGGACACCATTGTAGGCATTTACTACAGGCCACCTGGGCAAGCTGAAGATATGGATGAACTCTTTATGTATCAAATGACCAAGTTCTCCAAAAAATATGACGTAGTGGTCATGGGAGATTTCAACTATCCAGACATTTGTTGGGAATCTCTCTCAAGTAAAACTAACAGGTCAAGCAAATTCTTATCCTCTCTTGCTGACAACTTTATCTTCCAAAAGGTAGGGGAGAAAACAAGGGGATCTGCTACTTTGGATCTAATTCTTATAAACAGGGAGGAAATGGTTGAGGAGGTAAAGGTGGCTGGGACCCTAGGAGGCAGCGATCATGCTATTATAGAATTTTGGATAACTAGAGGAGGAAGACATGTGAAGACTCAAACTTCAAGGTTAGATTTTAGAAAGGCAGATTTTAAGAGACTCAGAAAGAGAATAGGAGGGATCCAATGGCTGGATGTCCTTAAGGACAAAAATGTCCAGGAAGGATGGGAAATTTTTAAAAATGAGATTCTCAAAGCACAATCGTTAACAATCCCGAAAAGTAGGAAGAATGGGAAGCATTTAAGGAAACCAGGATGGATGAACACAGAACTTAAACACATGCTAAAAAGAAAGAAAGAAATGTTTATTAAATGGAAAGAGGGAGGCATATCTAAAGAAGATTATAATGCAGTCTGCAGATCCTGCAGGGCACGTATCAGGTTAGCTAAAGCTGACAATGAATTAAGGCTTGCAAGAGATGTCAAAAGCAATAAAAAAGGATTTTGGGGGTATGTCAAAAGTAAAAGAAAAGTCAAAGATGCTATAGGATTTTTACAGGATGAAAATGGAGAAATGGTAAGAGAGGATGTTGAGAAGGCCGAACTTTTTAATTCCTATTTTGCATCTGTTTTCTCTCAGAAAGAAAATGTAACATCAACTGATCTTTACTGTCCTTTTAAAGGAATAGAGGAATCCAAGTTATCAGTAAACAGAAAGATTGTGAGGGAATATTTAGCTAACATAAATGAGTTCAAGTCTCCAGGTCCAGATGAATTACACCCCAGAGTACTGAAGGAGATTGTAGAAGAAATTTTAGAACCACTCTCCATAATCTTTGAAAATTCTTGGAGAACAGGAGAAGTCCCAGAAGACTGGAGAAGAGCAAATGTTGTTCCTATCTTCAAAAAGGGGAAGAAGGTGGACCCAGGGAACTATAGGCCGGTGAGTCTGACTTCTATACCAGGAAAGATCTTTGAACAAATTATTAAACAACATGTATGTAAGTACATGGATAAGAATGAAGTGATTAACCAGAGTCAGCATGGGTTTGTAACTAACAAGTCATGTCAGACTAACTTAATTTCCTTCTATGACAGAATCACTGACTGGGTGGATCAGGGAAATGCTGTAGATATAGTATATCTTGACTTCAGCAAAGCATTTGACAAAGTATCTCACATCATCCTTATTGAAAAAATGACCAAGTATGCAATGGACCAGGCAACTGTTAGGTGGATTCATAACTGGCTTAGTGATCGGACTCAAAGGGTGGTTGTAAATGGCTTCACATCCAGCTGGATGAATGTCTCAAGTGGGGTACCACAGGGCTCCGTCCTGGGACCTGTATTGTTCAACATCATTATCAATGATTTAGATGAAGGAATTGAGGGTAAACTGATTAAATTTGCTGATGACACAAAGCTAGGAGGGATAGCTAATACTAGAGAAGAGAGAGAGAGGATTCAAAAAGACCTAAATAAACTGGAGCAGTGGGCAGCAACCAACAGAATGGTTTTTAACAGGGAAAAATGCAAAGTACTACATCTGGGCAATAAAAATGAAAAAAGCATATACAGAATGGGAGGAATAGAGCTAAGCAACAGTACATGTGAAAAAGACTTAGGTATACTAATAGATCATAGACTGAACATGAGTCAACAGTGTGATGCAGCAGCAAAAAAGGCAAATACAATTCTGGGATGTATTAACAGAAGCATACAGTCTAGATCACGTGAAGTCATTATCGGTCTTTACTCCTCTTTGGTCAGACCTCATCTGGAATACTGTGTACAGTTTTGGGCACCACATTTTAAAAAAGACATAGACAAACTGGAGCAAGTTCAGAGAAGAGCGACCAGAATGGTGACTGGTCTGCAAACCATGTCCTATGAGGAACGGTTGCAGGATTTGGGAATGTTTAGCTTGCAAAAAAGAAGACTGAGAGGAGACTTAATAGCTGTCTACAAATATGTCAAGGGCTGTCACATTGTAGAAGGATCATCTTTATTCTCATTTGCACAAGGAAAGACTAGAAGCAATGGGATGAAACTAAATGGGAGGAGACACAGATTAGATATTAGAAAAAACTTTTTGACAGTTAGGGTGATCAATGAGTGGAACAGGCTGCCACGAGAGGTGGTGAGTTCCCCTTCAATGGACGTCTTCAAACAGAGGCTGGACAGACATCTGTCTGAGATGATCTAGTGAATCCTGCTTTGAGCAGGGGGTTGGACCAGATGACCCAGGAGGTCCCTTCCAGCTCTACCATTCTATGATTCTATGATTCTATGATTCTATGATTCTATGACGCGACATCAGAGACAGAAGAGAGATAGAGAGAGGACGCGACATCAGAGACAGAAGAGAGAAAGAGAGAGGAAGCGACGTCAGAGACAGAGGAGAGATAGAGAGAGGACGTGACGTCAGAGAGAGAGGAGAGATAGAGAGAGGACGCGACATAAGAGACAGAAGAGAGATAGAGAGAGGAAGCGACATCAGAGACAGAGGAGAGATAGAGAGAGGACGCGACATCAGAGACAGAAGAGAGATAGAGAGAGAATGAGACATCAGAGACAGAAGAGAGATAGAGAGAGGAAGCGACGTCAGAGACAGAGGAGAGATAGAGAGAGGACGCGACATCAGAGACAGAAGAGAGATAGAGAGAGGATGAGACATCAGAGACAGAGGAGAGATAGAGAGAGGATGAGACATCAGAGACTGAGGAGAGATAGAGAGAGGATGAGACATCAGAGACAGAAGAGAGATAGAGAGAGGATGAGACATCAGAGACAGAAGAGAGATAGAGAGAGGATGAGACATCAGAGACAGAGGAGAGAAAGAGAGAGGATGAGACATCAGAGACAGAGGAGAGATAGAGAGAGGACGCGACATCAGAGACAGAAGAGAGATAGAGAGAGGAAGCGACGTCAGAGACAGAGGAGAGATAGAGAGAGGACGCGACGTCAGAGACAGAAGAGAGATAGAGAGATAATGCGACATCAGAGACAGAGGAGAGATAGAGAGAGGATGAGACATCAGAGACAGAGGAGAGATAGAGAGAGGATGAGACATCAGAGACAGAGGAGAGATAGAGAGAGGACGCGACATCAGAGACAGAAGAGAGATAGAGAGTGGATGAGACATCAGAGACAGAAGAGAGATAGAGAGAGGATGTGACATCAGAGACAGAGGAGAGATAGAGAGAGGATGAGACATCAGAGACAGAAGAGAGATAGAGAGAGGATGTGACATCAGAGACAGAAGAGAGATAGAGAGAGGAAGCGACGTCAGAGACAGAGGAGAGATAGAGAGAGGACGCGACATCAGAGACAGACGAGAGATAGAGAGAGGATGCGACGTCAGAGACAGAGGAGAGATAGAGAGAGGACGCGACATCAGAGACAGAAGAGAGATAGAGAGAGGATGAGACATCAGAGACAGAAGAGAGATAGAGAGAGGATGTGACATCAGAGACAGAGGAGAGATAGAGAGAGGATGAGACATCAGAGACAGAAGAGAGATAGAGAGAGGATGAGAAATCAGAGACAGAATAGAGATAGAGAGAGGATGTGACATCAGAGACAGAAGAGAGATAGAGAGAGGAAGCGACGTCAGAGACAGAGGAGAGATAGAGAGAGGACGCGACATCAGAGACAGAAGAGAGATAGAGAGAGGAAGCGACGTCAGAGACAGAGGAGAGATAGAGAGAGGAAGCGACGTCAGAGACAGAGGAGAGATAGAGAGAGGAAGCGACGTCAGAGACAGGGGAGAGATAGAGAGAGGATGAGACATCAGAGACAGAGGAGAGATAGAGAGAGGACGCGACATCAGAGACAGAAGAGAGATAGAGAGAGGAAGCGACGTCAGAGACAGAGGAGAGATAGAGAGAGGACGCGACATCAGAGACAGAAGAGAGATAGAGAGAGGATGAGACATCAGAGACAGAAGAGAGAAAGAGAGAGGATGTGACATCAGAGACAGAGGAGAGATAGAGAGAGGATGAGACATCAGAGACAGAAGAGAGATAGAGAGAGGATGAGACATCAGAGACAGAAGAGAGATAGAGAGAGGATGTGACATCAGAGACAGAAGAGAGATAGAGAGAGGAAGCGACGTCAGAGACAGAGGAGAGATAGAGAGAGGACGCGACATCAGAGACAGAAGAGAGATAGAGAGAGGAAGCGACGTCAGAGACAGAAGAGAGATAGAGAGAGGATGTGACATCAGAGACAGAGGAGAGATAGAGAGAGGATGTGACATCAGAGACAGAGGAGAGATAGAGAGAGGATGAGACATCAGAGACAGAAGAGAGATAGAGAGAGGATGTGACATCAGAGACAGAGGAGAGATAGAGAGAGGATGAGACATCAGAGACAGAAGAGAGATAGAGAGAGGATGAGACATCAGAGACAGAAGAGAGATAGAGAGAGGATGTGACATCAGAGACAGAAGAGAGATAGAGAGAGGATGAGACATCAGAGACAGAGGAGAGATAGAGAGAGGATGAGACATCAGAGACAGAAGAGAGATAGAGAGAGGATGAGACATCAGAGACAGAAAAGAGATAGAGAGAGGATGAGACATCAGAGACAGAAGAGAGATAGAGAGAGGATGAGACATCAGAGACAGAGGAGAGATAGAGAGAGGACACGACATCAGAGACAGAAGAGAGAAAGAGAGAGGATGTGACATCAGAGACAGAGGAGAGATAGAGAGAGGATGAGACATCAGAGACAGAAGAGAGATAGAGAGAGGATGAGACATCAGAGACAGAAGAGAGATAGAGAGAGGATGTGACATCAGAGACAGAGGAGAGATAGAGAGAGGACGCGACATCAGAGACAGAAGAGAGATAGAGAGAGGATGTGACATCAGAGACAGAAGAGAAATAGAGAGAGGATGTGACATCAGAGACAGAAGAGAAATAGAGAGAGGATGTGACATCAGAGACAGAAAAGAGATAGAGAGAGGATGAGACATCAGAGACAGAAGAGAGATAGAGAGAGGATGAGACATCAGAGACAGAAGAGAGATAGAGAGAGGATGTGACATCAGAGACAGAGGAGAGATAGAGAGATGACGCAACATCAGAGACAGAAGAGAGATAGAGAGAGGACGCGACGTCAGAGACAGAGGAGAGATAGAGAGAGGACGCGACATCAGAGACAGAAGAGAGATAGAGAGAGGATGAGACATCAGAGACAGGAGAGATAGAGAGAGGACGCGACATCAGAGACAGAAGAGAGATAGAGAGAGGATGTGACATCAGAGACAGAGGAGAGATAGAGAGATGACGCAACATCAGAGACAGAAGAGAGATAGAGAGAGGACGCGACGTCAGAGACAGAGGAGAGATAGAGAGAGGACGCGACGTCAGAGACAGAGGAGAGATAGAGAGAGGATGAGACATCAGAGACAGGAGAGATAGAGAGAGGACGCGACATCAGAGACAGAGGAGAGATAGAGAGAGGATGAGACATCAGAGACAGAGGAGAGATAGAGAGAGGATGAGACATCAGAGACAGGGGAGAGATAGAGAGAGGACGCGACGTCAGAGACAGAGGAGAGATAGAGAGAGGACGCGACATCAGAGACAGAGGAGAGATAGAGAGAGGATGAGACATCAGAGACAGAAGAGATAAAGAGAGGATGAGACATCAGAGACAGGGGAGAGATAGAGAGAGGACGCGACGTCAGAGACAGGAGAGATAGAGAGAGGATGAGACTTCAGAGACAGAGGAGAGATAGAGAGAGGATGAGACATCAGAGACAGAGGAGAGATAGAGAGAGGATGAGACATCAGAGACAGAAGAGATAAAGAGAGGACGTGACGTCAGAGACAGAAGAGAGATAGAGAGAGGACGCGACATCAAAGACAGAAGAGAGATAGAGAGAGAATGAGACATCAGAGACAGGGGAGAGATAGAGAGAGAATGAGACATCAGAGACAGAGGAGAGATAGAGAGAGGATGAGACATCAGAGACAGAAGAGAGATAGAGAGAGGAAGCGACGTCAGAGACAGAGGAGAGATAGAGAGAGGACGCGACATCAGAGACAGAAGAGAGATAGAGAGAGGAAGCGACGTCAGAGACAGAGGAGAGATAGAGAGAGGAAGCGACGTCAGAGACAGAGGAGAGATAGAGAGAGGAAGCGACGTCAGAGACAGGGGAGAGATAGAGAGAGGATGAGACATCAGAGACAGAGGAGAGATAGAGAGAGGACGCGACATCAGAGACAGAAGAGAGATAGAGAGAGGAAGCGACGTCAGAGACAGAGGAGAGATAGAGAGAGGACGCGACATCAGAGACAGAAGAGAGATAGAGAGAGGATGAGACATCAGAGACAGAGGAGAGATAGAGAGAGGATGTGACATCAGAGACAGAGGAGAGATAGAGAGAGGATGAGACATCAGAGACAGAAGAGAGATAGAGAGAGGATGAGACATCAGAGACAGAGGAGAGATAGAGAGAGGATGTGACATCAGAGACAGAAGAGAGATAGAGAGAGGAAGCGACGTCAGAGACAGAGGAGAGATAGAGAGAGGACGCGACATCAGAGACAGAAGAGAGATAGAGAGAGGAAGCGACGTCAGAGACAGAGGAGAGATAGTGAGAGGAAGCGACGTCAGAGACAGAAGAGAGATAGAGAGAGGATGTGACATCAGAGACAGAGGAGAGATAGAGAGAGGATGTGACATCAGAGACAGAGGAGAGATAGAGAGAGGATGAGACATCAGAGACAGAAGAGAGATAGAGAGAGGATGTGACATCAGAGACAGAGGAGAGATAGAGAGAGGATGAGACATCAGAGACAGAAGAGAGATAGAGAGAGGATGAGACATCAGAGACAGAAGAGAGATAGAGAGAGGATGTGACATCAGAGACAGAGGAGAGATAGAGAGAGGATGTGACATCAGAGACAGAAGAGAGATAGAGAGAGGATGAGACATCAGAGACAGAGGAGAGATAGAGAGAGGATGAGACATCAGAGACAGAAGAGAGATAGAGAGAGGATGAGACATCAGAGACAGAAAAGAGATAGAGAGAGGATGAGACATCAGAGACAGAAGAGAGATAGAGAGAGGATGAGACATCAGAGACAGAGGAGAGATAGAGAGAGGACACGACATCAGAGACAGAAGAGAGAAAGAGAGAGGATGTGACATCAGAGACAGAGGAGAGATAGAGAGAGGATGAGACATCAGAGACAGAAGAGAGATAGAGAGAGGATGAGACATCAGAGACAGAAGAGAGATAGAGAGAGGATGTGACATCAGAGACAGAGGAGAGATAGAGAGAGGACGCGACATCAGAGACAGAAGAGAGATAGAGAGAGGATGTGACATCAGAGACAGAAGAGAAATAGAGAGAGGATGTGACATCAGAGACAGAGGAGAGATAGAGAGAGGATGAGACATCAGAGACAGAAGAGAGATAGAGAGAGGATGAGACATCAGAGACAGAAAAGAGATAGAGAGAGGATGAGACATCAGAGACAGAAGAGAGATAGAGAGAGGATAAGACATCAGAGACAGAAGAGAGATAGAGAGATGACGCAACATCAGAGACAGAAGAGAGATAGAGAGAGGACGCGACGTCAGAGACAGAGGAGAGATAGAGAGAGGACGCGACATCAGAGACAGAAGAGAGATAGAGAGAGGACGCGACGTCAGAGACAGAGGAGAGATAGAGAGAGGATGAGACATCAGAGACAGGAGAGATAGAGAGAGGACGCGACATCAGAGACAGAGGAGAGATAGAGAGAGGATGAGACATCAGAGACAGAGGAGAGATAGAGAGAGGATGAGACATCAGAGACAGGGGAGAGATAGAGAGAGGACGCGACGTCAGAGACAGAGGAGAGATAGAGAGAGGACGCGACATCAGAGACAGAGGAGAGATAGAGAGAGGATGAGACATCAGAGACAGAAGAGATAAAGAGAGGATGAGACATCAGAGACAGGGGAGAGATAGAGAGAGGACGTGACGTCAGAGACAGGAGAGATAGAGAGAGGATGAGACTTCAGAGACAGAGGAGAGATAGATAGAGGATGAGACATCAGAGACAGAGGAGAGATAGAGAGAGGATGAGACATCAGAGACAGAAGAGATAAAGAGAGGACGTGACGTCAGAGACAGAAGAGAGATAGAGAGAGGACGCGACGTCAAAGACAGAAGAGAGATAGAGAGAGAATGAGACATTAGAGACAGGGGAGAGATAGAGAGAGAATGAGACATCAGAGACAGAGGAGAGATAGAGAGAGGATGAGACATCAGAGACAGAAGAGATAGAGAGAGGACGTGACGTCAGAGACAGAGGAGAGATAGAGAGAGGATGAGACATCAGAGACAGGGGAGAGATAGAGAGAGGATGAGACATCAGAGACAGAGGAGAGATAGAGAGAGGATGAGACATCAGAGACAGAGGAGAGATAGAGAGAGGATGAGACATCAGAGACAGGGGAGAGATAGAGAGAGGATGAGACATCAGAGACAGAAGAGATAGAGAGAGGATGAGACATCAGAGACAGGAGAGATAGAGAGAGAATGAGACATCAGAGACAGAGGAGAGATAGAGAGAGAATGAGACATCAGAGACAGAGGAGAGATAGAGAGAGGACGCGACGACAGAGACAGAGGAGAGATAGAGAGAGGACGTGACGTCAGAGACAGGAGAGATGGAGAGAGGACGTGACGTCAGAGACAGGAGAGATAGAGAGAGAATGAGACATCAGAGACAGAGGAGAGATAGAGAGAGGATGAGACATCAGAGACAGAGGAGAGATAGAGAGAGGACGCGACGTCAGAGACAGAGGAGAGATAGAGAGAGGATGAGACATCAGAGACAGAAGAGATAGAGAGAGGATGCGACGTCAGAGACAGAGGAGAGATAGAGAGAGGATGAGACATCAGAGACAGAGGAGAGATAGAGAGAGGATGAGACATCAGAGACAGAGGAGAGATAGAGAGAGGATGAGACATCAGAGACAGAAGAGATAAAGAGAGGATGAGACATCAGATACGGGAGAGATAGAGAGAGGACGCGACGTCAGAGACAGGAGAGATAGAGAGAGGATGAGACATCAGAGACAGAGGAGAGATAGAGAGAGGATGAGACATCAGAGACAGAAGAGATAAAGAGAGGACGTGACGTCAGAGACAGAAGAGAGATAGAGAGAGGACGCGACGTCAAAGACAGAAGAGAGAGAATGAGACATCAGAGACAGAGGAGAGATAGAGAGAGGATGAGACATCAGAGACAGAAGAGATAGAGAGAGGACGTGACGTCAGAGACAGAGGAGAGATAGAGAGAGGATGAGACATCAGAGACAGGGGAGAGATAGAGAGAGGATGAGACATCAGAGACAGAAGAGATAAAGAGAGGACGTGACGTCAGAGACAGAAGAGAGATAGAGAGAGGACGCGACGTCAAAGACAGAAGAGAGAGAATGAGACATCAGAGACAGAGGAGAGATAGAGAGAGGATGAGACATCAGAGACAGAAGAGATAGAGAGAGGACGTGACGTCAGAGACAGAGGAGAGATAGAGAGAGGATGAGACATCAGAGACAGGGGAGAGATAGAGAGAGGATGAGACATCAGAGACAGAAGAGATAGAGAGAGGATGAGACATCAGAGACAGGAGAGATAGAGAGAGAATGAGACATCAGAGACAGAGGAGAGATAGAGAGAGAATGAGACATCAGAGACAGAGGAGAGATAGAGAGAGGATGCGACGACAGAGACAGAGGAGAGATAGAGAGAGGACGTGACGTCAGAGACAGGAGAGATGGAGAGAGGACGTGACGTCAGAGACAGGAGAGATAGAGAGAGAATGAGACATCAGAGACAGAGGAGAGATAGAGAGAGGATGAGACATCAGAGACAGAGGAGAGATAGAGAGAGGATGTGACATCAGAGACAGAGGAGAGATAGAGAGAGGATGAGACATCAGAGACAGAGGAGAGATAGAGAGAGGATGAGACTTCAGAGACAGGAGAGATAGAGAGAGGATGAGACTTCAGAGACAGGAGAGATAGAGAGAGGATGAGACTTCAGAGACAGGAGAGATAGAGAGAGGACGCGACGTCAAAGACAGGAGAGATAGAGAGAGGACGCGACGTCAGAGACAGGAGAGATAGAGAGAGGATGAGACTTCATAGACAGGAGAGATAGAGAGAGGAAGTGACGTCAGAGACAGGAGAGATAGAGAGAGGACGTGACGTAACAGACAGAGGAGAGATAGAGAGAGGACGCGACGCCAAAGACAGGAGAGATAGAGAGAGGATTAGACTTCAGAGACAGAGGAGAGATAGAGAGAGAACGTGACGTCAGAGACAGGAGAGATAGAGAGAGGACGTGACGTAAGAGACAGAGGAGAGATAGAGAGAGGACGCGACGTCAAAGACAGGGGAGAGATAGAGAGAGGATGTGACATCAGAGACAGGGGAGAGATAGAGAGAGGATGAGACTTCAGAGACAGGAGAGATAGAGAGAGGATGAGACTTCAGAGACAGAGGAGAGATAGAGAGAGGATGAGACATCAGAGACAGGAGAGATAGAGAGAGGACGTGACGTCAGAGACAGGAGAGATAGAGAGAGGACGTGACGTCAGAGACAGGAGAGATAGAGAGAGGACGCGACGTCAGAGACAGGAGAGATGGAGAGAGGACGCGACGTCAGAGACAGAGGAGAGATAGAGAGAGGATGCGACGTCAGAGACAGAGGAGAGATAGAGAGAGGATGAGACATCAGAGACAGAGGAGAGATAGAGAGAGGATGAGACATCAGAGACAGGAGAGATAGAGAGAGGACCTGACGTCAGAGACAGGAGAGATGGAGAGAGGACGCGACGTCAGAGACAGAGGAGAGATAGAGAGAGGATGAGACATCAGAGACAGAGGAGAGATAGAGATAGGATGAGACATCAGAGACAGGAGAGATAGAGAGAGGACGTGACGTCAGAGACAGGAGAGATAGAGAGAGGATGCGACGTCAGAGACAGAGGAGAGATAGAGAGAGGATGTGACATCAGAGACAGAGGAGAGATAGAGAGAGGATGAGACATCAGAGACAGAGGAGAGATAGAGAGAGGATGTGACATCAGAGACAGAGGAGAGATAGAGAGAGGATGAGACATCAGAGACAGGAGAGATAGAGAGAGGACGTGACGTCAGAGACAGGAGAGATAAAGAGAGGACGTGACGTCAGAGACAGGAGAGATAGAGAGAGGACGCAACGTCAGAGACAGGAGAGATGGAGAGAGGACGCGACGTCAGAGACAGAGGAGAGATAGAGAGAGGATGTGACATCAGAGACAGAGGAGAGATAGAGAGAGGATGAGACATCAAAGACAGAGGAGAGATAGAGAGAGGATGAGACATCAGAGACAGAGGAGAGATAGAGAGAGGATGCGACGTCAGAGACAGAGGAGAGATAGAGAGGGGATGAGACGTCAGAGACAGAAGAGAGATAGAGAGGGGATGAGACGTCAGAGACAGAGGAGAGATAGAGAGAGGATGAGACATCAGAGACAGAGGAGAGATAGAGAGAGGATGAGACATCAGAGACAGAAGAGAGATAGAGAGAGAATGAGACATCAGAGACAGGAGAGATAGAGAGAGGATGTGACATCAGAGACAGAGGAGAGATAGAGAGAGGATGTGACATCAGAGACAGAGGAGAGATAGAGAGAGGATGCGACATCAGAGACAGGAGAGATAGAGAGAGAATGAGACATCAGAGACAGAGGAGAGATAGAGAGAGGACATGACATCAGAGACAGGAGAGATAGAGAGAGGACGTGACGTCAGAGACAGGAGATATAGAGAGAGGACGCGACGTCAGAGACAGGAGAGATGGAGAGAGGACGTGACGTCAGAGACAGAGGAGAGATAGAGAGAGGATGTGACGTCAGAGACAGGAGAGATGGAGAGAGGACGCGACGTCAGAGAGAGAGGAGAGATAGAGAGAGGATGTGACATCAGAGACAGAGGAGAGATAGAGAGAGGATGAGACATCAGAGACAGAGGAGAGATAGAGAGAGGATGTGACATCAGAGACAGAGGAGAGATAGAGAGAGGATGAGACATCAGAGACAGGAGAGATAGAGAGAGGACGTGACGTCAGAGACAGGAGAGATAGAGAGAGGACGTGACGTCAGAGACAGTAGAGATAGAGAGAGGACGCGACGTCAGAGACAGGAGAGAGATAGAGAGAGGATGTGACATCAGAGACAGAGGAGAGATAGAGAGAGGATGAAACATCAGAGACAGAGGAGAGATAGAGAGAGGATGCGACGTCAGAGACAGAGGAGAGATAGAGAGGGGATGAGACGTCAGAGACAGAAGAGAGATAGAGAGAGGATGAGACATCAGAGACAGGAGAGATGGAGAGAGGACGCGACGTCAGAGACAGAGGAGAGATAGAGAGAGGATGTGACATCAGAGACAGAGGAGAGATAGAGAGAGGATGAGACATCAGAGACAGAGGAGAGATAGAGAGAGGATGAGACATCAGAGACAGGAGAGATAGAGAGAGGACCTGACGTCAGAGACAGGAGAGATGGAGAGAGGACGCGACGTCAGAGACAGAGGAGAGATAGAGAGAGGATGAGACATCAGAGACAGAGGAGAGGTAGAGAGAGGATGAGACATCAGAGACAGGAGAGATAGAGAGAGGACGTGACGTCAGAGACAGGAGAGATAGAGAGAGGATGCGACGTCAGAGACAGAGGAGAGATAGAGAGAGGATGTGACATCAGAGACAGAGGAGAGATAGAGAGAGGATGAGACATCAGAGACAGAGGAGAGATAGAGAGAGGATGTGACATCAGAGACAGAGGAGAGATAGAGAGAGGATGAGACATCAGAGACAGGAGAGATAGAGAGAGGACGTGACGTCAGAGACAGGAGAGATAAAGAGAGGACGTGACATCAGAGACAGGAGAGATAGAGAGAGGACGCAACGTCAGAGACAGGAGAGATGGAGAGAGGACGCGACGTCAGAGACAGAGGAGAGATAGAGGGAGGATGTGACATCAGAGACAGAGGAGAGATAGAGAGAGGATGAGACATCAGAGACAGAGGAGAGATAGAGAGAGGATGAGACATCAGAGACAGAGGAGAGATAGAGAGAGGATGCGACGTCAGAGACAGAGGAGAGATAGAGAGGGGATGAGACGTCAGAGACAGAAGAGAGATAGAGAGGGGATGAGACGTCAGAGACAGAGGAGAGATAGAGAGAGGATGAGACATCAGAGACAGAGGAGAGATAGAGAGAGGATGCGACATCAGAGACAGGAGAGATAGAGAGAGAATGAGACATCAGAGACAGAGGAGAGATAGAGAGAGGATGAGACATCAGAGACAGAAGAGAGATAGAGAGAGAATGAGACATCAGAGACAGGAGAGATAGAGAGAGGATGTGACATCAGAGACAGAGGAGAGATAGAGAGAGGATGTGACATCAGGGACAGAGGAGAGATAGAGAGAGGATGCGACATCAGAGACAGGAGAGATAGAGAGAGAATGAGACATCAGAGACAGAGGAGAGATAGAGAGAGGACATGACATCAGAGACAGGAGAGATAGAGAGAGGACGTGACGTCAGAGACAGGAGATATAGAGAGAGGACGCGACGTCAGAGACAGGAGAGATGGAGAGAGGACGTGACGTCAGAGACAGAGGAGAGATAGAGAGAGGATGTGACGTCAGAGACAGGAGAGATGGAGAGAGGACGCGACGTCAGAGAGAGAGGAGAGATAGAGAGAGGATGTGACATCAGAGACAGAGGAGAGATAGAGAGAGGATGAGACATCAGAGACAGAGGAGAGATAGAGAGAGGATGTGACATCAGAGACAGAGGAGAGATAGAGAGAGGATGAGACATCAGAGACAGGAGAGATAGAGAGAGGACGTGACGTCAGAGACAGGAGAGATAGAGAGAGGACGTGACATCAGAGACAGTAGAGATAGAGAGAGGACGCGACGTCAGAGACAGGAGAGAGATAGAGAGAGGATGTGACATCAGAGACAGAGGAGAGATAGAGAGAGGATGAAACATCAGAGATAGAGGAGAGATAGAGAGAGGATGCGACGTCAGAGACAGAGGAGAGATAGAGAGGGGATGAGACGTCAGAGACAGAAGAGAGATAGAGAGAGGATGAGACATCAGAGACAGGAGAGATAGAGAGAGGACGTGACGTCAGAGACAGGAGAGATGGAGAGAGGACGCGACGTCAGAGACAGAGGAGAGATAGAGAGAGGATGTGACATCAGAGACAGAGGAGAGATAGAGAGAGGATGAGACATCAGAGACAGAGGAGAGATAGAGAGAGGATGAGACTTCAGAGAAAGAGGATAGAGAGAGGATGAGACATCAGAGACAGAGGAGAGATAGAGAGAGGATGCGACATCAGAGACAGAGGAGAGATAGAGAGGGGATGAGACGTCAGAGACAGAAGAGAGATAGAGAGAGGATGAGACATCAGAGACAGAAGAGAGATAGAGAGAGGATGAGACATCAGAGACAGAAGAGATATAGAGAGAGGACGTGACGTCAGAGACAGGAGAGATAGAGAGAGAATGAGACAGAAGAGAGATAGAGAGAGGATGAGACATCAGAGACAGAAGAGAGATAGAGAGAGGACGTGACGTCAGACAGAAGAGAGATAGAGAGAGGATGAGACTTCAGAGAAAGAGGAGAGATAGAGAAAGGATGAGACATCAGAGACAGAGGAGAGATTGAGAGAGGATGAGACATCAGAGACAGAGGAGAGATAGAGAGAGGATGAGACATCAGAGACAGAGGAGAGATAGAGAGAGAATGCGACGTCAGAGACAGAGGAGAGATAGAGAGGGGACGTGATGTCAGAGACAGGAGAGATAAAGAGAGGACGTGACGTCAGAGACAGAGGAGAGATAGAGAGAAGATGCGCCGTCAGAGACAGGAGAGATAGAGAGAGGATGCGCCATCAGAGACAGAGGAGAGATAGAGAGAGGATGCGACGTCAGAGACAGAGGAGAGATAGAGAGAGGATCCAACGTCAGAGACAGAGGAGAGATAGAGAGAGAATGCGACACCAGAGACAGAGGAGAGATAGAGAGAGGATGCGACGTCAGAGACAGAGGAGAGATAGAGAGAGGATCCAATGTCAGAGACAGAGGAGAGATAGAGAGAGGACGCGACGTCATAGATAGTGAAGAGATAGAAAGAGGATGTGACATCAGAGACAGGGGAGAGATAGAGAGAGGATGTGACGTCAGAGATAGGGGAGAGATAGAGAGAGGATGCGACGTCAGAGACAGAGGAGAGATAGAGAGAGGACGCGACATCAGAGACAGAGGAAAGATAGAGAGAGGATGCGACGTCAGAGACAGAGGAGAAATAGAGAGAGGATCCAACGTCAGAGACAGAGGAGAGATAGAGAGAGGGTGTATTGTCAGAGACAGAGCGTAGCATCGGCGTCTCTGCCCCCTGACAGGCAGAGACGCCGTCCACCTTACCGCAGCGCTCCTGGCCTGGCATCTTCCGGCCCTCCTGCTGCTGCCGGCGCGCGCAGCTTCCTGAGCACTGTACTTAGGGCGCGCTCCCTCCCTCTTAAAGGGGCCATGCGCGCTGTCCTAAGGAGTCCCCAGCCAATGGCCGGAGGACCTTTCATTTAAAAGGCACCTCATCCAAAATGGAGGTGCCCGTGCAAGGTTGTAGGTCTGTGTTCTAAACTCTGCTTCAGCCCTCAGGTCCCGCTGCTAGTCTGACTACCAGTCCGCCAGCCTGACTACCAGTCCAGTCCGCCAGCCTGACTACCAGTCCAGTCCGTCAGCCTGACTACCAGTCCAGTCCGCCAGCCTGACTACCAGTCCGCCAGCCTGACTACCAGTCCAGTCCGCCAGCCTGACTACCAGTCCAGTCCGCCAGCCTGACTACCAGTCCAGTCCGCCAGCCTGACTACCAGCCCAGTCCGCCAGCCTGACTACCAGTCCAGTCCGCCAGCCTGACTACCAGCCCAGTCCGCCAGCCTGACTACCAGCCCAGTCCGCCAGCCTGACTACAAGTCCAGTCCGCCAGCCTGACTACCAGTCCAGTCCAACAGCCTGACTACCAGTCCGCCTGCCTGTCTACCCGTGTCTGCCTGCCAAGTACACTCTCCAGCCCGACGGTCTGCCTACGGTCCTAACCCGCCTGTCTGTCTATGGGCCAGGCTTGCCTGTGTGTCACCCAGAGGGATATAGGGGACTCGGTACCCGGGCCTTTTACCTTGTTTAGGAGGTCACGGCAGTCGGCTCCCGGGCCCGTACTCTGGGTCTCTCTTTAAAAAGGGGTTTTAGTGTACAGTTTGTCTCGTGACGCCACCTGTGGTTTTTGTAACGGTCACCGGCGCTACTGCAGACCTCCGGGGGTGATGGGATGGCAGCTGGGATGTTTCTGCTCCCCACAGGTGGAGCGGGCCCCCGGGGCAGTGTAGGTGTAGATGGTGGTGATGCTGGGGCTTGCCGTGCAGGAGAGATGGCGCAGCAGAAATAACTGACGGAGGCAGTGCAGTGCAGTCATCCGAGTTTTACTCACAGTTCTTGTTCAAGTTTCTCAGGTACACTGTACGGGTGTCAGCCCCCCGCAGCCGCTCTGCGTTTGCCAGGCAGGGGTTCAGCACTCCTTCAGGTAGATTAGAAGCACTTAACAGGACCCCCTTTCTTATGTTCCTTTCCTTGACCAACTTCACGCACTGGGTCTTCTCCCTCCTGCCCTGCGCTTCCCACACACAGTCCCGATCGGGTGCTCTGAAGTCCCTCTGGGCAACCTGGAGTTCCCGGACCTGCTTGACCCTCACGGTGAATAGGATGAGGTTGTGACAACTGCACCATGGAAGTGCAGAAGCCTCCGGTTTTTCCAGCCGAGACCTGGAGTAACACGGCTGGTCCAGGGACCGGTTCCCTTCTTGCGGCCTGATCCCTCTGACACCTGGCAGATTCGGGGCATACGGGTGCCGTCCCGCACTCACCGTACCCCCTGGGATCCCTTCTGTTACCGGAGCCTTTCTCCTCTGCTCCCCTCCTGGGCCTCTCTTACTAGGCCCCACCTGTGGAGCAGAGCTCCTGAAGAGACTCTGCTCCCCTCCTCTCCTTACTACTCACTGACTGACTGTCCTCACTGACCTGCCACCCTAAGATGGCTTCCCTTTATATACCTCCTATAATGGTGCTCCCCTACTCTACATCCTCCACCCACACCCACTACTGGTTCCCCCTCTCTTTGGTTCCTCCCACTCCATCCAGGGTCAGGGCTCAGCAGGAGACACAGTGCATCTTGCCCTTCCAGCCAGCCTGGAGCAGTGTAGTGTCGAATGCGGGTGTTGGGGTCCTGGGCAGCACTCCCACCTTACCTGAGAAAAGGAGATGCCACACCTCAGGTGAGGTGCAGTACCTCTGTGGCGACTGAACCCTCAGGGGCGCCACACCTGCCTACCCGGAGAACGTACCAGTTACCTGCCGTGCCTACCAGCCAGCCTACCTGGAGGCTCCTGCCAGTTACCCATGGTGTCTGCCAGTACGTCTTCCCGGATCACCCGTCAGCCTGCCTGCCGTGCTCATCTGCTGTACCGGTCAGTCCCTGCCTTCTGACCCATGGGAGTCACCTGCTCTCATACAAGGTCGGTCCTCAGAGTAGCACCTGGTCCCTCTGCTCGGTCCTTCCCTGGTTCATGGAGTCAATTGAGCCGCCGTACGACCTTGGTCAGTCCGAGTTGATACCTAGTTACGCCCCTCTGGACCCTCCTTGCACCGCAGCACAGAGGTTCCACCACCCGGATCTGTAACACAGAGGAGGGATATAGAGAGGATGTGACGTCAGAGAGAGCGAAGAGATGGAGAGTGGATGTGACTTTAGAGATGAGGGAGAGGTAGACAGAGGATGCTACGTCATAGACAGGGGAGAGATAGAGAGGACGTGACGTCAGAGACAGGGGAGAGATAGAGAGAGGACGTGACGTCAGAGACAGAAGAGAGATAGAGAGAGGACGTGACGTAAGAGACAGGGGAGAGATAGAGAGAGGACGTGACGTCAGAGACAGGGGAGAGATAGAGAGAGGACGTGACATCAGAGACAGGGGAGAGATAGAGAGAGGACGTGACGTAAGAGACAGGGGAGAGATAGAGAGAGGACGTGACGTCCGAGACAGGGGAGAGATAGAGAGATAATGCGACATCAGAGACAGGGGAGAGATGGAGAGAGGACGTGACGTAAGAGACAGGGGAGAGATAGAGAGAGGATGTGACATCAGAGACAGGGGAGAGAAAGAGAGAGGACGCGACGTAAGAGACAGGGGAGAGATAGAGAGATAATGCGACGAAAGAGCCAGAGGAGAGATAGAGAGATAATGCGACATCAGAGACAGGGGAGAGATAGAGAGAGGATGTGACGTAAGAAACAGGGGAGAGATAGAGAGAGGACGCAACGTCAGAGACAGAGGAGAGATAGAGAGAGGACGCGACGTCAGAGACAGAGGAGAGATAGAGAGAGGACGCCACGTCAGAGACAGAGGAGAGATAGAGAGAGGATGACACGTCAGAGACAGAGGAGAGATAGAGAGAGGACGCGACGTCAGAGACAGAGGAGAGATAGAGAGAGGACGCGACGTCAGAGACAGATGAGAGATAGAGAGAGGACGCAACGTCAGAGACAGAGGAGAGATAGAGAGAGGACGCGACGTCAGAGACAGAGGAGAGATAGAGAGAGGATGAGACATCAGAGACAGAGGAGAGATAGAGAGAGGACGCAACGTCAGAGACAGAGGAGAGATAGAGAGAGGACGCGACGTCAGAGACAGAGGAGAGATAGAGAGAGGACGCCACGTCAGAGACAGAGGAGAGATAGAGAGAGGATGACACGTCAGAGACAGAGGAGAGATAGAGAGAGGACGCGACGTCAGAGACAGAGGAGAGATAGAGAGAGGACGCGACGTCAGAGACAGATGAGAGATAGAGAGAGGACGCAACGTCAGAGACAGAGGAGAGATAGAGAGAGGACGCGACGTCAGAGACAGAGGAGAGATAGAGAGAGGACGCAACGTCAGAGACAGAGGAGAGATAGAGAGAGGACGCAACGTCAGAGACAGAGGAGAGATAGAGAGAGGACGCAACGTCAGAGACAGAGGAGAGATAGAGAGAGGACGCGACGTTAGAGACAGAGGAGAGATAGAGAGAGGATGAGACATCAGAGACAGAGGAGAGATAGAGAGAGGACGCGACGTCAGAGACAGAGGAGAGATAGAGAGAGGATGAGACATCAGAGACAGAGGAGAGATAGAGAGAGGACGCAACGTCAGAGACAGAGGAGAGATAGAGAGAGGACGCAACGTCAGAGACAGAGGAGAGATAGAGAGAGGATGAGACATCAGAGACAGAGGAGAGATAGAGAGAGGACGCAACGTCAGAGACAGAGGAGAGATAGAGAGAGGACGCGACGTTAGAGACAGAGGAGAGATAGAGAGAGGATGAGACAACAGAGACAGAGGAGAGATAGAGAGAGGACGCGACGTCAGAGACAGAGGAGAGATAGAGAGAGGATGAGACATCAGAGACAGAGGAGAGATAGAGAGAGGACGCAACGTCAGAGACAGAGGAGAGATAGAGAGAGGACGCAACGTCAGAGACAGAGGAGAGGTAGAGAGAGGACGCAACGTCAGAGACAGAGGAGAGATAGAGAGAGGACGCAACGTCAGAGACAGAGGAGAGATAGAGAGAGGATGCGCCTGTATATAGTGTGTAAGTAATGTAAAGGTAATGCATCATTTTAGTTGTGTACAGTAAAGTGTAGGACATAGTGTATAAGATAGGTAATGTAGGAACCAGAAGTTCTAATTGGGCCCCCTCCTTTCCCCCCCACAAAAAAATGTAAATATTTATCGGGGTCACAGAAGAGCAGATCTCACAACTTTCCAGCCTTTACTTAGTAATTTCCTCCTGCTGTAGTCCTAGATCCCTCTTTCATTGCCCCATAAAGTATGATGCCAACAAAAGCGCCCCCAAACACAGTATGATCCCCCAACTGTGACCCCACACAGCTCTCCATACAGTATAATGAGCCCCACATAGTCCTCTATACAGTATAATGGTGCCACATGGTCTTCCATACAGTATAATGGACCCACATAGTCCTCCATACAGTATAATGGGCCCACATAGTCCTCCATACAGTATAATGGGCCCCACATAGTCCTCTGTACAGTATAATGAGCCCCACATAGTCCTCTGTACAGTATAATGGCCCCACATAGTCCTCTATACAGTATAATGAGCCCCACATAGTCCTCTGTACAGTATGATGAGCCCCACATAGTCCTCTGTACAGTATAATGGCCCCACATAGTCCTCTATACAGTATAATGAGCCCCACATAGTCCTCTGTACAGTATAATGGCCCCACATAGTCCTCTATACAGTATAATGAGCCCCACATAGTCCTCTGTACAGTATAATGGCCCGACATAGTCCTCCATACAGTATAATGGCCGCACATAGTCCTCCATACAGTATAATGGCCCGACATAGTCCTCTATACAGTATAATGAGCCCCACATAGTCCTCCATACAGTATAATGAGCCCCACATAGTCCTCCATACAGTATAATGGCCCCACATAGTCCTGCATACAGTATAATGAGCCCCACATAGTCCTCTGTACAGTATAATGGCCCCACATAGTCCTCTATACAGTATAATGAGCCCCACATAGTCCTCTGTACAGTATAATGAGCCCCACATAGTCCTCTGTACAGTATAATGGCCCCACATAGTCGTCTATACAGTATAATGGCCCCACATGGTCCTCCATACAGTATAATAGTACCACATAGTCCTCCATACAGTATAATGGCCCCAAATAGTCCTCCATACAGTATAATGTGCCCCACATAGTCCTCCATACAATATAATGGGCCCACACATAGTCCACCATACAGTATAATGGGCCCCACATAGTCCTCTATACAGAAAAATGGGCCCCACATAATCCTCCATACAGTATAATGGGCCCCACCATAGTCCTCCATACCGCATAATTGTCCGACATAGTCCTCCATACAGTATAATGCACTCCCCATAGTCCTCCATATAGTATAATACACTCCCCATAGTCCTCCATATAGTATAATACACTCCCCATAGTCCTCCATATAGTATAATACACTCCCCATAGTCCTCCATATAGTATAATGCACACCCCATAGTCCTCCATATAGTATAATACACTCCTCATTGTCCTCTATATAGTATAATACACTCCTCATAGTCCTCCTTACAGTATAAAACACTCCACATAGTCCTCCATATAGTATAATACACTCCCCATAGTCCTCCATATAGTATAATACACTCCTCATAGTCCTCCATATAGTATAATACACTCCTCATAGTCCTCCTTATAGTATAAAACACTCCACATAGTCCTCCATATAGTATAATACACTCCCCATAGTCCTCCATATAGTATAATAAACTCCTCATAGTCCTCCATATAGTATAATACACTCCCCATAGTCCTCCATATAGTATAATGCACTCCCCATAGTCCTCCATATAGTATAATGCACTCCCTATAGTCCTCCATATAGTATAATACACTCCCCATAGTCCTCCATATAGTATAATACACTCCTCATAGTCCTCCATACAGTATAATACAATCCTCATAGATCTCCATATAGTATAATTCACTCCCCATAGTCCTCCATATAGTATAATGCACTCTCCATAGTCCTCCATATAATATAATGCACTCCCCATAGTCCTCCATACAGTATAATACACTCCCCATAGTCCTCCATATAGTATAATGCACTCCCCATAGTCCTTCTTATAGTATATTACACTCCCCATAGTCTTCCATATAGTATAATGCACTCCCCATAGTCCTCCATATAGTATACTACACTCCTCATAGTCCGCCATACAGTATAATACACTCCTCATAGTCCTCCATATAGTATAATACACTCCCCATAGTCCTCCATATAGTATAATACACTCCCCATAGTCCTCCATATAGTATAATGCACTCCCCATAGTACTCCATAAAGTATAATGCACTCCCCATAGTCCACCATACAATATAATACACTCCTCATAGTCCTCCATACAGTATAAAACGCTCCCCATAGTCCTCCATATAGAATAATGCACTCCCCATAGTACTCCATATAGTATAATACACTCCTCATAGTCCTCCATATAGTATAATACACTCCTCATAGGCCTCCATATAGTATAATACACTCCCCATAGTCCTCTATATAGTATAATGCACTCCCAATAGTACTCCATATAGTATAATGCACTCCCCATAATCCACCATACAATATAATACACTCCCCATAGTCCTCCATATAGTATAATACACTCCCCATAGTCCTCCATATAGAATAATGAACTCCCCATAGTACTCCATATAGTATAATGCACTCCCCATAGTCCACCATACAGTATAATACACTCCCCATAGTCCTCTATATAGTATAATACACTCTCCATAGTCCTCCGTATAGTATAATGCACTCCCCATAGTACTCCATATGGTATAATACACTCCCCATAGTCCACCATATAGAATAATGCACTTCCCATAGTACTCCATATAGTATAATGCACTCCCCATAGTCCACCATACAGTATAATACACTCCCCATAGTCCTCTATATAGTATAATACACTCCCCATAGTCCTCCATAAAGAATAATGCACTCCCCATAGTACTCCATATAGTATAATGCTCTCCCCATAGTCCACCATTCAGTATAATACACTCCACATAGTCCTCTATATTGTATAATACACTCCCCATAGTCCTCCATATAGAATAATGCACTCCCCATAGTACTCCATATAGTATAATGCACTCCCCATAGTCCACCATTCAGCATAATACACTCCCCATAGTCCTCTTTATAGTATAATACACTCCCCATAGTCCTCCATATAGAATAATGCACTCCCCATAGTACTCCATATAGTATAATGCACTCCCCATAGTCCACCATACAGTATAATACACTCCCCATAGTCCTCTATATAGTATAATGCACTCCCCATGGTCCTCCATATAGTATAATGCACTCTCCATAGTCCTCCATATAGTATAATGCACTCTCCATAGTCCTCCATACAGTATAATACACTGCTCATAGTCCTCCATATAGTATAATACACTCTCCATAGTCCTCCATATAGTATAATACACTCCCCATAGTCCTCCATATAGTATAATACACTCCTCATAGTCCTCCATATAGTATAATACACTCTACATAGTCCTCCATACAGTATAATACACTCCTCATAGTCCTCCATACAGTATAATACACTCCTCATAGTCCTCCATATAGTATAATACACTCCCCATAGTCCTCCATATAGTATAATGCACTCCGCATAGTACTCCATATAGTATAATACACTCCTCATAGTCCTTCATATAGTATAATACACTCTACATAGTCCTCCATATAGTATAATACACTCCCCTTAGTCCTTCACATAGTATAATACACTCCCCATAGTCCTCCATATAGTATAATACACTCCTCATAGTCCTCCATATAGTATAATACACTCTACATAGTCCTCCATATAGTATAATACACTCCCCATAGTCCTCCATATAGTATAATACACTCTACATATATCTCCATACAGTATAATACCCTCCCAATAGTCCTCCATATAGTATAATACACTCCCCATAGTCCTCCATATAGTATATAGTCCTCTATACAGAAAAATGGGCCCCACCATAGTCCTCCATACCGCATAATTGTCCGACATAGTCCTCCATACAGTATAATGCACTCCCCATAGTCCTCCATATAGTATAATACACTCCCCATAGTCCTCCATATAGTATAATACACTCCCCATAGTCCTCCATATAGTATAATACACTCCCCATAGTCCTCCATATAGTATAATGCACACCCCATAGTCCTCCATATAGTATAATACACTCCTCATTGTCCTCTATATAGTATAATACACTCCTCATAGTCCTTCTTACAGTATAAAACACTCCACATAGTCCTCCATATAGTATAATACACTCCCCATAGTCCTCCATATAGTATAATACACTCCTCATAGTCCTCCTTATAGTATAAAACACTCCACATAGTCCTCCATATAGTATAATAAACTCCCCATAGTCCTCCATATAGTATAATACACTCCTCATAGTCCTCCATATAGTATAATGCACTCCCCATAGTCCTCCGTATAGTATAATACACTCCTCATAGTCCTCCATATAGTATAATACACTCCTCATAGTCCTCCTTATAGTCTAAAACACTCCACATAGTCCTCCATATAGTATAATACACTCCCCATAGTCCTCCATATAGTATAATACACTCCTCATAGTCCTCCATATAGTATAATACACTCCCCATAGTCCTCCATATAGTATAATGCACTCCCCATAGTCCTCCATATAGTATAATGCACTCCCCATAGTCCTCCATATAGTATAATACACTCCCCATAGTCCTCCATATAGTATAATACACTCCTCATAGTCCTCCATACAGTATAATACAATCCTCATAGATCTCCATATAGTATATATCGCACTCTCCATAGTCCTCCATATAGTATAATGCACTCCCCATAGTCCTCCATACAGTATAATACAGTCCCCATAGTCCTCCATATAGTATAATGCACTCCCCATAGTCCTTCTTATAGTATATTACACTCCCCATAGTCTTCCATATAGTATAATGCACTCCCCATAGTCCTCCATATAGTATAATACACTCCTCATAGTCCGCCATACAGTATAATACACTCCTCATAGTCCACCATATAGTATAATACACTCCCCATAGTCCTCCATATAGTATAATACACTCCCCATAGTCCTCCATATAGTATAATGCACTCCCCATAGTACTCCATAAAGTATAATGCACTCCCCATAGTCCTCCATATAGTATAATGTGCTCCCCATAGTCCTCCATATAGAATAATGCACTTCCCATAGTACTCCATATAGTATAATACACTCCTCATAGTCCTCCATATAGTATAATACACTCCTCATAGGCCTCCATATAGTATAATACACTCCCCATAGTCCTCTATATAGTATAATGCACTCTCCATAGTACTCCATATAGTATAATGCACTCCCCATAGTCCACCATACAATATAATACACTCCCCATAGTCCTCCATATAGTATAATACACTCCCCATAGTCCTCCATATAGAATAATGCACTCCCCATAGTACTCCATATAGTATAATGCACTCCCCATAGTCCACCATACAGTATAATACACTCCCCATAGTCCTCTATATAGTATAATACACTCTCCATAGTCCTTCATATAGTATAATACACTCCCCATAGTCCTCCATATAGTATAATACACTCCTCATAGTCCTCCATATAGTATAATACACTCTACATAGTCCTCCATATAGTATAATACACTCCCCATAGTCCTCCATATAGTATAATACACTTCACGTAGTCCTCCAAATAGTATAATACACTCTACATATATCTCCATACAGTATAATACCCTCCCAATAGTCCTTCATATGGTATAATACACTCCCCATAGTCCTCCATATAGTATAATGCACTCCCCATAGTACTCCATATAGTATAATACACGCCTCATAGTCCTCCATATAGTATAATACACTCTACATAGTCCTCCATATAGTATAATACACTCCCCATAGTCCTCCATATAGTATAATACACTCCCCATAGTCCTCCATATAGTATAATACACTCCCCATAGTCCTCCATATAGTATAATACACTCCCCATAGTCCTCCATATAGTATAATACACTGTACATAGTCCTCCATATAGTATAATACACTCCCCATAGTCCTCCATATAATATAATACACTCCCCATAGGCCTCCATACAGTATAATACACTCCTCATAGTCCTCCATATAGTATAATACACTCTCTATAGTCCTCCATATAGTATAATGCACTCCCCATGGTCCTCCATACAGTATAATACACTCTACATAGTCCACCATATAGTATTTTGCACTCCCCATGGTCCTCCATATAGTATAATACACTCCCCATAGTCCTTCATATAGTATAATACACTCCCCATAGTCCTTCATATAGTATAATACACTCTCCATACTCCTCCATATAGTATAATATACTCCCCATAGTACTCCATATAGTATAATACACTCCCCATAGTCCTCTATATAGTATAATACACTCCCCATAGTCTTCAATATAGTATAATATACTCCCCATAGTCCTCCATATAGTATAATACACACCCCATTGTCCTCCTTATACTATAATACACTCCCCATAGTCCTCCATATAGTATAATACACTCCCCATAGTCCTCCATATAGTATAATGCACTCCCCATAGTCCTCCATATAGTATAATGCACTCCCCATAGTCCTCCATATAGTATAATACACTCCCCATAGTCCTCCATATAGTATAATACACTCCTCATAGTCCTCCATACAGTATAATACAATCCTCATAGATCTCCATATAGTATAACGCACTCTCCATAGTCCTCCATATAGTATAAAGCACTCCCCATAGTCCTCCATACGGTATAATACACTCCCCATAGTCCTCCATATAGTATAATGCACTCCCCATAGTCCTTCATATAGTATATTACACTCCCCATAGTCTTCCATATAGTATAATGCACTCCCCATAGTCCTCCATATAGTATAATACACTCTTCATAGTCCGCCATACAGTATAATACACTCCTCATAGTCCTCCATATAGTATAATACACTCCCCATAGTCCTCCATATAGTATAATACACTCCCCATAGTCCTCCATATAGTATAATGCACTCACCATAGTACTCCATAAAGTATAATGCACACCCCATAGTCCACCATACAATATAATACACTCCCCATAGTCCTCCATACAGTATAATACGCTCCCCATAGTCCTCCATATAGTATAATACACTCCCCATAGTCCTCCATATAGAATAATTCACTCCCCATAGTACTCCATATAGTATAATACACTCCTCATAGTCCTCCATATAGTATAATACACTCCCCATAGTCCTCCATATAGTATAATACACTCCCCATAGTCCTCCATATAGTATAATGCACTCCCCATAGTACTCCATAAAGTATAATGCACTCCCCATAGTCCACCATACAATATAATACACTCCCCATAGTCCTCCATACAGTATAATACAATCCCCATAGTCCACCATATAGAATAATGCACTTCCCATAGTACTCCATATAGTATAATGCACTCCCCATAGTCCACCATACAGTATAATACACTCCCCATAGTCCTCTATATAGTATAATACACTCCCCACAGTCCTCCATAAAGAATAATGCACTCCCCATAGTACTCCATATAGTATAATGCACTCCCCATAGTCCACCATTCAGTATAATACACACCACATAGTCCTCTATATTGTATAATACACTCCCCATAGTCCTCCATATAGAATAATGCACTCCCCATAGTACTCCATATAGTATAATGCACTCCCCATAGTCCACCATTCAGCAGAATACACTCCCCATAGTCCTCCTTATAGTATAATACACTCCCCATAGTCCTCCATATAGAATAATGCACTCCCCATAGTACTCCATATAGTATAATGCACTCCCCATAGTCCACCATACAGTATAATACACTCCCCATAGTCCTCTATATAGTATAATGCACTCCCCATGGTCCTCCATATAGTATAATGAACTCTCCATAGTCCTCCATATAGTATAATGCACTCTCCATAGTCCTCCATACAGTATAATACACTGTTCATAGTCCTCCATATAGTATAATACACTCTCCATAGTCCTCCATATAGTATAATACACTCCCCATAGTCCTCCATATAGTATAATACACTCCTCATAGTCCTCCATATAGTATAATACACTCTACATAGTCCTCCATATAGTATAACACACTCCTCATAGTCCTCCATACAGTATAATACACTCCTCATAGTCCTCCATATAGAATAATACACTCTACATAGTCCTCCATATAGTATAATACACTCCTCATAGTCCTCCATACAGTATAATACACTCCTCATAGTCCTCCATATAGTATAATACACTCCCCATAGTCCTCCATATAGTATAATGCACTCCCCATAGTACTCCATATAGTATAATACACTCCTCATAGTCCTCCATATAGTATAATACACTCTACATAGTCCTCCATATAGTATAATACACTCCCCATAGTTCTGCATATAGTATAATTCACTCCCCATAGTCCTCCATATAGTATAATGCACTCCCCATAGTCCTCCATATAGTATAATACACTCCCCATAGTCCTCCATATAGTATAATGCACTCCCCATAGTCCTTCATATAGTATAATACACTCCCCATAGTCCTCCATATAGTATAATACACTCCTCATAGTCCTCCATATAGTATAATACACTCTACATAGTCCTCCATATAGTATAATACACTCCCCATAGTCCTCCATATAGTATAATACACTCCTCATAGTCCTCCATATAGTATAATACACTCTACATATATCTCCATACAGTATAATACCCTCCCAATAGTCCTCCATATAGTATAATACACTCCCCATAGTCCTCCATATAGTATAATGCACTCCCCATAGTACTCCATATAGTATAATACACGCCTCATAGTCCTCCATATAGTATAATACACTCTACATAGTCCTCCATATAGTATAATACACTCCCCATGGTCCTCCATATAGTATAATACACTCCCCATAGTCCTCCATATAGTATAATACACTGTACATAGTCCTCCATATAGTATAATACACTCCCCATAGTCCTGCATATAATATAATACACTCCCCATGGGCCTCCATACAGTATAATACACTCCTCATAGTCCTCCATATAGTATAATACACTCTCTATAGTCCTCCATATAGTATAATGCACTCCCCATGGTCCTCCATACAGTATAATACACTCTACATAGTCCACCATATAGTATTTTGCACTCCCCATGGTCCTCCATATAGTATAATACACTCCCCATAGTCCTTCATATAGTATAATACACTCCCCATAGTCCTTCATATAGTATAATACACTCTCCATAGTCCTCCATATAGTATAATATACTCCCCATAGTACTCCATATAGTATAATACACTCCCCATAGTCCTCTATATAGTATAATACACTCCCCATAGGCCTCCATACAGTATAATACACTCCTCATAGTCCTTCATATAGTATAATAAACTCTCTATAGTCCTCCATATAGTATAATGCACTCCCCATGGTCCTCCATACAGTATAATACACTCTACATAGTCCTCCATATAGTATAATACACTCCCCATAGTCCTCCATATAGTATAATACACTCCCCATAGTCCTCCATATAGTATAATACACTGTACATAGTCCTCCATATAGTATAATACACTCCCCATAGTCCTCCATATAATATAATACACTCCCCATAGGCCTCCATATAGTATAATACACTCCTCATAGTCCTCCATATAGTATAATACACTCTCTATAGTCCTCCATATAGTATAATGCACTCCCCATGGTCCTCCATACAGTATAATACACTCTACATAGTCCACCATATAGTATTTTGCACTCCCCATGGTCCTCCATATAGTATAATACACTCCCCATAGTCCTTCATATAGTATAATACACTCCCCATAGTCCTTCATATAGTATAATACACTCTCCATAGTCCTCCATATAGTATAATATACTCCCCATAGTACTCCATATAGTATAATACACTCCCCATAGTCCTCTATATAGTATAATACACTCCCCATAGGCCTCCATACAGTATAATACACTCCTCATAGTCCTTCATATAGTATAATAAACTCTCTATAGTCCTCCATATAGTATAATGCACTCCCCATGGTCCTCCATACAGTATAATACACTCTACATAGTCCTCCATATAGTATAATACACTCCCCATAGTCCTCCATATAGTATAATACACTCCCCATAGTCCTCCATATAGTATAATACACTGTACATAGTCCTCCATATAGTATAATACACTCCCCATAGTCCTCCATATAATATAATACACTCCCCATAGGCCTCCATATAGTATAATACACTCCTCATAGTCCTCCATATAGTATAATACACTCTCTATAGTCCTCCATATAGTATAATGCACTCCCCATGGTCCTCCATACAGTATAATACACTCTACATAGTCCACCATATAGTATTTTGCACTCCCCATGGTCCTCCATATAGTATAATACACTCCCCATAGTCCTTCATATAGTATAATACACTCCCCATAGTCCTTCATATAGTATAATACACTCTCCATAGTCCTCCATATAGTATAATATACTCCCCATAGTACTCCATATAGTATAATACACTCCCCATAGTCCTCTATATAGTATAATACACTCCCCATAGTCTTCCATATAGTATAATGCACTCCCCATAGTCCTCCATATAGTATAATACACTCCCCATAGTCCTTTATATAGTATAATACACTCCCCATAGTCCTCCATATAGTATAATACATTCCCCTTAGTCCTCCATATAGTATAATGCACTCCCCATGGTCCTCCATACAGTATAATACACTCTACATAGTCCTCCATATAGTATAATGCACTCCCCATACTCCTCCATATAGTATAATGCACTCTCCATAGTCCTACATATAGTATAATACACTCCCCATAGTCCTCCATACAGTATAATGCACTCCCCATAACTCTCCATATAGTATAATGCACTCCCCATAACTCTCCATATAGTATAATGCACTCCCCATAATCCTCCATATAGTATAATACACTCCCCATAGTCCTCCATATAGTATAATACACTCTACATCAGGGGTCCTCAAACTTTTTAAACATGGGGCCAGTTCACGGTCCCTCAGACCATTGGAGGGCCGGAATATAGTTTTTAAAAAAAACTATGAACAAATTCCTATGCACACTGCACATATCTTATTTTGTAGTAAAAAAAACAATACAGGAACAAATACAATATTTAAAATGAAGAACAAGTAAAGTTAAATCAACCGGTATTTCAATAGGTAGGTAACTGTACCCAATAGGCAGCATAGGTCCCCAATAGGCAGGTAAATGTCCCCAATAGGCAGCATAGGTCCCCAATAGGCAGGTAAATATCCCCAATAGGCAAGGAAATGTCCCCAATAGGCAGGTAAATGTTCCCAATAGGCAGGTAAATGTCCCCAATAGGCAGCATAGGTCCCCAATAGGCAGATAAATATCCCCAATAGGCAAGGAAATGTCCCCAATAGGCAGGTAAATGTTCCCAATAGGCAGCATAGGTCCCCAATAGGCAGGTAAATGTCCCCAATAGGCAGGTAAATGTCCCCAATAGGCAGGTAAATGTTCCCAATAGGCAGCATAGGTCCTCAATAGGCAAGTAAATATCCCCAATAGGCAGGTAAATGTCCCCAATAGGCAGGTAAATGTACCCAATAGGCAGCATAGGTCCCCAATAGGCAGGTAAATGTCCCCAATAGGCAGGTAAATGTACCCAATAGGCAGCATAGGTCCCCAATAGGCAAGTAAATGTCCCCAATAGGCAGGTAAATGTCCCAAATAGGCAGCATAGGTCCCCAATAGGCAAGTAAATATCCACAATAGGCAGGTAAATGTCCCCAATAGGCAGCATAGGTCCCCAATAGGCAAGTAAATATCCACAATAGGCAGGTAAATGTCCCCAATAGGCAGCATAGGTCCCCAATAGGCAAGTAAATATCCCCAATAGGCAGGTAAATGTACCCAATAGGCAGCATAGGTCCTCAATAGGCAGGTAAATGTCCCCAATAGGCAGGTAAATGTACCCAATAGGCAGCATAGGTCCCCAATAGGCAAGTAAATATCCACAATAGGCAGGTAAATATCCACAATAGGCAGCATAGGTCCCCAATAGGCAGCATAGGTCCCCAATAGACAAGTAAATATCCCCAATAGGCAGGTAAATGTCCCCAATAGGCAGGTAAATGTTCCCAATAGGCAGCATAGGTCCCCAATAGGCAGGTAAATGTCCCAAATAGGCAGGTAAATGTCCCAAATAGGCAGCATAGGTCCTCAATAGGCAGGTAAATATCCCCAATAGGTAGCATAGGTCCCCAATAGGCAGGCTGTTCCCCCCTTATTATGCCCCATGCAGGATTTCCCTTTCTCCCACCATATAATGCCCCATTCAGGATGTCACCCCCCCATATAATGCCCCATTCAGGATGTCACCCCCACCCACCCCCATATAATGACCCATGCAGGATATCACTCCCCTGTCTTTATAATGCCCCATTCAGGATGTCAAACCCCCATATAATGCCCCATGCTGGATGTCACCCCCCATATAATGCCCCATTCAGGATGTCACCCCCCCCCCCATATAATGACCCATGCAGGATATCACTCCCCTGTCTTTATAATGCCCCATTCAGGATGTCACCCCCCATATAATGCCCCATTCAGGATGTCACCCCCCATATAATGCCCCATGCTGGATGTCACCCCCCATATAATGCCCCATTCAGGATGTCACCCCCCATATAATGCCCCATGCTGGATGTCACCCCCCATATAATGCCCCATGCAGCATGTCACCCCCCCATATAATGCCCCATTCAGGATGTCACCCCCCCATATAATGCCACATGCAGCATGTCACCCCTAATATTATGTCCCATGCCTCCATACATTAAAAAAAAAAAAAAAAAAAAATCCAATACTCACCTCCCTCCTTGCCTGCTGCCGCTGCTCAGGTCCGGACTCCAGCGTCTCCGGCGTTGTCCCTCTCTGTGCTGCCTGTGATGGCTCAGGGGAGGGAGCGGTGTAAAGACGTCACCGCACCCTCTGACCTGAGACGTCACAGGGAGCGCAGACCAGGAAGACAGCGGATCTGCGAAGGCACGGGGAGAGGTAAGTATCGGGCTGCGGGGGCTCTGAGAAAGCGGGGGGAAGGGCGGGCGCTGGCACCGCTCCCCTCCGCCCACAGCCCGGCGGGCCGGATAAAAATCCTCCGCGGGCCGCATGTGGCCCGCGGGCCGTAGTTTGAGGGAGCCTGCTCTGCATAGTCCTCCATATAGTATAATACACTCCCCATAGTCCTCCATACAGTATAATGCACTCCCCATAACTCTCCATATAGTATAATGCACTCCCCATAACTCTCCATATAGTATAATGCACTCCCCATAATCCTCCATATAGTATAATACACTCCCCATAGTCCTCCATATAGTATAATACACTCCTCATAGTCCTCCTTATAGTATAATACACTCTACATCAGGGGTCCTCAAACTTTTTAAACAGGGGGCCAGTTCACGGTCCCTCAGACCATTGGAGGGCCGGAATATAGTTTTTAAAAAAAACTATGAACAAATTCCTATGCACACTGCACATATCTTATTTTGTAGTAAAAAAAACAATACAGGAACAAATACAATATTTAAAATGAAGAACAAGTAAAGTTAAATCAACCGGTATTTCAATAGGTAGGTAACTGTACCCAATAGGCAGCATAGGTCCCCAATAGGCAGGTAAATGTCCCCAATAGGCAGCATAGGTCCCCAATAGGCAGGTAAATATCCCCAATAGGCAAGGAAATGTCCCCAATAGGCAGGTAAATGTTCCCAATAGGCAGCATAGGTCCCCAATAGGCAGGTAAATGTCCCCAATAGGCAGGTAAATGTTCCCAATAGGCAGCATAGGTCCTCAATAGGCAAGTAAATATCCCCAATAGGCAGGTAAATGACCCCAATAGGCAGGTAAATGTACCCAATAGGCAGCATAGGTCCCCAATAGGCAGGTAAATGTACCCAATAGGCAGCATAGGTCCCCAATAGGCAGGTAAATGTCCCCAATAGGCAGCATAGGTCCCCAATAGGCAAGTAAATATCCACAATAGGCAGGTAAATGTCCCCAATAGGCAGCATAGGTCCCCAATAGGCAAGTAAATATCCCCAATAGGCAGCATAGGTCCCCAATAGGCAAGTAAATATCCCCAATAGGCAGGTAAATGTACCCAATAGGCAGCATAGGTCCTCAATAGGCAGGTAAATGTCCCCAATAGGCAGGTAAATGTACCCAATAGGCAGCATAGGTCCCCAATAGGCAAGTAAATATCCACAATAGGCAGGTAAATATCCACAATAGGCAGCATAGGTCCCCAATAGGCAGCATAGGTCCCCAATAGACAAGTAAATATCCCCAATAGGCAGGTAAATGTCCCCAATAGGCAGGTAAATGTCCCCAATAGGCAGGTAAATGTTCCCAATAGGCAGCATAGGTCCCCAATAGGCAGGTAAATGTCCCAAATAGGCAGGTAAATGTCCCAAATAGGCAGCATAGGTCCTCAATAGGCAGGTAAATATCCCCAATAGGTAGCATAGGTCCCCAATAGGCAGGCTGTTCCCCCCTTATTATGCCCCATGCAGGATTTCCCTTTCTCCCACCATATAATGCCCCATTCAGGATGTCACCCCCCCATATAATGCCCCATTCAGGATGTCACCCCCACCCACCCCCATATAATGACCCATGCAGGATATCACTCCCCTGTCTTTATAATGCCCCATTCAGGATGTCAAACCCCCATATAATGCCCCATGCTGGATGTCACCCCCCATATAATGCCCCATTCAGGATGTCACCCCCCCCCATATAATGACCCATGCAGGATATCACTCCCCTGTCTTTATAATGCCCCATTCAGGATGTCACCCCCCATATAATGCCCCATGCTGGATGTCACCCCCCACATAATGCCCCATGCAGCATGTCACCCCCCCATATAATGCCCCATGCTGGATGTCACCCCCCATATAATGCCCCATGCAGCATGTCACCCCCCCATATAATGCCCCCTTCAGGATGTCACCCCCCCATATAATGCCACATGCAGCATGTCACCCCTAATATTATGTCCCATGCCTCCATACATTAAAAAAAAAAAAAAAAAATCCAATACTCACCTCCCTCCTTGCCTGCTGCCGCTGCTCAGGTCCGGACTCCAGCGTCTCCGACGTTGTCCCTCTCTGTGCTGCCTGTGATGGCTCAGGGGAGGGAGCGGTGTAAAGACGTCACCGCACCCTCTGACCTGAGACGTCACAGGGAGCGCAGACCAGGAAGACAGCGGATCTGCGAAGGCACGGGGAGAGGTAAGTATCGGGCTGCGGGGGCTCTGAGAAAGCGGGGGGAAGGGCGGGTGCTGGCACCGCTCCCCTCCGCCCACAGCCCGGCGGGCCGGATAAAAATCCTCCGCGGGCCGCATGTGGCCCGCGGGCCGTAGTTTGAGGGAGCCTGCTCTGCATAGTCCTCCATATAGTATAATACACTCCCCATAGTCCTCCATATAGTATAATGCACTCTCCATAGTCCTCCATATAGTATAATGCACTCCCCATAGTCCTCCATGTAGTATAATACACTCCCCATAGTCCTCCATATAGTATAATGCACTCTCCATAGTCCTCCATATAGTATAATGCACTCCCCATAGTCCTCCATGTAGTATAATACACTCCCCATAGTCCTCCATGTAGTATAATACACTCCCCATAGTCCTCCATATAGTATAATACACTCCCCATAGTCCTCCATATTGTATAATACACTCCCCATAGTCCTCCATATAGTATAATACACTCCCCATAGTCCTCCTTATAGTATAATACACTCCCCATAGTCCTCTTTATAGTATAATACACTCCCTATAGTCCTCCATATAATACACTCCCCATAGTCCTCCATATAATATAATACACTCCCCATAGTCCTCCATGTAATATAATACACTCCCCATAGTCCTCCATGTAGTATAATACACTCCCCATAGTCCTCCATATAGTATAATACACTCGCCATCGTCCTCCATGTAGTATAATACACTCCCCATAGTCCTCCATATAGTATAATACACTCCCCATAGTCCTCCATATAATATAATACACTCCCCATAGTCCTCCATGTAGTATAATACACTCCCCATAGTCCTACATATAGTATAATACACTCCCCATAATCCTCCATATAGTATAATGCACTCCCCATAGTCCTCCATGTAGTATAATACACTCCCCACTGTTAGAACCCTCCTGTTAGTTTTTGCTTTCTCGTGTTTTGCGGTCACGTGACCAGCTGCCTATATATTCCAGCTCCGCCCTTCTGCCTTTGCTGGACTTCAGTGTTGTTTTGACTGTTTCTCTAGCCTGGTACTTTGGTGCCTATCTCTGTCAGTTCTTGGTCCTCTGGGTCCTCTAGTACTTTTTGTCAGTTTGTCCTTTTTGCTCTGCAACAACTTCTGTTAGGAGGTGTCCCATTTTTGTCCCAGTCCTTAGTTCATTTAGGGACCCCTCCCTTGATTCTATAGGTCTTCGTTCAGACTAGCCGAGGACGAAGGCGGGTCTGTTTGCAAGGAACCGGCAGCCCGCCACATCGTAGGGATTCAGCTTAGTTTTACTGTAGGGACAGCTTTCCCCTATCTTTCCTTAGCTTATGTTGCAGATCATAACAGTAAGTCCAGCCCAAAAAAAAAAAAAACTAAAGGAAAGAAATCCGGGGATCAGTATGGTTTCCGTCCAGGATTTGTCTCAACGCCTGCAGGGATTGTCTCTGGAGGTGGCCGAGCTTCAGCAACACGTGAGTAGCTGTCCTGGAACGCATTTTGTCGAACCCAAGGTAGGACTGCCTGATGTTTTTTATGGTAAACAGCAAGATTTTTTTCCCTTTAAAAATGCTTGTTTGTCACATGACCGCAAAACACAAGAAGGAAAAAACAGGAGGGTCCTAACAAAATATTTGTAGACATAGCCCCAGATATCAGGGGCCAGGAATAATTTTTTTATCTTAATCCTGGTTATTTGCTTAAAAAGCAATCCAGAATACACCATTTTCTGCTCCATTTGCTTGTTCTCACTGCAGAATACAGCCAGGTCCTTTCCATATTACAGCGATAAAAATCCAGAAATTTGAACTGAATGTGGAAAATATTGGCCTCAATTTCCATTTTGTTGCAGTGTGTCGGTGAAGCTATTCACACGAGGTCTCTGTGTAGAATTATATTAGTAAACTACAGGCCTGCTGTTTAAAACCGTGGTTCTCTGTCAGACGTATCACATATAACTGCGTTCTAAAATCAGACATTTCTTGTGAATGTGGAAATTATTGTCCCCCATTTAAAATGGGCAAGGTGCATGGCAAGGGACAAGAAAGTGGACGTGATGGTGATGGTGCATGCAGAGGCCGAGGCCGTGGCTGTGGGCAAGCTGAAATTGTGCCACAACAAACACCCACATCTTCTCGCTCGACCTTCTTGTCTCAATTACTAGGGGACCGCAGTACACCACTATTGAACCCAGTGCAGTGTCAAAAGGTTGTTGGTTGGATAGCAGATAATGCTTCCAGTCACTTAGCCACCACCACCACCACCTTGTCTTCCACACCGTAAAGTCTCAGTAGCCATGAGTCTGAACCGCATATTCCTCACCCTGATCCTCCTTCCTCCCACCATGCCGAGTGCCCGGAGACAACTGATCCCACACTTGGACACTGAGAAGAGCTGTTCACTTTTCCATTTGTAGATTCAGGCCTCTAGCCCGGCCAGCTTCAAGTTAATCAAGAGGAGAATGCGTGTAGTGATGCTCAAATATTTGACCAGCCATGGTCATGTGGCACACCAGGGGTCTGGTTGCCACAATGGTAGAAATACCATGTCTGAGAGCGAGCATGAGTTTTCCTGGTCAGGAGCACTGTTGCATGCAACTCCTCCTGCCCCAGTCCAGGGAGGGGAGGAACCTGCCCTTTATAAACTGGATCTGGGGCGGGGTTCGTGGAGTTAGTTCCAGAGGAAAGGACAGAGGAGCAGCAAGGAGCTCTGTAGGAGACAGTAGCTGAAGGCCAGGGATTGGAGCTGATAGAGCTCATCCTGGCAGAAGATGCAGAGAACCGGACACCGGAGTCCGAGGCTGTGAGGATATCCACATCCAGCAGCAGAAACCACCTGGCAGGGGATTTCAGGTCCTCTGGCCATAGAAAGCCCGGAGGCTCAGTCACACGCAAGGGACCGGCACCGCCATCGAGGAGCGGAAGGTACCAAAGGCCCCAAGTCACCAGCCATACGGGTGAGCACCACACGGTACACTCAGGGACGTGGGCTACTACACGACTACAGCAGGGTAGCCAGGAAGAGTGCAGTCCTGGCCAGGGGGACTCTTGTTCGCTCACAGACTGACCAGGCCTCTAATGTTAGCCAGTACTCCCGGCAGGGCCTTCTTCATTACCAACAGTAAAGACCCTGAACTGCACTGCACGGACTCTGAGTCATTTCTGCTGCGCCCATGAACCACAACCCTCACCATCTACACTCGCTGCCCTGAGGCTATACTCCTCCCGTGGGGAGTTATACTACCCTCTGCTGCGCACCCAACATCAGCCTCAGTGGTCTGCCCCGCAGCGGCGGTTCTCAGTGACCGCAATCCACGGGTGGCATGGTCGGACATTTAAACATTAAAAACCAAATAAACAGATCCGCCACTGGTTTGACCACCCTGAGCCACGGGACCGGGTCGCCGCCACGGAGACTACAACCCCTAGCATTACACAGAGACCCGGCTCCGGGTATTCCCCCACACGCGGCCCAAGGGGCGCGTCAGTCACACAAAGGCAACGGTGGGAAAGTGCAATTACTGTCGCAAGAGGTGGATGATGAAAATGAGACACAATTGCCAGAAAGTCAGGAGGAGGACCAGGGTAAGGAAGTGGAAGACGAGGTGGTGGATGATATAGTAACTGACCCAACCTGGAAGGGGGACATGCAGAGCGACGACAGCAGCACAAAGGGGGAGGGAGGTGTAGCACCACAACAGGCAGGAAGAAGCAGTGTGGTGGCCGCAGACACAAGGCGGGAATGCGTTTCCCGTAACACCAGCATGACGGAAGTTGCCAGTACAACTGTTAGGTCTTCCCGAGTCTGGTTGTTTTTTACAGACTCTGCAGATAACCCCAAAAAGGCCATTTGCACCACCTGCAACAGCAGGGGTAGCAAAACTAGCAGCCTGCCACCACTAGTATGATCAGGCACATGGCAGCAAAGCAGCCGACTTTGTGGGCCGAACCCCAGGGTCCAGAAACAGTGTCTGCGGGTGACTCCACTGCTTCTTCCGCTGTTGTGCATGCACGCCAAACCCCTGTCCATGGCGCATGCGAAGATGCTTTCCGCCCTGCACGTGTCATTGCACACTTAACTAGCACCATCAGCAAGCACGTCCACGTCCTTGTCCCAGCGCAGCGTTCATTTGTCCCTACCCCAGTCCTTGGAATGCAAGAGCAAATACGCAGTCAAATCCCACAGGTTACACTACTAAATTCACACATTTCGCGAATGCTTGCTCTTGAAATGTTGCCTTTCAGGCTTGTGGAGATGGAAGCTTTCCGTAACCTGATGGCGGCGGCCATCCCTCGGTACTCGGTACACAGCCACCATTATATCTGCCAGTATGCCGTCTCCACCTTACACGAGCACACAACATTAGCCGTGCCCTAAACAACACAGTTATTTTGAAAGTCTGCCTAACCACGGACACGTGGACAAGTGCTTGTGGGCAGGGAAGGTACATCTCGCTGTAGGCAAACTGGGTTAATATAGTGGAAGCTGGGACCCAGTCGGACCTTGGGACGGAACACGTCCTCCCCACGCCAAGGGTCAATCAGGGTTGCCCCCACATTCTACAGCTCCTGCACCTCCTCCTCCTCTTCAGCCTCCATCTCCGAAATGACCACATCAGTCACAAGCTTGAAGCACTGCAGCACTGCCTCGGCCAAGCGGCAACAGGCTGTGTTGAAGCTAATATGCTTAGATGACAAACCGCAGAATGTTGAAGAGTTGTGGACAGCTCTGAAAGAGCAGGCTGATCTTTGGCTGACACCGCTGACGCTACAGCCGGGCATAGTTGTGTGAGACAATGGCTGGAACCCAGTGGCGGCTCTGAGGCAAGTCGAGCTCACACACGTACCATGCCTGGCCCATGTGCTTAACCTCATGGTTCAGCGGTTTCTCAAAACCTACCCGGATCTGCTTGTCAAAGTACGCCACGTGTGTGCCCATTTTAGAAAGTCAGCTACAGATTCCACCACCCTTGCCGTGCTTCAGCAGCATTTGCAGGTTCCAGCTCACCGACTGATGTGCGATGTCCCCATGCGTTGGAACTCTACATTGCAGATGTTGGGAAGGATTTGTGAGCAGAAGAGGGCAGTTGTTGAGTGACAGCATCAACAAGTCCGTCGGTATTCAGGTCAGACTCCACACATAAAACCTCAAGAGTGAACATGGACGTCAGACAACTGTACCATCCTCCAAAACTTTGAGGACTTCACCAAGATAGTGAGCGGCGATGATGCCATAATTATCGTCACCATCCCGCTTCTCTGTCTTCTGAAATGCTCTGCTCACAATTAAAGAGGATGCATTGCAGGCGGAGCACGATGAGATGGAGCAAGGAACCATAGAGGGTGATTACACACAGCCCAGCCTCATCTCTTCCCAACTTGGATTGGGTGACAATGAGGAAGAGGACGAGGAAGAACAGGAGCTAGTTTCCTGCGCTATAGACGGTACTACCTTCAGAACTGTCATACCGTCTGTTCAGCGTGAATGCCTGAGGACAGGGAGGAGGATGAGGATGAGGAGGAGAGCATGGTCAGTCATTCTCTTGGTGAGGACACAGAAGTCTTGCCTGTTAGCAGTCTGGCATGCATGGCTGAGTTTATGTTACGCTGCTTTTCCCGTGACCCTTGCATTGTCCAAATTTTGGGTGACAGTCATTACTGGTTGGTGACACTTCTAGACCCACTCTACACGGAGAACTTTCTGTCTCTTATTCCCACGCAGGACAGGCCTAATAAAATGCGGCAGTACCAGAATGCCTTTGTTGCAGAATTATTACAAAAATTCCCATCTGAAAACGCTGGCGGCAAAGGTGACAGTTCGTTGGACAACCATGGAGTACAGGTGAGAGGGACACAAATGCAATCCAGCAGAGGCAGGGGAACACTGTCAAAGTTTTGGGACATTTTTCTCAGACCCTCCCATCGCACAGGCCCTGAGGCGCGGGGTACTCTGACAAGGAGGGAAAAGTTTTGGAAGATGCTGAAGGAGTACCTTGCCGATCTTACCAGCATCCTCCGTGATTCCTCTGTGCCTTATAATTATTGGGTATCCAAGCTGGATACGTGGAATGAACTGGCTCTCTACGCCTTGGAGGTCCTGGCCTGCCCTGCCGCCAGCGTTTTATCAGAGCGGGTTTTTAGTGCCGCTGGTGGAATTATAAGTGATAAGCGCATCCGTCTGTCAACTGAAAATGCTGACAACCTGACTCTTATAAAAATGAACAAGGGCCGGATTGGGCCAGACTTCTCAACACCCCCGAATGATAGCAGCGTAACATAAAATCAAATACAGTGTTTGATCTTTGGGAGGTCTAACTCTATTCCCATGCACCTCTGTCTTCACACCCAGACATGGGTATACGCTTAGTGATTTTGTCTATTTGCTCTTCTCCTCCTCCTTCTTCTTATCCTCATCCTCCACAACCATATCTACTGTAAGGCAGCGCTAGTCATCATGCTGGGAGACACTCGCTGCACCGGGTCAATTAAAGCACACCAGCCACGTTTTCCAGTATTTCACAATCCAGCAGTTTATTACACTTAACTACTGCTTATTATTATTATTATTATTATTATTATTATTTATTATTATAGCGCCATTTATTCCATGGCGCTTTACATGTGAAAAAGGGGGTATAATACAAGAACAATTTCAATAATCTTGAACACAATGTGACAGCGACTGGTACAGGCGGAGCGAGGACCCTGCCCGCGAGGGCTCACAATCTACGAGGGATGGGTGAGGATACAGTAGGTGAGGGTAGAGGAGGTCATGCAGTAATGTGGTGGAGCGGTGGTTACTGCAGGTTGTAGGCTTGTCGGAAGAGGTGGGTCTTCAGGTTCCTTTTGAAGGTTTCCACGGTAGGCGAGAGTCTGATACGTTGGGGTAGAGAGTTCCAGAGTAGGGCGGAAGCACGGGAGAAATCTTGTACACGGTTGTGGGAGGAGGAGATAAGAGGGGAGTAGAGCAGGAGATCTTGTGAGGATCGGAGGTTGCGTGCAGGTATGTAACGGGAGACTAGGTCGGAGATATATGGAGGAGACAGGTTGTGAATGGCTTTGTATGTCATGGTTAGGGTTTTGAACTGGAGTCTCTGAGCAATGGGGAGCCAGTGAAGAGATTGACAGAGAGGAGAGGCCGGGGAATAGCGGGGGGACAGGTTGATTAGTCGAGCAGCAGAGTTTATGATAGATTGGAGGGGTGCGAGAGTGTTAGAGGGGAGGCCACAGAGCAGGAGGTTGCAGTAGTCAAGGCGGGAGATGATGAGGGCGTGCACTAGTGTTTTTGCAGATTCATGGTTTAGGAATGTGCGGATCCGGGAGATATTTTTAAGTTGGAGTCGGCAGGAAGTGGAAAGGGCTTGGATATGTGGTTTGAAGGAGAGTTCCGAGTCCAGGGTTACCCCGAGGCAGCGAGCTTGAGGGACTGGGGAGAGTGGGCAGCCATTGACTATGATGGATAGGTCAGTTGGGAGGGTTCACCGAGTCCAACTCAGTGGCTCGCCGAAATACACATATAATGTCCAAGAGCCTTCCCAGTGGCAGACAGGCCCACTTGGCTCCAGTTACAGCCTCCAGCAGAGTCACATATCAACGTCCATATAATGCTGTGTTTTACCTTTGCCGGGTTTTAGCTGCTTCAGTCAGTTGTGTTCTGCCACCACTGTGGCTTTACAGCTTCCCAGATGGGGATCTCCAGCCCTCGTTCCTTCAAAGGCTACTGGTATGTTGTCTCACCTAACATCCAGCCTCTGCCTTCCAGGACCCTTGCCTTCCAAGCCTCTTGCCCTCCAAGGCTACTGGTATCGCTTACACATTAGGATCCTGCCTCCGCCTTTCAGGCTTCACCCGGCTTCACTAGGTCTCTCCAGGCTAACGGTGTCCCACACAGGAATAGGCCTCACGCCTTACACACCTGTCTCAAATCTACCAGGGTTTATATATCCTCTAGTGCACAGATGTCACAGTCATGTGATCCGACCTTCTTCCGAATTTACTCACAGTTCTCACTTTGCTCCTGGTTACAATTGCAGATCATAACTTCCCACGTCATGCTGCGTTCACCGGGCAGGGGCTCAGCCAACCCTCAGGTACCTCCGGAGTATGTAACAGGACCCCCTTCTGTGTGTTCCTTCTGGTAGTCTCCCTGCACCTCACACCTAGTGCCCCAATCCAGTGGCCGCGGACCTTGCCGGGCGATGTCTTCTCTGTCCCCTGGGTCCTCTATGGCCACCTTTCTGGTGATTAGATGTGGCTTTTGGCTGCAGTACCTGAAATACTGCAGTCTCCGGTTTCCTAGTTGAGGCTTAAAGAACTCTGCTAGTTTTGGGACCGGTCCCCTCTTTGCGACCTGACCCCTCCACCTCCTGGCAGATTCGGGCGTACGGGTGGCCTCCAGCACTACCCGTACCCCTGGGGTCCCTTCCACGTTCCTGGAGCCTTTCTCCTGCTCCTCTCTCTCTTCAGTCTTGGGCCTCTCTGGCTAAGCCCTCCTCCTGAGCAGAGCTCCTACAGAGCTCCTGCTCCTCTCACTGTCCTCCTCTGACTGAACTGAACTCCCAAGATGGCTTCCCTCTTTATACTATTCCTAACAAGTGCTCTCCTGATTTACTTCCTCCACCCACACCCACTACATGGTTGCCCCTCTATTGGTTCCCCCCACTCCAGCCAGGGACAGGGCTCAGCAGGGAAGCTACGCATCTTGCCCCTTCTGCTGGTCTGGAGTAGTGTAGTGTTGGATGCAGGTGTTAGGGTCCTGGGCAGTACTCCTTCCTTACCTGAGAGTTAGATACCACACTTCTGGGGGAGATGCAGTACCTCTGTGGCGACTGAACCCGCTTGGGCGCCACAAGTGCACATCACATGCGGATTATCATTGGGGAACATGGCAGGCCTTCTACCAAGCGTTTTTTAAGCGTTTCTGCAGCAGAATTGCCACTGTGGAAACGCTTAAAAAATGCATAGTGGGCACACAGCCTAAGTTCAACACAGAGGGAAAAGGGAAAGGGAGACCAGACACTAGGGAAAGGGAGAAGTGGAGACCTCCTAGTCTGGTCTAGTATCACCCTGTCTCAACTACTGTCCCTATATTGCCTCTTCAAGTCTTCAGCAATCGCCACACGCGTGCCTCGCCCTACTCTCCCTGGCGTATGGCTAAGGCTAGGGATGGAAGAAGATGAGCACTAGTCAACCTCCATTAAACACTATAGACAACAAGGGAAGACAAAACAGGGGGAAACTGCCTAACTTTAGATGACTCCAAATATGCACACAGCCCAGCTCCAGAGAGGACGAAGTACTGCTTCTGCTAAGTCTCACAAGTAGAAATTAATATAGCCGGCGACTCCCTCTCAGACACACCAGGTATATATACACGCAGGCCAGAGAGCTAATTGGCAAGAGGGAGGTAGCCGCTCGGTCCTAAAGACAGCCTCTTATCTAAGAAACTGTCTGCAATGCCAAACATAGAGATCTCCTGCAACCCACTGCAGGGCAACTGTCTGTCACCTCTGACACACCCGTGACAGGGCATTGGATTTCCTTCAAATTTTTGGCAGCCATTGCATTCACTTCATAGTAAATAGTATGGGAGACCCACTTCCTAATAATGGGAACATTGTTTTCAGGAGGCCCTCCGACCTCTATGTCTCTTGCAAGGGGCATTGGCATTCCTCCAAATTTTTGGCAGCCGTTGCATTCACTGCATAGGCAAACAATATGGGAAACCCACTTCCTAATAATGGGAACATTGTTTTCAGGAGTCCCTCCGACCTCTACGTCTCTTGCAAGGGGCATTGGAGTTCCTTCAAATTTTTGGCAGCCATTGCAGTCACTGCATAAGCCAACAGTATGGGAGACCCACTTCCTAATAATGGGAACATTGTTTTCAGGAGTCCCTCCGACCTCTATGTCTCTTGCAAGGGGCATTGGAGTACGTCCAAATTTTTGGCAGCCATTGCAGTCACTGCATAAGCCAACAGTATGGGAGACCCACTTGCTAATAATGGAAAAATTGTTTTCAGGAGGCCCTCCGACCTCTACGTCACTTGCAAGGGGCATTGGAGTTTATCCAAATTTTTGGCAGCCGTTGCAGACACTGCATACGCAAGAACAGTATGGGAGACCCACTCCTTTCTAATGGAACATGTGATCACTGTGGCCCAGCTCTATGTGTCTTTAAATTTTTATTAGGGTTTTTCCTAAATTTTGGCAGCCGTTGTACTCACTGCATACCCTATAACTGTATAGCAGACCCACTCCTTTCTAATGGGTACATGTCGTTACTGTGGCCCATCTCTATGTGTCTTTAAATTTTTATTGGGGTTTTTCCTAAATTTTGGCAGCTGTTGTACTCACTGCATACCCAATAACTGTATACCAGACCCGCTCCTTTCTAATGGGAACATGTCGTTACTGTGGCCCATCTTAATGTGTCTTTACATTTTTATTGGGGTTTTCCTAAATTTAGGCAGCCATTGGACTCACTTCATACCTATAACTGTATAGCAGACCCTCTCCTTTATAATGGGAACATGTCGTACCTTGTTACTGTGGCCCTGCTCCGTGTGTCTTTACATTTTTATTGGGGTTTTTCCTAAATTTTGGCAGCCATTGGACTCACTGCATACCCTATAACTGTATAGCAGACCCTCTCCTTCAAATGGGAACATGTCATTAGTGAGGCCCACCTCTATGTGTCTTTAAATTGTTATTGGGGTTTTTCCTAAATTTTGGCAGCCGTTGTACTCACCGCATACCCTATAACTGTATAGCAGACCCTCTCCTTCTAATGGGAACATGTCATTAGTGAGGCCCACCTCTATGTGTCTTTAAATTGTTATTGGGGTTTTTCCCAAATTTAGGCAGTCGCTGGACTCACTGCATACCCTATAACTGTATAGCAGACCCTCTCCTTTCTAATGGGAACATGTCGTTACTGTCGTCCAGCTCTATGTGTCTTTAAATAGTTATTGAGGTTTTTCCCAAATTTTGGCAGCCCTTGCAGTCACAGCATGGGCATTACCATTATAGGCGATTCACTCCTTTATAATGGGAATTTTTTTTACTGAGACCCTCCTCTATGTCTCTTTAAAGGGGTATTGAGTTGCGTCTGAATTTTTGGCAGCCCTTGCAGTCACTGCATACGCAATAACAGTATAGGAGACCCACTTGTTAATAATGGGAACAACAAAGCCTAGTCGGCTGATGGCTGTATAACAATAGTGAGGGCCGACTGCTGGACCTTTAAGAATAGTAAGGGCTGCCTGATGGCCCTATAAAAATAGGCTTTGTGACTTTCAGAGTCCCTCCATCATAAATGAAACACTATGTGTCTGATGATGTGTCACACACCACATGGCCAGATAAGGTTGTAACATGTTAAAATGACATTTCCCAGTGAATGCATTTGTCTTGGTTGAAAGCAAGGCAAAAGTGTAAAAATGCATCAAAAACGCTACATGTGAACATAGCCCAAGATGTGGAGGAGCTTTTTTGTTTTTGGTTATTTATTTTGCCTTATATACAAGTCATTACCCTGGAAAGTATGTTCCTTAACATATTTCCCAGGAAAATCCATTTTGGTTTCATTTTTGTATGTTTTATTGTCAGTCCGTAAAAGTGGCGTAATACTCTGACAACGTTGTTCACAGAGGTGACCTGGGAGTCAGAGATGCTTCCAGGGGTCTTCCCCATGCTGTTCCCATGTTATTTGAGCACTGTTCCCATCGATTTGGGCAATTTTTAGGCCCTCTGCAGACCGCCGGGGGGAGCCGCCTGAAAAATGTTAGAGTTTCCCATAGACTTACATTGGGCTCATTGCTCAGGTCGAGCACCCGAGTATTCTAATGTGCTCGACCAGAGCAACAAGCACCCGAGAATTTTAATGCTCGCTCATCACTATTCAAGATATACTGTTATCTATCTGCTTCACAGCAAAGATGAAGTTCCAGAGAAACTTGAAATGTATCTCACTGAAGTATATAACAAATTTAGGAGAATGACAAAAATTCTGCGTGCAGAAAATGGAACTGAATATACAAGTAATGATACTAAAACCATTTTAACGAAAAATGGAATCATGTTTCAGACCACTGTACCATACAACTCTGAACAAAATGGTGTAGTGGAAAGAAGGAACCGGACACTTTGTGAAAGTGGAAGAAGTATGATACTTGATGCAGATTCGCCAACCATATATTGGGGTGAAGCAATTATGACGGCTTGCTATCTTCAAAACAGACTACCAGGTAAAGCTGCTGAGAAAACTCAACCTGAGCAATGGAACAGCAAGAAGCCTGAACTACAAGACATAAGAATGATCGGAAGTAAATATTTGTACAAATTCACAAAGAAAAATGTACCAAGTGGGAATCTCATGCGAAAGAAGGTATCCTGGTGGGCTAGAGTGAAATCCACGAAGGATATAGAATTCTGCACCCATAAACGAACAAGGTCACAATAAGCAGGGATATAATGGTTGATGAGAGCTTCGTGTCGCTCAAGCTTCATGATATCATGCAAGTAGTCCTGGTGAAGCAACAACAATCTCAGGTACAATTGCAAAATAACAAGGAAAAGGATGTAAAGGTTTGGTTAGGTTTTTCAACCACCGAAGAAGCAACAGAAAAATCAGGTGTACCTGAAATCAGGAGATCTTCGTGATCAAACAAGGGTATACCAGCTAAGCGTCTATCCTACTTTGTCAAAACACTAACCGAGTCATAGCCGCAGCCGTGGGATAAGATGCCACAACTACCTGCCCATGAAAAATTGAAGTGGATTAATGCTGCTAATAAGGAAATGAAGTCCCTTAATCAACTTCAAACTTGGAAACTCAGCAAACTACCATAAGGCAAGAAAGCAATCAAATGTGAATGGGTTTTTAAGTCCAAGTATGTCCCTGAAGGCAATGGTTCACAGATTTAAAGCAAGATTAGTTGCAAAAAGATATTCTCAGAAATATGGTGAAGATTATGATGCCACAATTTCTCCATTTGCTAATCAGATCACATTGAGGACTCTAATGGCTGTAGCTGCTGTGCAAAAGATGCCTGTCAGACATTTGGACATCAAAACTGCCTTTTTAAATGGTGACATTGAAGAGGACTTGTGCATGAATCAAGCTGAGGGTTATAACCACTGCCACCTCCTTTTAAATAGTCACATGACCCATCAGCTGACCGTCGGTTATAGCGTTACTTCTGTGCAGACTAGCTAGGTCTGGAGTCCTCCTGTGGCCGTGGTGGAGCCGCTGTAGGAGTTCTGTACTTCGGAGCCGTTGCTGGAGCTTTGCTGCAGATTCTATGTTAAGTTGTTTTGTAGCACCCTGAGGATTCGGCTGCTACAGGGGTATTGCACCTCAACCCAGAGGTGTGATATTCCACTCCCGGGTAAGGATGGAGTGTGGAATTGAGCTCAGTTAGCTGCATGCACTACACACATCCCATTTCCGAGGAACAGACCGATGGTACTCCCACTAGAGAAATGTGCAGGTACAACAGAGTCTGTTCCTGGCTGGAGTGGGAGGGGGGTGGAACATCCCAGTAGTGTAGGGGCAGATAGGGGGAGCAGTCTGGGTAGTGCTAGGAGCTCATTGGGTGCTGGTCACCTGAGCTCACACATAGAGGGAGTATATAAGGTGGGCACCATCTTAGGACAGGGTCTTTGCAGAGGAGGAAAGCAGAGGAGCAGAGCAGCCCCAAGGCCAAGAGTGAGAGAGGAGTTTGAAAGACCCAGAGGGGGAGAAAGAAGGAACTCCAAGAGCCCAAATTAGACCAGAGGGTGAAGAGTTGGCAACAGGGAACCGGATCCCAAGCTGGCAGAGGCTACAGCACACCTTAGCCAGGAACCGGAGGTCGTGGGCAGGATCGATCTGCCACGATCACCCACTATATCCACCCGGAAGGCAGACCACGCATAGGGTCAGGGAACCCAGAGACAAGGGTTTACCACCAAGAGGCCCGAGGGAGCCGGACATAGGTGGATCCCTGGTGGGGAAGGCCAGAGAAGAGGACAGGACAGAAAGGGAGCTCAGAACCACGCTCCAGAACTACTTGGGGGTTGGCCGAGTCCAGGACCTGGTGGACGCAGCACGGCTCGGGTGGTCACTCAAGGCCGGAGTGACCGGTACAAGAACAGCAGTAAGTAAACAAACCCTGAACTGCACAGCCCGACTCTGACTCTCATTACCATCCTCACTGCACCTCCACAACCACCATCCTCTGCACCTGACCCCCTGAGGCTATACCCCTCCCGTTGGGGGTTATACTACCTGGGCTGCACAAACACCATCAGCCTCAGCGGACCCTGTTGCAGCGGCGGCCGTAGTGACCGCAATTCAACGGGTGGCGTAGTCGACATAAAGAACTTTAGTAACATCAGTAAGGACTGCCACACACTGAGCTTGACACCCTGGGCACGGACCGGGTCACAGCCACTCGGAGACTACAATCCCCATCTGATCCGGCTCCGGGTATCCCTAACAGCACTGGCCCAGGGGGCGCGTCAACTTTGGCGTAGTCGGCAGGATCTCGTGCCCGCAACAACCGGGTACTGCGTGCCTGAAGAAAAGTTCACCGTTACCTTAAAAAGAAGCCTCTCGCCGGTTCCGGAGGGTCCCCGCCAACGGACCCCATCACAGGTCGTTTCCCGCCGGTTGTCCGCCATTTGCAGCTTTTTCCCGCCATCCATGGAGTTTCCCGCCACTGGGAGACGATTCCCGCCATTTCCGAAGATTTCCCGCCTTGGAAGAGCGGACGCCATTATGGGCGTGCCAGAGGATGGCAAAAGGCCACCTCCCATCGTGGGCCAGGTCGAAGAATGGCGCCAAAAGCGGAAACCGCGCCCACCAACAGAGACTGTGATGCTGGAAGTGTCCATCAGCGTAAGAGAACTGCCCCTGGAACTGAAGTTGCCCCGGGACCACCCTCGATGTGGGCGGAGACAGAAGAAGAGGACAAAGATGGGTGTCGCCTGGAGCAGTCTGGAGAGAGCGCACCCGGAGACAAGACGTCTGGAGGAGAGTCCAGAGAGAGCCTACCCGGAGATGGAGGGAGAGCCAGGCAGCACCGACCCAGCGGTCAGGAGCCTGATGCGGGCCGCTACTCCAGGCAGCACCGACCCAGTGGTCAGGAGCCTGTTGCCGGTCGCCATTCCAGAAGGCCGGCTGGAGACAGCGGGAGGAGAGCAGAGCAGCACCGACCCGTTGGTCAGGAGCCTGCTAGAAGCAACGACCCCACTAGGCTTAGTGGAGGTCTTGGCACAGCTCCCCCGAGATCGGGAGTGTGCACAGACTGCGCTGGAGGGCCTCGCACGGAGGATGGCCCGGGTGCAGCGAGAGACGTTAGCAGAATGGAGCCGTGAGATGGCCCAGCAGACAAGAACCCGTCAGCGGAGCACGCCACCCGAGACGAGGAGACAGACCGCCTCTGAGGATGGCGCAGGAGGACTGAAGGCCGGAGACGGTGCCGAGAAGGGAGCCGAACGAAAGGAGGCAGGTAAAGGGGACGTCACCACCCCAAACCGGGAAACCGCGTACCTGCCCCAGCTCCCCGTCGCAGAGCCCGAAGTATCCCCTGCCGTGCCCGTCGCTGCAACGTCACCGCCGCAGACTAGGCCTCAAACGGGAGCCGCGACCCCTGTGACGTCACACGCCTCGACCCCGAGCGTGACCAAGCAGGAAGTACCATCGGCCTGGTCGCAAGGCCTAGTACCCCCGGGCGCCGCAATACCAACAGCGCCCCCTACCTCCGCGGAGCCCCCGGCCTGGTCGCAGGGCCAAGTAACACAGGGCGCCGCCGTTCTTACGGTGCCCTTTACTTTCAAGGTGCCCCAAGCCTGGTCGCAAGGCTTGGTCAACCCGGGCGCCGCTACCATCACAGCGCCCGTAACATCAAGAGTGCCGCACCTGGGTGAAGACCTGTTCGCCCAACATACGTGCCCGGATGGGCAGCCCTTCATATGGCCACCGGAGTTTCACCATCCCCGACTCCGGAAAGAGAGACCCCTAGACGAACCCCTGATCCCGGCTCCAAAGCCCATAAAGAGGATCTCGCCCCCGCTAGAAGAGACCCAGTTTGAGTGGGATCCCACCGGAGAAGACCTCATGGGGTTCACTCAGAAGACTCGGGCAGCCGCAGCGGAGCATGCAGAGTGCTGCCGCCAGCAGCTCGAGGTCTTTGAGAGGGAGCGGAGAGAGAGGCGGGTCCGGGAACAACAAGCCCAAATAAGGAGCGCGGAGCAGAAGAGCCGGACCAGGAGAAACCCCCGTGCAGCGCATGGTCCCCGTACCATCGGGACTGTGATAAAGTTCAATCTGCAGCATGGGTGGGGTTTCATCAGGGATCACCGCACCCCAGGCGACGTCTTCGTGACCAGGAGAGACGTTGAGTCCCACCTACCGGAGGGACACAGAGGTCGTGACCTGTATTTAGGGGACGAGGTCACCTTCACCCGGCACAAGTGTGCCAAAGGACCCTACGCCCTCCATGTGCATCGCCTGACGGAGGAGGAGCTGCGGTGTGAGGAGGAGCAAGAGGACCCAGACGGGTCTGAAACTGAAACTGTCCACAAAGAAAGAGCAGGAGGACGCCGTCGTTGAAGTACGGTAGAGAGAGACTGTAAATAGTTACCCGTCAGGGTATAAGAACTGTTCTAGTTAAAATATAGTCCCCGTTGGGACCAGCCAAGAGTGAACTGTTAACCCCGTGTGTCCCTAGTTCCTAATACCTGGCCGAGGACTGAGAGCGGCCATATTCCCTTGTAAATAGTTGCGCTTCCTAAAGCGCCCCCTACCGGTTTTATAGGAAACTGTTTTATTCCAAAAGAGACTGTCGCACTTTACCCGGTCACAAGTTGCACCGTGACCGGAGGAACCAGAAACAAGAATGTTTATATGAAAAGTTTATTGCTGCTGATGATGTTTTATATGTTTTATATGTTTATGTTTATGAAAAAAAAATGTATGTTTTTGGATGTTTATATCTTACAGCCCGAGGACGTGCTGTGATTTACCAGGGGGGAATGTAGCACCCTGAGGATTCGGCTGCTACAGGGGTATTGCACCTCAACCCAGAGGTGTGATATTCCACTCCCGGGTAAGGATGGAGTGTGGAACTGAGCTCAGTTAGCTGAATGCACTACACACATCCCATTTCCGAGGAACAGACCGATGGTACTCCCACTAGAGAAATGTGCAGGTACAACAGAGTCTGTTCCTGGCTGGAGTGGGAGGGGGGTGGAACATCCCAGTAGTGTAGGGGCAGATAGGGGGAGCAGTCTGGGTAGTGCTAGGAGCTCATTGGGTGCTGGTCACCTGAGCTCACACATAGAGGGAGTATATAAGGTGGGCACCATCTTAGGACAGGGTCTTTGCAGAGGAGGAAAGCAGAGGAGCAGAGCAGCCCCAAGGCCAAGAGTGAGAGAGGAGTTTGAAAGACCCAGAGGGGGAGAAAGAAGGAACTCCAAGAGCCCAAATTAGACCAGAGGGTGAAGAGTTGGCAACAGGGTACCGGATCCCAAGCTGGCAGAGGCTACAGCACACCTTAGCCAGGAACCGGAGGTCGTGGGCAGGATCGATCTGCCACGATCACCCACTATATCCACCCGGAAGGCAGACCACGCATAGGGTCAGGGAACCCAGAGACAAGGGTTTACCACCAAGAGGCCCGAGGGAGCCGGACATAGGTGGATCCCTGGTGGGGAAGGCCAGAGAAGAGGACAGGACAGAAAGGGAGCTCAGAACCACGCTCCAGAACTACTTGGGGGTTGGCCGAGTCCAGGACCTGGTGGACGCAGCACGGCTCGGGTGGTCACTCAAGGCCGGAGTGACCGGTACAAGAACAGCAGTAAGTAAACAAACCCTGAACTGCACAGCCCGACTCTGACTCTCATTACCATCCTCACTGCACCTCCACAACCACCATCCTCTGCACCTGACCCCCTGAGGCTATACCCCTCCCGTTGGGGGTTATACTACCTGGGCTGCACAAACACCATCAGCCTCAGCGGACCCTGTTGCAGCGGCGGCCGTAGTGACCGCAATTCAACGGGTGGCGTAGTCGACATAAAGAACTTTAGTAACATCAGTAAGGACTGCCACACACTGAGCTTGACACCCTGGGCACGGACCGGGTCACAGCCACTCGGAGACTACAACCCCCATCTGATCCGGCTCCGGGTATCCCTAACAGCACTGGCCCAGGGGGCGCGTCAGTTTTTCTTGCTACCAGTCCCTTCTTTGTCATCTCACCCTGTGTAACATTACCTGTAGTGAGAAGGCTAGCGTCCTTGTCAGCCAGTGCACTAGCCAGGACTAGTAGAGGTGACAGTATAAAAATACTCACATAGGGTGTTAGTGGAGCTTATGGACAGACACAGGTTGGTGTCAGGAGGTGTCCCATCCCTCGCTCTCTACCGTTAGGGCCTTCCTCCCCCTTTTCCATCCCGTTGTATTTTATGTTGTGCCGTCCGCCAGACATCGTCATGTCCGATCGAGACACAGAGTATGTGTCTGCAGCCCACGCAAGTCAAGAAGTCATTTTGTTAAACCAATTATTAGATCTTGGTAAGCCATCAACTCAACCAACGGTGATTTAGGAATACAACCAAGGATGCCTTAAAATTGCATGCCGTGAGATCAATGCGAGAACCAAACTCACCGACGTTAAACATCATCACCTGCGCAGTTTGATAGAAGGTGGCATAATTGAGTTTGTTTATTGCGAGACTGAGCAGATGATAGCTGAAGTTATGACAAAGCCACTTCCAAGAGCCAATTTGAAGAATTCAGAACCACTATGGGACTAACGGGATAACTAGTTGTTGATTGAGGGTGTTGGAATAATGCTCATTATTTTATATATTGCATCAACTACTATTTACTACTGTGTAATAGTCAATGAGTTTCTGTCTCCAGCAATGTTATATTTCCAGGAAGAGAACTTTTTAAAAAAAAACAAAACCAAAAAAACAGGAAATTCCTGCTCACTGTGTGTGGAGCTGGAGCACATTTTACTTTCACTTTGCAAACTCACAGACAAGATGCTGAGATCCTAAGCTGTAAGGAAAACCAGTTGTAAGCTGTGCTATCTTTGTTCCTGAATAAATATATATTCGTTGTTGATTAATCTGCTGCCAACAGATTTTGAGCGAGGGCCGTATGATTACCCTGTTGACATGGTGAAGGAAGCAGAGGACAAGAAAAAGAAGAAAAGGTGAACCATATACCATTGTTTGGATGGGAAGGGGTGCATGGGAATACACCAGGAAAAAAAAAAAACATTAGAGTTGGCTGTATGTTACGCTGCGATCATTCGGTGGTGTTGAGAAGTCTGGCCCAATCCAGCCCTTGTTCATTTTTATACGAGTCAGCCTGTCAGCATTTTCAGCAGGATGTTGGTACGGTCGGCAAGGTACTCCTTCAGCATCTTCCGAAACTTTTCCCTCCTTGTCAGAGTACCCAGCGCATCAGGGCCTAGGAGCTGGGAGGGTCTGAGAAAACTGTCCCACACCTTTGATGGTGTTTCCCCCGCCTCTGCTGCATCGTATTTATGTCTCCCTTGTATCTGTTCCTTGGTTGTCCAAGGATCTGTGACCTCTGCCGACAGCTTTGTCACATGGGAATTTTTGTACTAATTGTTCGACTAGGGCCTTCTGATATTGCACCATTTTACTAGCCCTCTCCGCCACAGGAAGGAGAGATGGAAAGTTCTCCTTGTAGTGTGGGTCGTGAAGGGTGAACAACCAGTAATCAATGTTGACCAAAATTCTTACAACGCGAGGGTCACAGGAAAAGCAGAGGAACATAAAGTCAGCCATGTGAGCCAGACTGGTAACAGCCAAGTCTTCCCTGTCCTGACCAAGAGGACGACTGTCCATCTCCTCCTCCTCCCTCTCCTTCTCTTCAACCCATCTATGCTGAGCAGACGGGACAAATGGGACAGCTCCGTCCTATCCTATCCTGGTGTTGATAGTACCATTAATAGCGCTGACAACTATCTCCTGTTCCTCCTCCTCAGCCCCTTTCTTCTCATTATCACCCAATGAGCGCTGAGAAGATGAGATGAGGCTGGGCTGGGTAGTGTCACCCTATGTACTTTTTTCCTCCATCTCCATCTGGTCCACAAGCAAAGCTTCTTCTTTAATATTGAGCAGCGAGTGTTTGAGTAGACACCGAAGTGGGATGGTTATGCTGATTATGTCGTCATCATCGCTCACCATCTTGGTTGATTGCTCCCTGCAATCCCCATCACTGCAGTCCGCACCGCTGCGCTCCCTGCAATTCCTATCACTGCAGCCTGCACTGCTGCGCTCCCTGCAATCCCCATCACTGCAGCCTGCACCGCTGCGCTCCCTGCAATCCCCATCACTGCAGCCTGCACTGCTGCGCTCCCTGCAATCCCCGTCACTGCAGCCCGCACCGCTGTGCTCTCTGCAATCCCCGTCACTGCAGCCTGCACTGCTGTGCTCTCTGCAATCCCCGTCACTGCAGCCTGCACCGCTGCGCTCCCTGCAATCCCCGTCACTGCAGCCTGCACTGCTGCGCTCCCTGCAATCCCTGTCACTGTAGCCTGCACTGCTGCGCTCCCTGCAATACCCGTCACTGCAGCCTGCACTGCTGCGCTCCCTGCAATCCCCATCACTGCAGCCCGCACCGCTGTGCTCTCTGTAATCCCCATCACTGCAGCCTGCACTGCTGCGCTCCCTGCAATCTCCATCACTGCAGCCTTCACCGCTGCACTCCCTGCAATCCCTGTCACTGCAGTCTGCACTGCTACGCTTCCTGCAATTCCTGTCACTGCAGCCTGCATCCCCGGCTCCCTGCAATCCCCGTCACTGCAGCCTGCACCGCTGCGCTCCCTGCAATCCCCGTCACTGCAGCCTGTACTGCTGCGCTCCCTGCAATCCCAGTCACTGCAGCCTGCACTGCTGCGCTCCCTGCAATCCCCGTCACTGCAGCCTGCACTGCTGCGCTCCCTGCAATCCCCATCACTGCAGCCCGCACCGCTGTGCTCTCTGTAATCCCCATCACTGCAGCCTGCACTGCTGCGCTCCCTGTAATCCCCGTCACTGTAGCCTTCACCGCTGCACTCCCTGCAATCCCCGTCACTGCAGCCTGCACTGCTACGCTTCCTGCAATTCCTGTCACTGCAGCCTGCATCCCCGGCTCCCTGCAATCCCCGTGACCACAGCCTGCACCGCTGCGCCTCCTGCAATCCCCGTCACTGCAGCCTGCACCGCTGCGTTCCCTGCTATCCCCGTCACTGCAGCCTGCACTGCTGCGCTCCCTGCAATCCCTATCACTGAAGCCTGCACTGCTGCGCTCCCTGCAATCCCCGTCACTGTAGCCTGCACTGTTGCGCTCCCTGAAATCCCCGTCACTGCAGCCTGCACCGCTGTGCTTCCTGCAATCCCCGTCACTGCAGTCTGCACTGCTGCGCTCCCTGCAATCCCCGTCTCTGCAACCTGCACTGCTGCGCTCCCTGCAATCCCCGTCACTGTAGCCTGCACCGCTGCGTTCCCTGGAATCCCCATCACTGTAGCCTGCACCGCTGCACTCCCTGCAATCCCCGTGACCACAGCCTGCACCGCTGCGCTCCCTGCAATCCCCATCACTGCAGCCTGCACCGCTGCGCTCCCTGCAATCCCCGTGACCACAGCCTGCACTGCTGCGCTCCCTGCAATCCCCGTCACTGCAGCCTACACCGCTGCGCTCCCTGCAATCCCCGTGACCACAGCCTGCACCGCTGCGCTCCCTGCAATCCCCATCACTGCAGCCTGCACTGCTGCGCTCCCTGCAATCCCCATCACTGTAGTCCGCACCGCTGCGTTCCCTGCAATCCCCATTACTGTAGCCTGCACCACTGCGCTCCCTGCAATGCACATCACTGCAGCCTGCACCGCTGCGCTCCCTGCAATCCCCGTCACTGCAGTCCGCACCGCTGCGTTCCCTGCAATCCCCATCACTGTAGCCTGCACCGCTGCGCTCCCTGCAATCCCCGTCACTGCAGCCTGCACCGCTACGCTCCCTGCAATCCCCATCACTGCAGCCTGCACCGCTGCGCTCCCTGCAATCCCCGTGACCACAGCCTGCACCGCTGCGCTCCCTGCAATCCCTGTCACTGCAGCCTGCACCGCTGCGCTCCCTGCAATCCCCGTCACTGCAGCCTGCACTGCTGCGCTCCCTGCAATCCCCGTCACTGCAGCCTGCACTGCTGCGCTCCCTGCAATCCCCGTCTCTGCAGCCTGCACTGCTGCGCTCCCTGCAATCCCCGTCACTGTAGCCTGCACTGCTGCGCTCCCTGCAATCTCCGTCTCTGCAGCCTGCACTGCTGCGCTCCCTGCAATCCCCGTCACTGTAGCCTGCACCGCTGCGTTCCCTGGAATCCCCATCACTGTAGCCTGCACCGCTGCACTCCCTGCAATCCCCATCACTGCAGCCTGCACCGCTGCGCTCCCTGCAATCCCCGTGACCACAGCCTGTACCGCTGCGCTCCCTGCAATCCCTGTCACTGCAGCCTGCACCGCTGCGCTCCCTGCAATCCCCGTCACTGCAGCCTGCACTGCTGCGCTCCCTGCAATCCCCGTCACTGCAGCCTGCACTGCTGCGCTCCCTGCAATCCCCGTCTCTGCAGCCTGCACTGCTGCGCTCCCTGCAATCCCCGTCACTGTAGCCTGCACTGCTGCGCTCCCTGCAATCTCCGTCTCTGCAGCCTGCACTGCTGCTCTCCCTGCAATCCCCGTCACTGCAGCCTGCACCGCTGCGCTCCCTGCAATCCCGTGACCACAGCCTGCACCGCTGCGCTCCCTGCAATCCCCATCACTGCAGCCTGCACTGCTGCGCTCCCTGCAATCCCCATCACTGTAGTCCGCACCGCTGCGTTCCCTGCAATCCCCATCACTGTAGCCTGCACCGCTGCGCTCCCTGCAATCCCCGTCACTGCAGCCTGCACCGCTGCGCTCCCTACAATCCCCATCACTGCAGCCTGCACCGCTGCGCTCCCTGTAATCCCCGTGACCACAGCCTGCACCGCTGCGCTCCCTGCAATCCCTGTCACTGCAGCCTGCACCGCTGCGCTCCCTGCAATCCCCGTCACTGCAGCCTGCACTGCTGCGCTCCCTGCAATCCCCGTCACTGCAGCCTGCACCGCTGCGTTCCCTGCAATCCCCGTCACTGCAGCCTGCACCGCTGCACTCCCTGCAATCCCCGTCACTGCAGCCTGCACTGCTGCGCTCCCTGCAATTCCCGTGACCACAGCCTGCACCGCTGCGCTCCCTGCAATCCCCATCACTGAAGCCTGCACCGCTGCGCTCCCTGCAATCCCCGTCACTGCAGCCTGCACCGCTGCGCTCCCTGCAATCCCCATCACTGCAGCCTGCACCGCTGCACTCCCTGCAATCCCCGTCACTGCAGCCTGCACTGCTGCGCTCCCTGCAATTCCCGTGACCACAGCCTGCACCGCTGTGCTCCCTGCAATCCCCATCACTGCAGCCTGCACCGCTGCGCTCCCTGCAATCCCCGTCACTGCAGCCTGCACCGCTGCGCTCCCTGCAATTCCCGTGACCACAGCCTGCACCGCTGCGCTCCCTGCAATCCCCATCACTGCAGCCTGCACCGATGCGCTCCCTGCAATCCCCGTCACTGCAGCCTGCACTGCTGCGCTCCCTGCAATTCCCATGACCACAGCCTGCACCGCTGCGCTCCCTGCAATCCCCATCACTGCAGCCTGCACCGCTGCGCTCCATGCAATCCCCGTCACTGCAGCCTGCACTGCTGCGCTCCCTGCAATTCCCGTGACCACAGCCTGCACCGCTGCGCTCCCTGCAATCCCCATCACTGCAGCCTGCACCGCTGCGCTCCCTGCAATCCCCGTCACTGCAGCCTGCACTGCTGCGCTCCCTGCAATTCCCGTGACCACAGCCTGCACCGCTGCGCTCCCTGCAATCCCCATCACTGCAGCCTGCACCGCTGCGCTCCCTGCAATCCCCGTCACTGCAGCCTGCACCGCTGCGCTCCCTGCAATCCCCATCACTGCAGCCTGCACCGCTGCACTCCCTGCAATCCCCGTCACTGCAGCCTGCACTGCTGCGCTCCCTGCAATTCCCGTGACCACAGCCTGCACCGCTGCGCTCCCTGCAATCCCCATCACTGCAGCCTGCACCGCTGCGCTCCCTGCAATCCCCGTCACTGCAGCCTGCACCGCTGCGCTCCCTGCAATCCCCATCACTGCAGCCTGCACCGCTGCGCTCCCTGCAATCCCCATTACTGTAGCCTGCACCGCTGCGCTCCCTGCTATCCCCGTCACTGCAGCCTGCACCGCCGCGCTCCCTGCAATCCCCGTCACTGCAGCCTGCACCGCTGCACTCCCTGCAATCCCCGTCACTGCAGCCTGCACTGCTGCGCTCCCTGCAATTCCCGTGACCACAGCCTGCACCGCTGCGCTCCCTGCAATCCCCATCACTGCAGCCTGCACCGCTGCGCTCCCTGCAATCCCCGTCACTGCAGCCTGCACCGCTGCGCTCCCTGCAATCCCCATCACTGCAGCCTGCACCGCTGCGCTCCCTGCAATCCCCATTACTGTAGCCTGCACCGCTGCGCTCCCTGCTATCCCCGTCACTACAGCCTGCACCGCTGCGCTCCCTGCAATCCCCATCACTGCAGCCTGCACCGCTGTGCTCCCTGCAATCCCCATCACTGCAGCCTGCACCGCTGCGCTCCCTGCAATCCCCATCACTGCAGCCTGCACCGCTGCGCTCCCCATCACTGCAGCCTGCACCGCTGCGCTCCCTGCAATCCCCGTGACCACAGCCTGCACCGCTGCGCTCCCTGCAATCCCCATCACTGCAGCCTGCACCGCTGCGCTCCCTGCAATCCCCATTACTGTAGCCTGCACCGCTGCGCTCCCTGCTATCCCCGTCACTGCAGCCTGCACCGCTGCGCTCCCTGCAATCCCCATCACTGCAGCCTGCACTGCTGCGCTCCCTGCAATCCCCGTCACTGCAGCCTGCACCGCTGCGCTCCCTGCAATCCCTGTCACTGCAGCCTGCACCGCTGCGCTCCCTGCAATCCCTGTCACTGCAGCCTGCACCGCTGCGCTCCCTGCAATCCCTGTCACTGCAGCCTGCACTGCTGCGCTCCCTGCAATCCCTGTCACTGCAGCCTGCACCGCTGCGCTCCCTGCAATCCCTGTCACTGCAGCCTGCACCGCTGCGCTCCCTGCAATCCCCATTACTGTAGCCTGCACCGCTGCGCTCCCTGCAATCCCCATCACTGCAGCCTGCACCGCTGCGCTCCCTGCAATCCCCATCACTGCAGCCTGCACCGCTGCGCTCCCTGCAATCCCCATTACTGTAGCCTGCACCGCTGCGCTCCCTGCAATCCCCATTACTGTAGCCTGCACCGCTGCGCTCCCTGCAATCCCCATTACTGTAGCCTGCACCGCTGCGCTCCCTGCAATCCCCATTACTGTAGCCTGCACCGCTGCGCTCCCTGCAATCCCCATTACTGTAGCCTGCACCGCTGCGCTCCCTGCAATCCCCGTCACTGCAGCTGTAGTTCATACTTTTATCCTTCCCATAGATAGCCCATGGTAATGCTCATTTTCGGGGATTGCCAATAAGGCAGAAGAGGTTAATGTGCCATCCAGAGTTTTCTAAATCTCCTTATCAGCCAGAATGAGACACAAGAAGCGATTTGTCTGGATTTTATTTGACAGCAGCGACTGATATTTGGGTATTTTTGTGAGAGTGGAAATTCCCCACCTTCCTCCGGATAATGCGCGGCCCTGACAGGGATCTATAATTATGGCTTTCAGCAGCATTGTGCTTACATATATATGTCCCTATAGAGAGCAGACGCCGTAAAGGGTCCGATGGTTCCAGGGGATTTCAGATACATCAGACAGGCGGGAAGCAGAGAACGTCAATCACAGCTGATAAATGTCAAGAAAAAGAGCGGAATAAACTGATTCCACCCCTACATTACACCATCTGCATCACATGTGACCCCACGTGTCTGTATGTGTCCTGACATCCCATAATGTGATCAGTGTATGACCCCACGTGTCTGTATGTGTCCTGACATCCCATAATGTGATCAGTGTATGACCCCACGTGTCTGTATGTGTCCTGACATCCCATAATGTGATCAGTGTATGATCCCACGTGTCTGTATGTGTCCTGACATCCCATAATGTGATCAGTGTATGACCCCACGTGTCTGTATGTGTCCTGACATCCCATAATGTGATCAGTCTATGACCCCACGTGTCTGTATGTGTCCTGACATCCCATAATGTGATCAGTGTATGACCCCACGTATCTGTATGTGTCCTGACATCCCATAATGTGATCAGTGTGTGACCCCACGTGTCTGTATGTGTCCTGACATCCCATAATGTGATCAGTGTATGACCCCACGTGTCTGTATGTGTCCTGACATCCCATAATGTGATCAGTGTATGACCCCACGTGTCTGTATGTGTCCTGACATCCCATAATGTGATCAGTGTATGACCCCACGTGTCTGTATGTGTCCTGACATCCCATAATGTGATCAGTGTATGAACCCACGTGTCTGTATGTGTCCTGACATCCCATAATGTGATCAGTGTGTGACCCCACGTGTCTGTATGTGTCCTGACATCCCATAATGTGATCAGTGTATGACCCCACGGGTCTGTATGTGTCCTGACATCCCATAATGTGATCAGTGTGACCCCACGTGTCTGTATGTGTCCTGACTTCCCATAATGTGATCAGTGTATGACCCCACGTGTCTGTATGTGTCCTGACATCCCATAATGTGATCAGTGTGACCCCACGTGTCTGTATGTGTCCTGACATCCCATAATGTCATCAGTGTGACCCCACGTGTCTGTATGTGTCCTGACATCCCATAATGTGATCAGTGTGACCGCACGTGTCTGTATGTGTCCTGACATCCCATAATGTGATCAGTGTATGACCCCACGTGTCTGTAAGTGTCCTGACATCCCATAATGTGATCAGTGAATGACCCCACGTGTCTGTATGTGTCCTGACATCCCATAATGTGATCAGTGTATGACCCCACGTGTCTGTATGTGTCCTGACATCCCATAATGTGATCAGTGTATGACCCCACGTGTCTGTATGTGTCCTGACATCCCATAATGTGATCAGTGTATGACCCCACGTGTCTGTATGTGTCCTGACATCCCATAATGTGATCAGTGTATGACCCCACGTGTCTGTATGTGTCCTGACATCCCATAATGTGATCAGTGTATGACCCTACGTGTCTGTATGTGACCTGACATCCCATAATGTGATCAGTGTATGACCCCACGTGTCTGTATGTGTCCTGACATCCCATAATGTGATCAGTGTATGACCCCACGTGTCTGTGTCCTGACATCCCATAATGTGATCAGTGTGTGACCCCACGTTTCTGTATGTGTCCTGACATCCCATAATGTGATCAGTGTATGACCCCACGTGTCTGTATGTGTCCTGACATCCCATAATGTGATCAGTGTGACCCCAAGTGTCTGTATGTGTCCTGATATCCCATAATGTGATCAGTGTATGACCCCACGTGTCTGTATGTGTCCTGACATCCCATAATGTGATCAGTGTATCTGTGTGTTGGTGGATGGTTGTTCACCCTGATGGTTGCTCTCCTCATTAGCCGCTCTCTATACACCGGGCGTGTACGCTCAGCGCACGGTCTAGCTCTGGTGATGTAAGCTCAGCGCATGGTCTGGCTCTGGTGATGTACGCTCAGTACACGGTCTGGCTCTGGTGATGTACGCTCAGTACACGGTCTGGCTCTGGTGATGTACACTCAGTGCACGGTCTGGCTCTGGTGATGTACGCTCAGTACACGGTCTGGCTCTGGTGATGTACACTCAGTGCACGGTCTGGCTCTGGTGATGTACACTCAGTGCACGGTCTGGCTCTGGTGATGTACGCTCAGCGCATGGTCTGGCTCTGGTGATGTACGCTTAGCGCATGGTCTGGCTCTGGTGATGTACGCTCAGTACACGGTCTGGCTCTGGTGATGTACACTCAATGCACGGTCTGGCTCTGGTGATGTACGCTCAGCGCACGGTCTGGCTCTGGTGATGTACGCTCAGTGCACGGTCTGGCTCTGGTGATGTACACTCAGTACACGGTCTGGCTCTGGTGATGTACGCTCAGCACACGGTCTGGCTCTGGTGATGTACGCTCAGTGCACGGTCTGGCTCAGGTGATGTCCGCTCAGCACACGGTCTGGCTCTGGTGATGTACGCTCAGTGCACGGTCTGGCTCAGGTGATGTCCGCTCAGCACACGGTCTGGCTCTGGTGATGTACGCTCAGTGCACGGTCTGGCTCAGGTGATGTCCGCTCAGCACACGGTCTGGCTCTGGTGATGTACGCTCAGCACACGGTCTGGCTCTGGTGATGTACGCTCAGTACACGGTCTGGCTCTGGTGATGTACGCTCAGTGCACGGTCTGGCGCTGGTGATGTACGCTCAGTACACGGTCTGGCTCTGGTGATGTACGCTCAGTGCACGGTCTGGCTCTAGTGATGTACGCTCAGCGCACGAACTGGCTCTGGTGATGTACGCTTAGTACACGGTCTGGCTCTGGTGATGTACGCTCAGTGCACGGTCTGGCTCTGGTGATGTACGCTCAGCGCACGGTCTGGCTCTGGTGGTGTACACTCAGCGCACGGTCTGGCTCTGGTGGTGTAAGCTCAGCGCACGGTCTGGCTCTGGTGAAGTATGCTCAGTGCACGGTCTGGCTCTGGTGATGTACGCTCAGCGCAAAATCCGGCTCTGGTGATGTACGCTCAAAGCACGGTCTGGCTCTGGTGATGTACGCTCAGTGCACGGTCTGGCTTTGGTGATGTACGCTCATTACACGGTCTGGCTCTGATGATGTATGCTCAGTGCACGGTCTGGCTCTGGTAATGTACGCTCAGCGCACGGTCTGGCTCTGGTGATGTATGCTCAGCGCATGGTCTGGCTCTGGTGATTTACCCTCAGCGCCCGGTCTGGCTCTGGTGATTTACGCTCAGCGCATGGTCTGGCTCTGGTGATGTACGCTCAGCGCATGGTCTGGCTGTGGTGATGTACGCTCAGTGCACGGTCTGGCTCTGGTGATGTACGCTCAGTACATGGTCTGGCTCTGGTGATGTACGCTCAGCGCATGGTCTGGCTGTGGTGATGTACGCTCAGTTCACTTTCTGGCTCTGGTGATGTAGGCTCAGTACATGGTCTGGCTCTGGTGATGTTACGCTCAGTGCACTTTCTGGCTCTGGTGATGTACGCTCAGTACACGGTCTGGCCCTTGTGATGTACGCTCAGTACGTGGTCTGGCTCTGGTGATGTACGCTCAGTGCACGGTCTGGCTCTGGTGATGTACGCTCAGTACACAGTCTAGCCCTGGTGATGTACGCTCAGCGCACAGTCTGGCCCTGGTGATGTACTCTCAGAACACGGTCTGGCTCTGGTGATGTACGCTCAGTGCACGGTCTGGCTCTGGTGATGTACGCTCAGCGTACTGCCTGGCTCTGGTGATGTACGCTCAGTACACGGTCTGGCTCTGGTGATGTACGCTCAGCGTACGGTCTGGCTCTGGTGATGTACGCTCAGTACACGGTCTGGCTCTGGTGATGTACGCTCAGTGCACGGTCTGGCCCTGGTGATGTACGCTCAGTACACGGTCTGGCTCTGGTGATGTACGCTCAGTGCACGGTCTGGCTCTAGTGATGTACGCTCAGCGCACGGACTGGCTCTGGTGATGTACGCTTAGTACACGGTCTGGCTCTGGTGATGTACGCTCAGTGCACGGTCTGGCTCTGGTGATGTACGCTCAGCGCACGGTCTGGCTCTGGTGATGTACGCTCAGCGCACGGTCTGGCTCTGGTGATGTACGCTCAGCGCACGGTCTGGCTCTGGTGATGTACACTCAGCGCACGGTCTGGCTGTGGTGATGTACGCTCAGTGCACGGTCTAGCTCTGGTGATGTACGCTCAGTGCACGGTCTGGTACTGGTGATGTACACTCAGCGCACGGTCTGGCTCTGGTGATTTACCCTCAGCGCCCGGTCTGGCTCTGGTGATTTACGCTCAGCGCATGGTCTGGCTCTGGTGATGTACGCTCAGCGCATGGTCTGGCTGTGGTGATGTACGCTCAGTGCACGGTCTGGCTCTGGTGATGTACGCTCAGTGCACGGTCTGGCCCTGGTGATGTATGCTCAGTTCATGGTCTGGCTCTGGTGATGTACGCTCAGCGCATGGTCTGGCTCTGGTGATGTACGCTCAGCGCATGGTCTGGCTGTGGTGATGTACGCTCAGTACACTTTCTGGCTCTGGTGATGTATGCTCAGAACATGGTCTGGCTCTGGTGATGTACGCTCAGTGCACTGTCTGGCTCTGGTGATGTACGCTCAGTACACGGTCTGGCCCTTGTGATGTACGCTCAGTACGTGGTCTGGCTCTGGTGATGTACGCTCAGTGCACGGTCTAGCCCTGGTGATGTACGCTCAGTGCACAGTCTGGCCCTGGTGATGTACGCTCAGTACACGGTCTGGCTCTGGTGATGTACGCGCAGTGCACGGTCTGACTCTGGTGATGTACGCTCAGGGTACGGTCTGGCTCTGGTGATGTACGCTCAGTACACGGTCTGGCTCTGGTGATGTACACTCAGTGCACGGTCTGGCTCTGGTGATGTACGCTCAGCGCACGGTCTGGTTATGGTGGTGTACACTCAGCACACGGTCTGGCTCTGGTGGTGTACGCTCAGCGCACGGTCTAGCTCTGGTGATGTACACTCAGCGCACGGTCTGGCTCTGGTGATGTACGCTCAGTGCACGGTCTAGGTCTGGTGATGTACGGTCAGTGCACGGTCTGCCACTGGTGATGTACACTCAGCGCACGGTCTGGCTCAGGTGATGTACGATAAGTGCACGGTCTGGCTCTGGTGATGTACACTCAGCGCATGGTCTGGCTCTGGTGATGTACGCTCAGCGCACGGTCTAGCTCTGGTGATGTACGCTCAGCGCACAGTCTGGCTCTGGTGATGTACGCTCAGCGCACGGTCTGGCTCTGGTGACGTACACTCAGCGCACGGTCTGGCTCTGGTGATGTACGCTCAGCGCACGGTCTGGCTCTGGTGATGTAAACTCAGCGCACGGTCTGGCTCTGGTGATGTACGCTCAGTGCACGGTCTGGCTCTGGTGATGTACGCTCAGCGCATGGTCCGTCTCTGGTGATGTACGCTCAAAGCACGGTCTGGCTCTGGTGATGTACGCTCAGCGCACGGTCTGGCTCTGGTGATGTACGCTCAGTACACGGTCTAGCCCTGGTGATGTACGCTCAGCGCATAGTCTGGCCCTGGTGATGTACGCTCAGTACACGGTCTGGCTCTGGTGATGTACGCGCAGTGCACGGTCTGGCTCTGGTGATGTAAGCTCAGCGTACGGTCTGGCTCTGGTGATGTACGCTCAGTACTCGGTCTGGCTCTGGTGATGTACGCTCAGCGCACGGTCTGGCACTGGTGATGTACGCTCAGCGCACGGTCTGGCACTGGTGATGTACGCTCAGCGCACGGTCTGGTTATGGTGGTGAACACTCAGCACACGGTCTGGCTCTGGTGGTGTACGCTCAGCGCACGGTCTAGCTCTGGTGATGTACGCTCAGCGCACGGTCTGGCTCTGGTGATGTACGCTCAGCGCACGGTCTGGCTCTGGTGATGTACACTCAGCGCACGGTCTGGCTCTGGTGATGTACGCTCAGTGCACGGTCTAGCTCTGGTGATGTACGCTCAGTGCACGGTCTGGCACTGGTGATGTACACTCAGCGCACTGTCTGGCTCTGGTGATGTACGCTAAGTGCACGGTCTGGCTCTGGTGATGTACACTCAGCACATGGTCTGGCTCTGGTGATGTACGCTCAGCGCACGGTCTAGCTCTGGTGATGTACGCTCAGCGCACGGTCTGGCTCTGGTGATGTACGCTCAGCGCACGGTATCGCTCTGGTGATGTACGCTCAGCGCACGGTCTGGCTCTGGTGATGTAAACTCAGCGCACGGTCTGGCTCTGGTGATGTACGCTCAGTGCACGGTCTGGCTCTGGTGATGTACGCTCAGCGCATGGTCCGTCTCTGGTGATGTACGCTCAAAGCACGGTCTGGCTCTGGTGATGTACGCTTAGCGCACGGTCTGGCTCTGGTCATGTACGCTCAGTACACGGTCTAGCCCTGGTGATGTACGCTCAGCGCATAGTCTGGCCCTGGTGATGTACGCTCAGTACACGGTCTGGCTCTGGTGATGTACGCGCAGTGCACGGTCTGGCTCTGGTGATGTAAGCTCAGCGTACGGTCTGGCTCTGGTGATGTACGCTCAGTACGCGGTCTGGCTCTGGTGATGTACGCTCAGCGCACGGTCTGGCACTGGTGATGTACGCTCAGCGCACGGTCTGGCACTGGTGATATACGCTCAGCGCACGGTCTGGTTATGGTGGTGTACACTCAGCACACGGTCTGGCTCTGGTGGTGTACGCTCAGCGCACGGTCTAGCTCTGGTGATGTACGCTCAGCGCACGGTCTGGCTCTGGTGATGTACGCTCAGCGCACGGTCTGGCTCTGGTGATGTACACTCAGTGCACGGTTTAGCTCTGGTGATGTATGCTCAGTGCACGGTCTGGCACTGGTGATGTACACTCAGCGCACTGTCTGGCTCTGGTGATGTACGCTAAGTGCACGGTCTGGCTCTGGTGATGTACACTCAGCACATGGTCTGGCTCTGGTGATGTACGCTCAGCGCACGGTCTAGCTCTGGTGATGTACGCTCAGCGCACGGTCTGGCTCTGGTGATGTACGCTCAGCGCACGGTCTGGCTCTGGTGATGTACGCTCAGCGCACGGTGTGGCTCTGGTGATGTAAACTCAGCGCACGGTCTGGCTCTGGTGATGTACGCTCAGTGCACGGTCTGGCTCTGGTGATGTACGCTCAGCGCATGGTCCTTCTCTGGTGATGTACGCTCAAAGCACGGTCTGGCTCTGGTGATGTACGCTCAGCGCACGGTCTGGCTCTGGTGATGTACGCTCAGTACACGGTCTAGCCCTGGTGATGTACGCTCAGCGCATAGTCTGGCCCTGGTGATGTACGCTCAGTACACGGTCTGGCTCTGGTGATGTACGCGCAGTGCACGGTCTGGCTCTGGTGATGTAAGCTCAGCGTACGGTCTGGCTCTGGTGATGTACGCTCAGTACTCGGTCTGGCTCTGGTGATGTACGCTCAGCGCACGGTCTGGCACTGGTGATGTACGCTCAGCGCACGGTCTGGCACTGGTGATGTACGCTCAGCGCACGGTCTGGTTATGGTGGTGTACACTCAGCACACGGTCTGGCTCTGGTGGTGTACGCTCAGCGCACGGTCTAGCTCTGGTGATGTACGCTCAGCGCACGGTCTGGCTCTGGTGATGTACGCTCAGCGCACGGTCTGGCTCTGGTGATGTACACTCAGTGCACGGTCTAGCTCTGGTGATGTACGCTCAGTGCACGGTCTGGCAATGGTGATGTACACTCAGCGCACTGTCTGGCTCTGGTGATGTACGCTAAGTGCACGGTCTGGCTCTGGTGATGTACACTCAGCACATGGTCTGGCTCTGGTGATGTACGCTCAGCGAACGGTCTTGCTCTGGTGATGTACGCTCAGCGCACGGTCTGGCTCTGGTGATGTACGCTCAGCGCACGGTCTGGCTCTGGTGATGTACGCTCAGCGCACGGTCTGGCTCTGGTGATGTAAACTCAGCGCACGGTCTGGCTCTGGTGATGTACGCTCAGTGCACGGTCTGGCTCTGGTGATGTACGCTCAGCGCATGGTCCGTCTCTGGTGATGTACGCTCAAAGCACGGTCTGGCTCTGGTGATGTACGCTCAGCGCACGGTCTGGCTCTGGTGATGTACGCTCAGTACACGGTCTAGCCCTGGTGATGTACGCTCAGCGCATAGTCTGGCCCTGGTGATGTACGCTCAGTACACGGTCTGGCTCTGGTGATGTACGCGCAGTGCACGGTCTGGCTCTGGTGATGTAAGCTCAGCGTACGGTCTGGCTCTGGTGATGTACGCTCAGTACTCGGTCTGGCTCTGGTGATGTACGCTCAGCGCACGGTCTGGCACTGGTGATGTACGCTCAGCGCACGGTCTGGCACTGGTGATGTACGCTCAGCGCACGGTCTGGTTATGGTGGTGTACACTCAGCACATGGTCTGGCTCTGGTGATGTACGCTCAGCGCACGGTCTAGCTCTGGTGATGTACGCTCAGCGCACGGTCTGGCTCTGGTGATGTACGCTCAGCGCACGGTCTGGCTCTGGTGATGTAAGCTCAGCGTACGGTCTGGCTCTGGTGATGTACGCTCAGTACTCGATCTGGCTCTGGTGATGTACGCTCAGCGCACGGTCTGGCACTGGTGATGTACGCTCAGCGCACGGTCTGGCACTGGTGATGTACGCTCAGCGCACGGTCTGGTTCTGGTGGTGTACACTCAGCACACGGTCTGGCTCTGGTGGTGTACGCTCAGCGCACGGTCTAGCTCTGGTGATGTACACTCAGCGCACGGTCTGGCTCTGGTGATGTACGCTCAGCGCACGGTCTGGCTCTGGTGATGTACACTCAGCGCACGGTCTGGCTCTGGTGATGTACGCTCAGTGCACGGTCTAGCTCTGGTGATGTACGCTCAGTGCACGGTCTGGCTCTGGTGATGTACGCTCAGCGCACGGTCTGGCTCTGGTGATGTAAACTCAGCGCACGGTCTGGCTCTGGTGATGTACGCTCAGTGCACGGTCTGGCTCTGGTGATGTACGCTCAGCGCATGGTCCGTCTCTGGTGATGTACGCTCAAAGCACGGTCTGGCTCTGGTGATGAACGCTCAGCGCACGGTCTGGCTCTGGTGATGTACGCTCAGTACACCGTCTAGCCCTGGTGATGTACGCTCAGCGCATAGTCTGGCCCTGGTGATGTACGCTCAGTATACGGTCTGGCTCTGGTGATGTACGCGCAGTGCACGGTCTGGCTCTGGTGATGTAAGCTCAGCGTACGGTCTGGCTCTGGTGATGTACGCTCAGTACTCGGTCTGGCTCTGGTGATGTACGGTCAGCGCACGGTCTGGCACTGGTGATGTACGCTCAGCGCACGGTCTGGCACTGGTGATGTACGCTCAGAGCACGGTCTGGTTATGGTGGTGTACACTCAGCACACGGTCTGGCTCTGGTGGTGTACGCTCAGCGCACGGTCTAGCTCTGGTGATGTACGCTCAGCGCACGGTCTGGCTCTGGTGATGTACGCTCAGCGCACGGTCTGGCTCTGGTGATGTACACTCAGTGCACGGTCTAGCTCTGGTGATGTACGCTCAGTGCACGGTCTGGCACTGGTGATGTACACTCAGCGCACTGTCTGGCTCTGGTGATGTACGCTAAGTGCACGGTCTGGCTCTGGTGATGTACACTCAGCACATGGTCTGGCTCTGGTGATGTACGCTCAGCGCACGGTCTAGCTCTGGTGATGTACGCTCAGCGCACGGTCTGGCTCTGGTGATGTACGCTCAGCGCACGGTCTGGCTCTGGTGATGTACGCTCAGCGCACGGTCTGGCTCTGGTGATGTAAACTCAGCGCACGGTCTGGCTCTGGTGATGTACGCTCAGTGCACGGTCTGGCTCTGGTGATGTACGCTCAGCGCATGGTCCGTCTCTGGTGATGTACGCTCAAAGCACGGTCTGGCTCTGGTGATGTACGCTCAGCGCACGGTCTGGCTCTGGTGATGTACGCTCAGTACACGGTCTAGCCCTGGTGATGTACGCTCAGCGCATAGTCTGGCCCTGGTGATGTACGCTCAGTACACGGTCTGGCTCTGGTGATGTACGCGCAGTGCACGGTCTGGCTCTGGTGATGTAAGCTCAGCGTACGGTCTGGCTCTGGTGATGTACGCTCAGTACTCGGTCTGGCTCTGGTGATGTACGCTCAGCGCACGGTCTGGCACTGGTGATGTACGCTCAGCGCACGGTCTGGCACTGGTGATGTACGCTCAGCGCACGGTCTGGTTATGGTGGTGTACACTCAGCACATGGTCTGGCTCTGGTGATGTACGCTCAGCGCACGGTCTAGCTCTGGTGATGTACGCTCAGCGCACGGTCTGGCTCTGGTGATGTACGCTCAGCGCACGGTCTGGCTCTGGTGATGTACACTCAGCGCACGGTCTGGCTCTGGTGATGTACGCTCAGTGCACGGTCTAGCTCTGGTGATGTACGCTCAGTGCACGGTCTGGCACTGGTGATGTACACTCAGCGCACTGTCTGGCTCTGGTGATGTACGCTAAGTGCACGGTCTGGCTCTGGTGATGTACACTCAGCACATGGTCTGGCTCTGGTGATGTACGCTCAGCGCACGGTCTAGCTCTGGTGATGTACGCTCAGCGCACGGTCTGGCTCTGGTGATGTAAGCTCAGCGTACGGTCTGGCTCTGGTGATGTACGCTCAGTACACGTTCTGGCTCTGGTGATGTACGCTCAGTGCATGGTCTGGCTCTGGTGATGTACGCTCAGCGCACGGTCTGGCTCTGGTGATGTACACTCAGCGCACGGTCTGGCTCTGGTGATGTACGCTCAGTGCACGGTCTGGCTTTGGTGATGTACACTCAGCGCACGATCTGGCTATGGCGGTGTACACTCAGCGCACGGTCTAGCTCTGGTGATGTACGCTCAGCGCACGGTCTGGCTCTGGTGATGTACGCTCAGCGCACGGTCTGGCTCTGGTTATGTACGCTCAGCGCACGGTCTGGCTCTGGTGATGTACGCTCAGCGCACGGTCTGGCTCTGGTGATGTACACTCAGCGCACGGTCTGGCTCTTGTGATGTACGCTCAGTGCACGGTCTGGCTCTGGTGATGTAAACTCAGCGCACGGTCTGGCTCTGGTGGTGTACGCTCAGCGCACGGTCTAGCTCTGGTGATGTACGCTCAGCGCACGGTCTGGCTCTGGTGATGTACGCTCAGCGCACGGTCTGGCTCTGGTTATGTACACTCAGCGCACGGTCTGGCTCTGGTGATGTACGCTCAGCGCACGGTTTGGCTCTGGTGATGTACGCTCAGTTCACGGTCTGGCTCTGGTGATGTACGCTCAGCGCACGGTCCGCCTCTGGTGATGTACGCTCAAAGCACGGTCTGGCTCTGGTGATGTACGCTCAAAGCACGGTCTGGCTCTGGTGATGTACGCTCAGCGCATGGTCTGGCTCTGGTGATGTACGCTCAGCGCACGGTCTGGCTCTGGTGATGTGCGCTCAGCGCACGGTCTGGCTCTGGTGATGTACTCTCAGCGCATGATCTGGCTCTGATGATATACGCTCAGCGGATGTTCTAGCTCTGGTGATGTACGCTCAGTACACGGTCTGGCTCTGGTGATGTATGCAGAGCGCACGGTCTGGCTCTGGTGATGTACGCTCAGTGCACGGTCTAGCTCTGGTGATGTACGCTCAGTGCATTGTCTAGCTCTGGTGATGTACGCTCAGCGAAAGGCTCTGGCTCTGGTGATGTATGCTCAAAACACAGTCTGGCTCTGTGATGTACGCTCAGCGCACGGTCTAGCTCTGGTGATGTACGCTCAGCGCACGGTCTAGCTCGGGTGATGTACGCTCAGCGCACGGTCTAGCTCGGGTGATGTACGCTCAGCGCACGGTCTGGCCCTGGTGATGTACGCTCAGCGCACGGTCTGTCTCTGGTGATGTACGCTCAGTACACGGTCTGGCTCTGGTGATTTACGCTCAGCGCATCGTCTGGCACTGGTGATGTACGCTCAGTACACGGTCTGGCTCTGGTAATGTACGCTCAGCGTAGGGTATGGCTCTGGTGGTGTATTCTCAGCGCACGGTCTCGCTCTGGTGATGCATGCTCAGCGCACCGTCTGGATCTGGTGATTTACGCTCAGTGCACGGTCTGGCTCTGGTGATTTACGCTTAGCGCACGGTCTGGCTCTGGTGATGTACGCTCAGTGCACGGTCTGGCTCTGGTGATGTACGCTCAGGCCATGGTCTGGCTCTGTTGATTTACCCTCAGCGCATGGTCTGGCTCTGGTGATTTACGCTCAGCGCATGGGCTGGCTCTGGTGATGTACGCTCAGTACACGGTCTAGGCCTGGTGATGTACGCTCAGTGCACGGTCTGGCTCTGGTGATGTACGCTCAGTACACGGTCTAGGCCTGGTGATGTACGCTCAGCGCACAGTCTGGCCCTGGTGATGTACGCTCAGTGCACGGTCTGGCTCTGGTGATGTACGCTCAGTACTCGGTCTAGGCCTGGTGATGTACGCTCAGCGCACAGTCTGGCCCTGGTGATGTACGCTCAGCACACGGTTTGGCTCTGGTGATGTACGCTCAGTGCACGGTCTGGCTCTGGTGATGTACGCTCAGTACACGGTCTAGGCCTGGTGATGTACGCTCAGTGCACAGTCTGGCCCTGGTGATGTACGCTCAGTACACGGTCTGGCTCTGGTGATGTACGCTCAGCGCACGGTCTGGCTCTGGTGATGTACGCTCAGCGTACGGTCTGGCTCTGGTGATGTACGCTCAGTACACGGTCTGGCTCTGGTGATGTAGCACGGTCTGGCTCTGGTGATGTACACTCAGCCCACGGTCTGGCTATGGTGGGGTACACTCAGCGCACGGTCTGGCTCTGGTGGTGTACGCTCAGCGCACGGTCTAGCTCTGGTGATGTACGCTCAGCGCACAGTCTCACTCTGGTGATGTACGCTCAGCGCACGGTCTGGCTCTGGTGATGTACGCTCAGCGCACGGTCCGGCTCTGGTGATGTACGCTCAAAGCACGGTCTGGCTCTGGTGATGTACGCTCAGCGCACGGTCTGGCTCTGGTGATGTACGCTCAGCGCACGGTCTGGCTCTGGTGATGTACCCTCAGTGGATGATCTAGCTCTGGTGATGTACGCTCAGTACACGGTCTCGCTCTGGTGATGCATGCTCAGCGCACGGTCTGGCTCTGGTGATGTACACTCAGCGCACCGTCTGGCTCTGGTAATGTACGCTCAGCGCATGGTCTGGCTCTGGTGATGTACGCTCAGTGCACGGTCTGGCTCTGGTGATTTACGCTCAGCGCACGGTCTGGCTCTGGTGATGTACGCTCAGTGCATGGTCTGGCTCTGGTGATGTACGCTCAGTACACGGTCTGGCTCTGGTAATGTACGCTCAGCGCACGGTCTGGCTCTGATGATGTATGCTCAGGCCATGGTCTGGCTCTGTTGATTTACCCTCAGCGCATGGTCTGGCTCTGGTGATTTACGCTCAGCGCATGGTCTGGCTCTGGTGATGTACGCTCAGCGCATTGTCTGGCTGTGGTGATGTACGCTCAGTGCACGGTCTGGCTCTGGTGATGTACACTCAGCGCATGGTCTGGCCCTGGTGATGTACGCTCAGCGCAGGGTCTGGCTCTGGTGATGTACGCTCAGCGCACGGTCTGGCTCTGATGGTGTATGTTCAGCGCACAGTCTGGCTCTGGTTATGTACGCTCAGTACACGGTCTGGCTCTGGTGATGTACGCTCAGTGCACGGTCTGGCTCAGGTGATGTACGCTCAGCGCACGGTCTGGCCCTGGTGATGTACGCTCAGCGCAGGGTCTGGCTCTGGTGATGTACGCTCAGCGCACGGTCTGGCTCTGATGGTGTATGCTCAGCGCACAGTCTAGCTCTAGTGATGTACGCTCAGTACACGGTCTGGCTCTGGTGATGTACGCTCAGCGCACGGTCTGGCTCTGGTGATGTACGCTCAGCGCACGGTCTGGCCCTGGTGATGTACGCTCAGCTCAGGGTCTGGCTCTGGTGATGTACGCTGAGCGCACGGTCTGGCTCTGATGGTATATGCTCAGCGCACAGTCTGGCTCTGGTGATGTACGCTCAGTACACGGTCTGGCTCTGGTGATGTACGCTCAGTACACGGTCTGGCTCTGGTGATGTACGCTCAGCGCACGGTCTGGCTCTGGTGATGTTCGCTCAGCGCAGGGTCTGGATCTGGTGCTGTACGCTCAGCGCACGGTCTGGCTTTGGTGATGTACGCTCAGCGCACGGTCTAGCTCTGGTGATGTGCGCTCAGCGCACGGTCCTGCTCTGGTGATGTACGCTCAGTGCACGGTCTGGCTCTGGTGATTTACGCTCAGTGCACGGTTTAGCTCTGGTGATGTACACTCAGCGCATGGTCTGGCTCTGATGGTGTATGCTCAGCGCATGGTCTGGCTCTGGTGATGTACGCTCAGTACACGGTCTGGCTCTGGTGATGTACGCTCAGTACACGGTCTGGCTCTGGTGATGTATGCTCAGCGCACGGTCTGGCTCTGGTGATGTACGCTCTGTCCATGGTCTGGCTCTGGTGATGTATGCTCAGTGTACGGTCTGGCCCTGGTGATGTACGCTCTGTCCATGGTCTGGCTCTGGTGATGTATGCTCAGCGTACGGTCTGGCCCTGGTGATGTACGCTCAGTACATGGTCTGGCTGTGGTGATGTACGCTCAGTGAATGGTCTGTCTCTGGTGATGTACGCTCAGTACACGGTCTGGCCCTGGTGATGTACGCTCAGCGAACGGTCTGGCTCTGGTGATGTACACTCAGCGCACGGTCTGGCTCTGGTGATGTACACTCAGCGCACGGTCTGGCTCTGGTGATGTACGCTCAGTGCACGGTCTGGCTCTGGTGATGTACGCTCAGCGCACGGTCCGGCTCTGGTGATGTACGCTCAAAGCACGGTCTGGCTCTGGTGATGTACACTCAGCGCACGGTCTGGCTCTGGTGATGTACGCTCAGTACATGGTCTGGCTCTGGTGATGTACGCTCAGTGTGCGGTCTGGCTCTGGTAATGTACGCTCAGCGCACGGTCTGGCTCTGGTGATTTACACTCAGCACAAGGTCTGGCTCTGGTGATGTACGCTCAGCGCACGGTCTGGCTCTGGTGATGTACGCTCAGTGCACGGTCTAGCTCGGGTAATGTACGCTCAGCGCACGGTCTGACCCTGGTGATGTACGCTCAGCGCACGGTCTGGCTCTGGTGATGTATGCTCAGCGCATGGTCTGGCTCTGTTGATTTACCCTCAGCGCATGGTCTGGCTCTGGTGATTTACGCTCAGTGCACGGTCTGGCTCTGGTGATGTACACTCAGCGCACGGTCTGGCCCTGGTGATGTACGCCCCGCGCAGGGTCTGGCTCTGGTGATGTACGCTCAGTGCACGGTCTGGCTCTGATGGTGCATGCTCAGTGCACAGTCTGGCTCTGGTGATGTACGCTCAGTACACGGTCTGGCTCTGGTGATGTACGCTCAGTGCACGGTCTGGCTCTGGTGATGTACGCTCAGCGCACGGTCTGGCTCTGGTGATGTACGCTCAGCGCACGGTCTGGCCCTGGTGATGTGCGCTCAGCGCAGGGTCTGGCTCTGGTGATGTACGCTCAGCGCACAGTCTGGCTCTGGTGATGTACGCTCAGTACACGGTCTGGCTCTGGTGATGTACGCTCAGTGCACGGTCTGGCTCTGGTGATGTACGCTCAGCGCACGGTCTGGCCCTGGTGATGTACGCTCAGTGCAGGGTCTGGCTGTGGTGATGTATGCTCAGCGCACGGTCTGGCTCTGATGGTGTTTGCTCAGCGCACAGTCTGGCTCTGGTGATGTACGCTCAGTACACGGTCTGGCTCTGGTGATGTACGCTAAGCGCACGGTCTGGCTCTGGTGGTGTACGCTCAGCGCACGGTCTAGCTCTGGTGATGTACGCTCAGCGCACAGTCTCACTCTGGTGATGTACGCTCAGCGCACGGTCTGGCTCTGGTGATGTACGCTCAGCGCACGGTCCGGCTCTGGTGATGTACGCTCAAAGCACGGTCTGGCTCTGGTGATGTACGCTCAGCGCACGGTCTGGCTCTGGTGATGTACGCTCAGCGCACGGTCTGGCTCTGGTGATGTACCCTCAGTGGATGATCTAGCTCTGGTGATGTACGCTCAGTACACGGTCTCGCTCTGGTGATGCATGCTCAGCGCACGGTCTGGCTCTGGTGATGTACACTCAGCGCACCGTCTGGCTCTGGTAATGTACGCTCAGCGCATGGTCTGGCTCTGGTGATGTACGCTCAGTGCACGGTCTGGCTCTGGTGATTTACGCTCAGCGCACGGTCTGGCTCTGGTGATGTACGCTCAGTGCATGGTCTGGCTCTGGTGATGTACGCTCAGTACACGGTCTGGCTCTGGTAATGTACGCTCAGCGCACGGTCTGGCTCTGATGATGTATGCTCAGGCCATGGTCTGGCTCTGTTGATTTACCCTCAGCGCATGGTCTGGCTCTGGTGATTTACGCTCAGCGCATGGTCTGGCTCTGGTGATGTACGCTCAGCGCATTGTCTGGCTGTGGTGATGTACGCTCAGTGCACGGTCTGGCTCTGGTGATGTACACTCAGCGCATGGTCTGGCCCTGGTGATGTACGCTCAGCGCAGGGTCTGGCTCTGGTGATGTACGCTCAGCGCACGGTCTGGCTCTGATGGTGTATGTTCAGCGCACAGTCTGGCTCTGGTTATGTACGCTCAGTACACGGTCTGGCTCTGGTGATGTACGCTCAGTGCACGGTCTGGCTCAGGTGATGTACGCTCAGCGCACGGTCTGGCCCTGGTGATGTACGCTCAGCGCAGGGTCTGGCTCTGGTGATGTACGCTCAGCGCACGGTCTGGCTCTGATGGTGTATGCTCAGCGCACAGTCTAGCTCTAGTGATGTACGCTCAGTACACGGTCTGGCTCTGGTGATGTACGCTCAGCGCACGGTCTGGCTCTGGTGATGTACGCTCAGCGCACGGTCTGGCCCTGGTGATGTACGCTCAGCTCAGGGTCTGGCTCTGGTGATGTACGCTGAGCGCACGGTCTGGCTCTGATGGTATATGCTCAGCGCACAGTCTGGCTCTGGTGATGTACGCTCAGTACACGGTCTGGCTCTGGTGATGTACGCTCAGTACACGGTCTGGCTCTGGTGATGTACGCTCAGCGCACGGTCTGGCTCTGGTGATGTTCGCTCAGCGCAGGGTCTGGATCTGGTGCTGTACGCTCAGCGCACGGTCTGGCTTTGGTGATGTACGCTCAGCGCATGGTCTAGCTCTGGTGATGTGCGCTCAGCGCACGGTCCTGCTCTGGTGATGTACGCTCAGTGCACGGTCTGGCTCTGGTGATTTACGCTCAGTGCACGGTTTAGCTCTGGTGATGTACACTCAGCGCATGGTCTGGCTCTGATGGTGTATGCTCAGCGCATGGTCTGGCTCTGGTGATGTACGCTCAGTACACGGTCTGGCTCTGGTGATGTACGCTCAGTACACGGTCTGGCTCTGGTGATGTATGCTCAGCGCACGGTCTGGCTCTGGTGATGTACGCTCTGTCCATGGTCTGGCTCTGGTGATGTATGCTCAGTGTACGGTCTGGCCCTGGTGATGTACGCTCTGTCCATGGTCTGGCTCTGGTGATGTATGCTCAGCGTACGGTCTGGCCCTGGTGATGTACGCTCAGTACATGGTCTGGCTGTGGTGATGTACGCTCAGTGAATGGTCTGTCTCTGGTGATGTACGCTCAGTACACGGTCTGGCCCTGGTGATGTACGCTCAGCGAACGGTCTGGCTCTGGTGATGTACACTCAGCGCACGGTCTGGCTCTGGTGATGTACACTCAGCGCACGGTCTGGCTCTGGTGATGTACGCTCAGTGCACGGTCTGGCTCTGGTGATGTACGCTCAGCGCACGGTCCGGCTCTGGTGATGTACGCTCAAAGCACGGTCTGGCTCTGGTGATGTACACTCAGCGCACGGTCTGGCTCTGGTGATGTACGCTCAGTACATGGTCTGGCTCTGGTGATGTACGCTCAGTGTGCGGTCTGGCTCTGGTAATGTACGCTCAGCGCACGGTCTGGCTCTGGTGATTTACACTCAGCACAAGGTCTGGCTCTGGTGATGTACGCTCAGCGCACGGTCTGGCTCTGGTGATGTACGCTCAGTGCACGGTCTAGCTCGGGTAATGTACGCTCAGCGCACGGTCTGACCCTGGTGATGTACGCTCAGCGCACGGTCTGGCTCTGGTGATGTATGCTCAGCGCATGGTCTGGCTCTGTTGATTTACCCTCAGCGCATGGTCTGGCTCTGGTGATTTACGCTCAGTGCACGGTCTGGCTCTGGTGATGTACACTCAGCGCACGGTCTGGCCCTGGTGATGTACGCCCCGCGCAGGGTCTGGCTCTGGTGATGTACGCTCAGTGCACGGTCTGGCTCTGATGGTGCATGCTCAGTGCACAGTCTGGCTCTGGTGATGTACGCTCAGTACACGGTCTGGCTCTGGTGATGTACGCTCAGTGCACGGTCTGGCTCTGGTGATGTACGCTCAGCGCACGGTCTGGCTCTGGTGATGTACGCTCAGCGCACGGTCTGGCCCTGGTGATGTGCGCTCAGCGCAGGGTCTGGCTCTGGTGATGTACGCTCAGCGCACAGTCTGGCTCTGGTGATGTACGCTCAGTACACGGTCTGGCTCTGGTGATGTACGCTCAGTGCACGGTCTGGCTCTGGTGATGTACGCTCAGCGCACGGTCTGGCCCTGGTGATGTACGCTCAGTGCAGGGTCTGGCTGTGGTGATGTATGCTCAGCGCACGGTCTGGCTCTGATGGTGTTTGCTCAGCGCACAGTCTGGCTCTGGTGATGTACGCTCAGTACACGGTCTGGCTCTGGTGATGTACGCTAAGCGCACGGTCTGGCTCTGGTGATGTACGCTCAGTGCACGGTCTAGCTCTGGTGATGTACGCTAAGCGCACGGCCGGGCTCTGGTGATGTATGCTCAAAGCACGGTCTGGCTCTGTGATGTACGCTCAGCGCACGGTCTAGCTCTGGTGATGTACGCTCAGCGCACGGTCTAGCTCGGGTAATGTGCGCTCAGCGCACGGTCTGACCCTGGTGATGTACGCTCAGCGCACGGTCTGGCTCTGGTGATGTATGCTCAGCGCATGGTCTGGCTCTGTTGATTTACCCTCAGCGCATGGTCTGGCTCTGGTGATTTACGCTCAGTGCACGGTCTGGCTCTGGTGATGTACACTCAGCGCACGGTCTGGCCCTGGTGATGTACGCCCCGCGCAGGATCTGGCTCTGGTGATGTACGCTCAGCGCACGGTCTGGCTCTGATGGTGTATGCTCAGCGCACAGTCTGGCTCTGGTGATGTACGCTCAGTACACGGTCTGGCTCTGGTGATGTACGCTCAGCGCACGGTCTGGCTCTGGTGATGTACGCTCAGTGCACGGTCTGGCTCTGGTGATGTACGCTCAGTACACGGTCTGGCTCTGGTGATGTATGCTCAGCGCACGGTCTGGCTCTGGTGATGTACGCTCTGTCCATGGTCTGGCTCTGGTGATGTATGCTCAGCGTACGGTCTGGCCCTGGTGATGTACGCTCAGTTCACGGTCTGGCTCTGGTGAGTGGCGGCCCGTACAGCTGGCATCATGTGGAGGTTTCCCCATCACTGGCCATCAGTGATGGTGGATGATACGTCAGTAAAACGTTCCCCGCGGCCTCTTCAGGCTCTCGCCAGTCTGTCCATGTGCTCTCACCTCTGGAGAGGACTGGACGCAGTGGCACACATGGCAGTTCTAGTGTTCTCTGGTGAATGCCAGTCGTGTCGCACCGTGTGGGGCTGTGAGCGCAAGCCCGACTTTAATCTGCCGGGCCTCAGTACAGGCTACCGGGCCCCAGAACAGGCTGTCATCATGGCACCAGCCTCCTCACACAAGGAGCAGATTCCAGTCCTGCTGTGGGAAGATGACCATCTATAGCCTCGTCCTTCTGTAACGGCCCGTGTCCGGGTATCTTCATGCCCAGTAGACTGCTCGGAGATGTTGGCAGCACGACATTGGGCAGCACGTTATGTTTTATAACGCTCCTCTGGGGTAACCAAGATGTCTTGAGGCCTTGTGAGCAGTTCTTCATCTCTATATCTTTTCTAGTTTTGACGTTTACTAGGAGAAGGTCCAGGACCAACAGGTCTCCATGATTTCTAGATGTCACAAGACCTTAGTGTATGGGGGGGATGTCAACTTCCAGCAAGGCGTGAGCGGAGCGCTGATCACTGTACCCTTTAATCAGGACGAACACCCCAGGGGCCGCAAGCTGCAGACTCCTCAGCTTCTCCTCACATTTAGTTCCAGTCTTGGAGTTTTCAATCTTCGCACGTGACAGAGTTAATGCAGTAAAGACGTCCAGGAGCAGCGCTCCACACAGAGGTCAGCCTGAAGTCTTCTCATTTGGGGGAATACTTTACCCTCATGACTCATATTGATGCATGAAGCCTCTAAACGGCGGAATTCACACCTGGACGCAATGTCTGCAGATTCCTCAGCAAATGAATGAAAGGCGTTCCGGGATACATAGCCGCAGACATAATCCTTCCAGATGACAGGGAAAGTAGAAGAGGGGGAGAATCCAACACACACAACTGCCCTATGCAAACTAAGCACAACCAATCAACATCCAATACAACCGATCAAAGCCCAATATGCTCAACGCCCAATACAATGATCAACACACAATACAACTGATCAATAAACAATACAACCCATAAACACACAATTCAATCGCTCAATGCACAATACAACCAATTAATGCCCAATACAACCGATCAATGCAAAATGCACACAACAGATCGACACACAATACAACCGATAAATGTCCAATACAACTAAACAACGTCCAATGCAACCGATCAATGCACAATACATACAACCGATTAATACACAATACAACCAATTGTTACCCAGTAAAACTTATCAATGCACAGTACAAGCGATCAACGCTCAATACGACCGATCAACACGCAATACAATGATCAACGCACAATACAACCGATCAATGCAAAATACCACCGATCACCACACAATCCAACCGAACATTGCCCAATACAACCAATAAAACAATGTAATTGATTAACACACTATACAATTGATCAATGCCCAATACAACTGATCAACGCTTAATACAACTGATCAATGCACAATACACACAACAGATCGACACACAATACAACCGATCAACACACAATACAACCGATCAAAACACAATACAATTGATTGATACAAAATACCACCGATCTCCGCACAATCCAACCGAACATTGCCCAATACAACCAATAAAACAAACAATATAATTGATTAACACACAATACAACTGATCAACACACAATACAATTGATGAATACACAATACAACTGATCAACAAACAATACAATTGATCGATACAAAATACCACCGATCACCGCACAATACAACTAATCATTGCCTTATATAGACAATAAAGCTAACAATATAATTGATCAATACTAGTGATGGGCGAGCACTAAATTGCTCGGGTGCTCGTTGCTCGGGTCGAGCACATTGGAATACTCAGGTGATCGACCCGAGCAACGAGCCCAATGTAAGTCTATGGGAAACCCCAGCATTTTTCAGGCGGCTCCCCCCAGCGGTCTGCAGAGGCCTAAAAATTGCCCAAATCGATGGGAACAGTGCTCAAATGGCATGGGAACAGCATGGGGAAGTTCTGACTCCCAGGTCACTGCCTAAAAGTGTGCCCATCATAAGTGATCCTTGGCGCATGCGAAGATGCCTCCCGCCATGCACCTGTCGTTGCAGACTTGCAACAATCACCGTCCACGTCCTTGTCCCAGTGCAGAGTTCAGGTGTCCCTACCCCATTCCTTGGAATGCAAGCGCAAGTATGCAGCCAGCCACCCACAGGCTGCAATACTATACTGCCAAATTTTTGAGAGCTGCTTGCACTTGAAATGTGTCCTTTTAGGCTCGTGGAGGCGGAAGCTTTTCACAACCTCATGCCGGAGGCGGCCGGGTGTCCATACTCGGTCCCCAGCCTCCACTATTTGTCCGAGTGTCGTCTCCTCCTTCCACAAGCACGGGTCCCACAACATTACCCGTGCCCTCCCCAGTGCACTTACTGGAAAGGACCGCCTAGCCACAAACACGTGGAGAGGTGAATGTGGCCAGGCACGGTATGGAGCCAGTCCACAGCTTTTTTTGCTGACAGTTGTATTTCACCACAGCCATATTCTTTAGCTTGGCGAAAGGACTTGGGAAACCGTATCTACTCCAGCTGTCATTTCTCCCAGGAAGTCCTCTAAAGCTGCTTGCACTTGAAATGTGGCCTTTTAGGCTCATGGAGGCGGAAGCTTTTCACAACCACATGCCTCATGTCTCGTGTCCATACTCGGTCCCCAGCCGTCACTATTTCTCCCGGTATTGTCTCCGCCTTCTACAAGCGCGGGTCCCTGAACATTACTGCTGGTACTTTTCTGTGGGAATCTGCCTGCCTTCTACCAGCCTGGAATATTTCCAGTAAACTATGGTATGACGCTATGGTATTAGCACTGCCCCCAGTACCAGTAGCGAAGCCATCCCCAATTTCCTTCTCAGGAATTTTATTTGGTAGACTGAGTGGCTGCCCAAATACATTAGTTTCTCACAAAGGAGCTGACGATAGAGTGGCAGTAGGTGCAAGTTTCCCCAGCCTGTTAGATATCAGAGGGTGAACGGCAGCACATTGGCTCAGTGGTTAGCACTGAAGCCTTGCGGCGCTGGGATCCTGGGTTCAAATCCCAGCAAGGACAACATCTGCAAGGAGTTTGTATGTTCTCCCCGTGTTTGCGTGGGTTTCCTCCTCAGTTAAAAGCAGCCATAGAGTGTCCGGGAACCTTCCCACACACTTTTCTTAGCCAGGACTGCTTCTCGGCAGTGTTGGACGGTTCCAGCAGAGAATCCTCTGGTGTGCTCTGGCTTCTCCATCAGGAGAGTTCATGATAGCGCAAACTTTGCAGCTGCTATGGGGCTATTGAGCGGGGGAGAAAGATGAGCCCTCAAAATCAAATCCTCTGGTGGGCACAATGTTTTCCAGTCTGAAACAGCTTCTCAGTGGGAGTTGTATTTCACCACAGCCATATTCTTTAGCTTGGTGAAAGGACTGGCATAGAGGGAAACCGTATCTACTCCGGCTGTCATTTCTCTGTCACCAGGTTCCGCCCATTGTCACACACGACCATGCCTGGCTGTATGTTCAGCGGTGAGAGCCACAGATCTGGCTACTGTGTTACAGCTTTCAACAACTCTGCAGCACTGGGCGGTTTGTCACCTAAGCATTAAGCATGTTATCTTCAGCACAGCCTGTTGCCACTTGGCCAAGGCAGTGCTGCAGTGCTGTCAGCTTGTGACTGATGTGGTAATTTCGGAGATGGAGGAGGAGTTGCAGGAGCTGAACAATGTGTTCACATTGAAGTTACATTGGCGACTCTGTTTTTTATACTAAAGAAAGATCCTATTGTTTGTTTTTTTTTACGTTATTTTTTTAAGACAAATGCATTCACCGGGAAATGTCATTTTAACATTTTACAACCTTAGCTGGCCATGTGGTGTGTGACACATCATCAGACACATCCTGTTTCATTTATGATGGAGGGACTTTGAAAGTCACAAAGCCTATTTTTATAGGGCCATCAGGCTGCCCTTACTATTCTTAAAGGGCCAAAAGTCGGCCCTCGCTATTGTTAAAGAGCCAGCAGCCGGCTATGCTTTGTTGTTCTCATTATTAACAAGTGGGTCTCCTATACTGTTTTTGCATATGCAGTGACTGCAAGGGCAGCCAAAAATTCGGATGCTACCCAATACCCCTTTGAAGAGACATAGAGGAGGGTCTCAGTAAAAAAAATGTTCCCATTATAAAGGAGCGGGTCTCCTATAGTGGTAATGCCCATGCTGTGACTGCAAGGGCTGCCAAAATTTGGGAAAAACCCCACTAAGAATTGAAAGACACATAGAGCAGGGCCACAGTAATGACATGTTTCCATTACAAAGGAGGGGTGTGCTACACAGTTATAGGGTATGCAGTGAGTCCAATGACTGACCAAATTTAGGAAAAACCCCAGTAAGAATTTAAAGACACATAGAGCAGGGCCACAGTAACGAGTACGACATGTTCCCATTAGAAAGGAGCTGGTCTGCTATACAGTTATAGGGTATGCAGTGAGTCCAATGGCTGACCAAATTTAGGAAAAATTCCACTAAGAATTTAAAGACACATAGAGCAGAGCCACAGTAACAAGTATGACATGTTCCCATTAGAAAGGAGAGGGTTTCCCATTGTGTTTGCCTATGCAGTGAATGCAAGGGCTGCCAAAAATTGGGAGGCACTCCAATGCCCCTTGGAAGAGACGTAGAGGAGGGCCTCATAAAAAAAATGTTCCCATTAGAAAGGAGCGGGCCTCCTATACTTGTAATGCGCATGCACTAAGTGTATTGGCCGACAAACATTTACCCCAGGGAGGTATACATGAACATACTGCATAAAAAAAAATTTTTTTACAGGCATCATAAACACCCTTTAAAAAAATTATGTGGGTGTTGCATCACGGACCACGGTCACCCTGGTGATATGGTGGAGGAGGAGGAGGATGAGAAGGAGGAGGACAAGAGCAAATAGCCAAAATCAGGAAGCGTATACCCATGTGTGGGTGTGAAGAGGTGCATGGGAATACACCTCCCAAGAAAAGACACTGGATTTGAGTTTATGTTACGCTGCTATCATTCGGTGGTGTTGAGAAGTCTGGCCCAATCCAGCCCTTGTTCATTTTTATAAGAGTCAGCCTGTCAGCATTTTCAGTTGACAGGCGGATGCGCTTATCAGTTATAATTCCACCAGCGGCACTAAAAACCCGCTCTGATAAAATGCTGGCGGCAGGGCAGGCCAGGACCTCCAAGGCGTAGAGAGCCAGTTCATTCCACGTATCCAGCTTGGATACCCAATAATTATAAGGCACAGAGGAATCACGGAGGACGTTGGTACGGTCGGCAAGGTACGCCCTCAGCATCTTCCCAAACTTTGCACTCCTTGTGAGAGTACCCTGCGCCTCATGGCCTGTGCGATGGGAGGGTCTGAGAAAACTCTCCCAGAACTTTGACAGTTTTCCCCTGCCTCTGCTGGATTGAAGTTGTGTCTCTCTCGCCTTGGTTGTCCAATGAACTGTGACCTCTGCCGCCAGCGTTTTCAGATGAGAATTTTTTTAATAGTTCCGCAACAAGGGCCTTCTGGTACTGCCCCATTTTTGTAGACCTGTCCGCCTCAGGAATAAGAGATATAAAGTTCTCCTTGTAGCGTGGGTCTAGAAGTGTCACCAACCAATAATGACTGTCACCCAAAATTTTGAGAATGAGAGGGTCATGGGAAAGGCAGCGTAACATAAAGTCAGCCATGTGTGCCAGACTGCTAACAGGCAAGACTTCCGTGTCCTCACCAAGAGGATGACTGACCATGCTATCCTCCTCCTCCTCTCTGTCCTCTGGCCATCCACGCTGAACAGACGGTATGACAGCTGTGCAGGTAGTACCGTCTATAGTGCATGAAACTAGCTCCTGTCCTTCCTCCTCCTCCTCCTCATTGTCACCCAATCCACGTTGGGATGAGGTGAGGCTGGGCTGTGTGTAATCACCCTGTATGGTTCCTTGCTCCATCTCATCGTGCTCCGTCTGCAATGCATCCTTTTTGATTGTGAGCAGAGAGCGTTTCAGAAGACAGAGAAGCGGGATGGTGACGCTAATTATGGTGTCATCGCCGCTCACCATCTTGGTGGAGTCCTCAAAGTTTTGAAAGATGATACATATGTCTGACATCCATGTCCACTCCTGAGGTCTTGTGTGTGGAGTCTGAACTGAATACCGACGGCCTTGTTAATGTAGGTAGTCAACAACTGCCCTCTTCTCACAAATCCTTCCCAACATCTGCAGTGTAGAGTTCCTACACATGGGGACATCACACACCAGTGTAGCACGGTAAGGGCAGCGGAAGCTGTAGCTGACTTTCTAAAATGGGCACACAGGCGGCGTACCTTGACAAGCAGATCCGGCAGCTCCGGGTAGGATTTGAGAAATCGCTGAACCACGAGGTTAAGCACATGGGCCAGGCATGGTACTTGTGTGAGCTCGCCTCGCCTCAGAGCTGCCACCAGGTTCCGGCCATTGTCACACAAGACCATTCCTGGCTGTAGGTTCAGCGGTGTGAGCCACAGATCTGCCTGCTCTTTCAGAGCTGTCCACAACTCTTCAGCATTGTGCAGTTTGTCACCTAAGCATATTAGCTTCAACACAGCCTGTTGCCTCTTGGCCAAGGCAGTGCTGCAGTGCTTCCAGCTTGTGACTGATGTGATCATTTCGGAGATGGAGGCTGAAGAGGAGGTGCAGGAGCTGTAGACTGTGGGGGCAACCCTGATTCACCTAGGGCCTGCAATCCTTGGCGTCGGGAGGATGTGTTCCGTCCAAAGGTCCCGGCTTCCACTATGTTAACCCAGTGTGCCGTCAGCGAGATGTACTGTCTCTCCCCACAAGCACTTGTCCATGTGTCTGTGGTTAGGTGGAATTTCCCGGTAACTGCGTTGTTGAGGGCACGGCTAATGTTTTGGGACACGTGCTTGTGTAATGTGGGGACGGCACACCGGGAGAAATAGTGGTGGCTGGGGACCGAGTACCAAGGGACGGCCGCCGCCATCAGGTTGCGGAATTCTTCCATTTCCACGAGCCTAAAAGGCAACATTTCGAGCACAAGCAGTCGCAAAATGTGGGAATTTAGTAGTGTGGCTTGTGGGGCGTTGGTTGCTTATTTGCGCTTGCGTTCCAAGGACTGGGGTAGGGACAACTGAACGCTGCGCTGGGACAAGGACGTGGACGTGCTTCCTGATGCTGCTACTTGAGAGTGTGCAACGACAGGTGCAGGGCAGGAGGCATCTTCGCATGCACCATGGATAGGGGATTGGCTTGCATGCACAACAGCGGAAGAAGCAATGCTGCCACCTGCAGACACTGTTCCTGGACCCTGGGGTTCAGCCCACAAAGTCGGGTGCTTTGCTGCCATGTGTCTGATCATGCTGGTGGTGGTCAGGCTGGTCGTTTTTTGCCACCCATGCTGATGCTGGCCTGGCAGGTGGTGCAAATGGCCTTTTTGGGGTTATCAGCAGGGTCTTTAGAGAACAACCAGACTCGGGAAGACCTAACAGTTGTACTGGCAACTTCACTCGTGTTGGTGTTACGGGGAACAGCTGCCTGCCTTCTGTTTGCGGCCTCCACACTGCTTCTTCCTGCCTGTTGGGGTGCTCTGCCTCCCTCGCCCTGTGTGCTGTTGTCCTCGCTCTGCATGTCCTCCTGCCAGGTTGGGTCAGTTACTATATCATCCACCACCTCATCTTCCACTTCCGCACCCTGGTCCTCCTCCTGTCTTTCTGGCAATTGTGTCTTATCATCGTCTACCTCTTGTGACACTTTCCCACCGTCGCCTTCGTGTGACCGTGGCTGCTGAAATATTTGGGCATCGCTACACGTGATCTCCTCTTGCCCCGCTTCAAGTGGATCGGGCGAGAAGCCCGAATCTATAAATGGAAAAGTGAACAGCTCTTCAGAGTGTCCAAGTGTGGGATCAGTTGTCTCCGGGCACTCGGCATGGTGGGAGGAAGGAGGATCAGGGTGAGGAATATGCGGTCCAGACTGAGACTTGACCGTGTGGAAGACAGGGTGGTGGTGGTGGTGGTGGCTAAGTGACTGGAAGCATTATCCGCTATCCAACCAACAAGCTTTTGACCTGCTCTGGGTTCAATAGTGGTGTACTGCAGTCCCCTAGGAATTGGGACAGGAAGGTCGGGCGAGAAGATGTGGGTGTTTGTTGTGGCACAATTTCAGCTTGCCCACGGCCTCTACATCTGCATGCACCATCACCATCACGTCCAGTTCCCCGTCTCTTGCCACGTGCCTTGCCCATTTTAAATGGAGGACAGTATCTTCCACGCTCACTACAAATGACTGAGTTTGGAGCGAACTTATATGTGATCCGTGTGACGGAGAAAACACAGTTTTACATACCTGGCCTGTAGGTAACTATTTTGAACAGCAAACTGCTGTGAATTGCTTCACTGACACACTGAAGGAAATTTTTAATGGAGGCCAGAAATGGCAGTATTTTCTGAAAACGTATATGTGATCCGTGTGACGGAGAAAACACAGTCTTGAATAGCTGGATTTTTAGCGCTGTAATACGGAAAGGACCTGGCTGTATTCTGCAGGGCCAACAAGCAAATGGCGCAGAAAAAATGGTGTTCTCTGGATTGCTTTTTAAGCAAATAATGAGGATTAAGATCCAAATAAAATTATTCCTGGCCCCTGAGACCTGGGCCTTTGTCTAGAAATATCTAACAGCAGCAGAAGGCAGAACTGGAATGGAGCCTCTTGTGCTATATGCACTGCAGTCTGCTATATACACTGCCTGCCTATATACCCTGCCTGCCTATATACACTGCCTGCCTATACACCCTGCCTGCCTGATATCTCTGCAGATGGATTAGTCCTCAGAAGGACTGTTTGTTAAGATGGATATGTGTAATGTATGGTTTTTCTCCCTACACTACCTAATACACAAGCAAATCTCTCCCTACACTCTCTGATCCGGAGTGACTGTGACGAGCATGGCGGTGCCAGGTCTGATATAAACCTGATGACGCTGTGCGGCCACCCAATCACTGTAATGCCACAACCAACATGGCTACGGCATTACAGTGACTGGCTGGCAATCCCTGCATGTTCATTGGCTCTGTAAAGAGCGCCAAACATGCAGGGAGGAGACCCGAGCACTCGCCGAGTAACCAGGAAATACTCGCCGAGCGCCGAGCATCTCTAGCAGCATGCTCGCTCATCACTAATTAATACACAATACTACCAAACAGATTAGATATTAGAAAGAACTTTTTGACAGTTAGGAGATCAATGAGTGGAACAGGCTGCCACGAGAGGTGGTGAGGTCTCCTTCAATGGACGTCTTCAGAGGCTGGACAGATATCTGTCTGAGATGGTTTAGTGAATCCTGCTTTGAGCCGGGGGGTGGACATAACGACCCTGGAGGTCCCCTCGTACGAGAACATTATATGATTCTATAATTCTACAACTGATCAACACACAATACAACGGATCAATGCACAATACACACAACAGACTGACACACAATACAACCGATAAATGTCCAATGCAACCGATCAACACACTATAAAACTGATCAATGCCTAATACTACTGATCAATACACAATACAACTGATCAACACACAATACAACCAATCAAAGCCCAATACAACTGATCAATGCACAATGCAATTATTCAACACACAATACAACTAATCAACGCCTAGTACAACTGATCAGCACACAATACAACAATGCTCAACACAACCAATCAACATGTAATACAACAGATCAATGCACAATACAACTGATCAACTTACAATACAACCGGTCAACACAAAATACAATTGATTAATACACCCGATCCACACAATACAACTGATCAATGCACAATGCAACTGATCAATGCATAATACAACCGATCAATACACACAATACAACCGATCAACACACAATGCAGCAGATGAATGCACAATACAACTGATTAACAACCAATACAACAATCAATGCACAATATAACCGATCAACACACAATACAACCTATCATTGCCCGATACAACTGATCACCACACAATACAATTGTTCAATACACCATCCAACCCAGGAATACAAAATACAACCAATCAACACACAATGCACCGGATTAATATGCAACACAACTGATTAATACACAATACAACCGACCAACAAAAAATACAACTGACCAATACATATTACACACAAGACACTTTACACCCCAAGATTACATATTACACAACACTGCGATAATCATACACTGTCTGGTCCTGTCCGCACTGTGCCAGTGATGGCTTTCACCACAGACGAATGAGGGATCTGTTAAATACACTGCTCAAAAAAATAAAGGGAAGACTTAAACCACAGAATATAACTCCAAGTAAATGAAACTTCTGTGAAATCAAACTGTCCACTTAGGAAGCGACACTGATTGACAATCAATTTCACATGCTGCTGTGCAAATGGAATAGACAATAGATGGGAATTATTGGCAATTATCAAGACCCCCTCAATAAAGGAGTGGTTCGCAGGTGGTGACCACAGACCACATCTCAGTACCAATGCTTTCTGGCTGATGTTTTGGTCACCTTTGAATGTTGGTTGTGTTTTCACACTCGTGATAGCATGAGACGGACTCTACAACCCACAGAAGTTGCTCAGGTAGTGCAGCTCATCCAGGATGGCACGTCAATGCGAGCTGTGGCAAGAAGGTTTGCTGTGTCTGTCAGCGTAGTGTCCAGAGGCTGGAGGCGCTACCAGGAGACAGGCCAGTACACCAGGAGACGTGGAGGGGGCCGTAGGAGGGCAACAACCCAGCAGCAGGACCGCTACCTCCACCTTTGTGCAAGGAGAACAGGAGGAGCACTGCCAGAGCCCTGCAAAATGACCTCCAGCAGGCCACAAATGTGCATGTGTCTGCACAAACGGTTAGAAACTGACTCCATGATGGTGGTATGAGGGCCCGACGTCCACAGATGGGGGTTGTGCTCACAGCCCAACACCGTGCAGGACGCTTGGCATTTGCCACAGAACACCAGGATTGGCAAAGTCGCCCCTGGCGCCCTGTGGTCTTCACGGATGAAAGCAGCTTCACACTGAGCACATGTGACAGACGTGACAGAGTCTGGAGACGCCGTGGAGAGCGATCTGCTGCCTGCAACATCCTTCAGCAAGACCGGTTTGGCAGTGGGTCAGTAATGGTGTGGGGTGGCATTTCTTTGGAGGGCCGCACAGCCCTCCATGTGCTCGCCAGAGGTAGCCTGACTGCCATTAGGTACCGAGATGAGGTCCTCAGACCCCTTGTGAGACCATATGCTGGTTCGGTTGGCCCTGGGTTCCTCCTAATGCAGGACAATGCCAGACCTCATGTGGCTGGAGTGTGTCAGCAGTTCCTGCAAGATGAAGGCATTGAAACTATGGACTGGCCCGCCCGTTCCCCAGACCTGAATCCGATTGAGCACATCTGGGAAATCATGTCTCGCTCCATCAACCAACGTCACGTTGCACCACAGACTGTCCAGGAGTTGGGGGATGCTTTAGTCCAGGTCTGGGAGGAGATCCCACAGGAGACCATCCGCAACCTCATCAGGAGCATGCCCAGGTGTTGTAGGGAGGTCATACAGGCACGTGGAGGCCACACACAATACTCAGCCTCATCAGGAGCATGCCCAGACGTTGTAGGGAGGTCATACAGGCACGTGGAGGCCACACACAATACTCAGTCTCATCAGGAGCATGCCCAGGCGTTGTAGGGAGGTCATACAGGCACGTGGAGGCCACACACAATGCTCAGCCTCATCAGGAGCATGCCCAGGCGTTGTAGGGAGGTCATAGAGACACGTGGAGGCCACACACAATGCTCAGCCTCATCAGGAGCATGCCCAGGCATTGTAGGGAGGTCATACAGGCACGTGGAGACCACACACAATACTCAGCCTCATCAGGAGCATGCCCAGGCATTGTAGGGAGGTCATAGAGGCATGTGGAGGCCACACACAATACTCAGCCTCATCAGGAGCATGCCCAGGCGTTGTAGGGAGGTCATACAGGCACGTGGAGGCCACACACAAAACTCAGCCTCATCAGGAGCATGCCCAGGCGTTGTAGGGAGCTCATACAGGCACGTGGAGGCCACACACAATACTCAGCCTCATCAGGATCATGCCCAGGCGTTGTAGGGAGGTCATACAGGCACGTTGAGGCCACACACAATACTCAGCCTCATCAGGAGCATGCCCAGGCGTTGTAGGGAGGTCATACAGGCACGTGGAGGCCACGCACAATACTCAGCCTCATCAGGAGCATGCCCAGGCATTGTAGGGAGGTCATACAGGCACGTGGAGGCCACACACAATACTCAGCCTCATCAGGATCATGCCCAGGCGTTGTAGGGAGGTCATACAGGCACGTGGAGGCCACACACAATACTCAGCCTCATCACGAGCATGCCCAGGCGTTGTAGGGAGGTCATACAGGCACGTGGAGGCCACACACAATACTCAGCCTCATCAGGAGCATGCCCAGGCGTTGTAGGGTGGTCATACAGGCACGTGGAGGCCACACACAATACTCAGCCTCATCAGGAGCATGCCCAGGCATTGTAGGGAGGTCATACAGGCACGTGGAGGCCACACACAATATTCAGCCTCATCAGGAGCATGCCCAGGCATTGTAGGGAGGTCATACAGGTGACGCGCCCCCTGGGCCTCTGTTGTGTAGCGTTGCGCACGCGGGGACTACCCGGAGCCGGATCTGATAGGGGTAGTAGTCCTCGTGGCGACGATCCGGTCCGTGCCCAGGGTGTCAAACCAAGTGGCAGAATTTAGTAGAAGATGTTATAGTGTTCGACTACGCCACCCGTTGAATGCGGTTATGAAGCCGCCGCTGCAGGGCAGACCGCTGAGGCCAGTGGTACAGTTGTGCAGCGTGGATAGTATAACCCCCAACGGGAGGGGTATGGCCTCAGGGCAGCGGACGTGGATGATGGGGATAGCAGAATTGCACGCAGGCACCAGGAACCACTCAGAGACGGTGCGGTGTAGTTCAGGGTCTTTACTGGTGGCAAAGGTAGACCCTCCCAGGAGTACTGGCTAGCGATCAGGGCCTGGTCAGTCCGTGAGCAGATAGGATCTCCCCCGGCCAGGCGGAGTTGTAGGCCTCCCCAACTTATTGTACTCTCCCTGGCTACCTTGCTAGAAGCGGGTAAAAGTAGCCCACGTCCCTGAGTGTACCGTGTGGTGCTCACCCGTATGGCCGGTGACTCGGGGCCTTCTGGTAGCCTCCGCTCCACAACGGCGGTGCTGGTCCCTTGCGTGTGACCGTGCCTTCAGGTTTCTTGGCCAGAGGACCTGAAATCCCCTGCCGGTCGGTTTCTGCTGCTGGGTATGGATCAGTCCCCACTGCCTCGGACTCCGTGTCCGGTGAGATCTCTTCAGTCAGGACGAGCTCTATAACTTCCAGTCTCTGACCCCTTTTATCACTGCTCCCACATAGCTCCTGATCTTGCTCTCCCTGTATCTGCTCCACTCCAGACCAGACTGTGTCTCTGTCTGGGACTCCTCTTCTTCTCCTCTAACCCCGCCTCAGCCCCAGTTTATATAGGGGAAGTTCTTCCCCTCCCAGGACTGGGCAGGAAGTGTTGCACGCTTAGGGTTCCTGACCAGGAGACCTCCCACCTGCTCTCAGACGTAATATTGCTATTACTGTGGTAACCAGACCCCTGGGGTGCCACATTCCCCCCTAGTAAAATTTAGTACTCCGGGACTAAACATATTTTTGAAAACATAACAGGGTATAAACAGGAACAATACAATAAGGGAAAACACGTTAGGGCGGTCACAGCGTGTCCGCAACCGGGTGCAGTTTTTGAAGCAATAAGGGTGTCCATTTCACCAAAGAACAGGGAGCCGTAACCAGGTGGGAGTCTGTCCTACCCCGAGTCTTTAGCAGTCTTAGTCCATTCCTGGGTTACTCTCCAAACATATATACAAAGAATTCCGGTTAATCCACAAAAGACACCTATAAAATAACTGGAAAAACATAATTATTTACAAGCAACAGTAAACAGGTAAATACCAATAAAACAGTCTGAACACTTTAGATCCTCCAACGTACTGGCAACTGGCCTCTAGTGGCCCTAGTAGACCTACGGAGCTTACTGACCGGTCCTAAGCTACAGGGTGTAGGAGCTGTCAAAGGTAAGCTGGGCAGCTGTCTACGGGTTCTTTGGCTCACTAGGGGCATGGCAGGCTCACTATAAGCAGAGGTTCGATTCTCCTGGTCTGCTTGTGTGGGGTCTTCTGCCTCCTGGACCGGCTGCTCTTCCAGCTCTACCTGTTTTTCCGTAGGCACTTGGGATGCTGGCTGGAGGAAGGTGAGGACGGGTACCACAACAGCGCCATTTACTTGTGTCCAAGACCGAGGGAAGTCTCCGAGTACAGTACTGACCATTTCTTCCCTTTCCTCTACGGGTCCAGGGTTTTCTTGATCTTCTTCAGGGTTTCGTAGCTGCTCGGGACACTTCTTCAGGTGATCTCGGGAGACAATGGCTGTGGTTTCTCCTCCATCCTTACTGATTGTGCAGATTTTTGGGTTTTCATTGCTTGATGGCAGTACGGTGTACGGGTCCTTCTCCCACTGGTTGTCCAACTTGTGGAGCCGTCTCTTCCTTTTCAAGACCTGCTCTCCAGGTACCAGGGGAACAGCGGGAGCATACTGGTTGTAAGTCTTCTCCTGTCTTTCTCTTGCTTGACAGAGACTTCGCTCAACGCTCTCCTGTACTTTCCGGTACTGCTGCTGCCCCTCTGTGTCCCAGTCTGCTTCTGGTGAAGTGTCCTCGGGTGTCAGGACTCCCATATCCAGATGAACAGGCAGCTTACCAGGTCTTGCTCTCATTAGGTAAGCCGGGGTACAGTTGGTAGAACCTACAGGGATGTGGTTGTATAGGTCCACCAGATCAGGCAGTTTCTCAGGCCACAGACTGCGTTCTTCCAGGGGCAACGTTTTCAGAAGGTCTATCACCACCTGGTTCATCTTCTCGCAGAGTCCATTGGTTTGCGGATGATAGGGTGTTGTTCTTATCTTCCGGCAGCCATACAGAGTGCAGAACTCCTGGAAGACTTCCGCTTCAAAGGCAGGTCCCTGGTCCATCAGCACCTGCTCTGGGTATCCGTGTGGATGGCAGAAGTGCTGCTGAAAGGCTCTAGCTGCTGTTTGAGCCGTTAAGTCCTTGACGGGGACTACAACCAAGAACCGGGAGTAGTGATCCACGATGGTTAACGCATAGACGTAGCCACTTCTGCTGGGGGTCAGTTTTACATGATCCAAGGCTACCAGTTCCAACGGCTGCCTGGTCCATCGTCTTCCCCTACGTCCGGTAGGTTTGGCATTCTGGACAAGGCATCCGCGTTGGTATTGGAGCGTCCTGCCCAGTATTTGATCGTGAATTCATAGTTGGACAGGCGGGCCATCCATCTCTGCTCCAGGGCACCGAGTCTTGCAGTGTCCAGGTGTGTCAACGGGTTGTTATCCGTGTACACGGTGAACCGGGAAGAGGCGAGGTAGTGCTTAAAGCATTCGGTGACTGCCCACACCACTGCCAAGAACTCTAGCTTGAATGAGCTGTAATTCTCAGGGTTTCTTTCGGTGGGTCGCAGTTTTTGGCTGGCGTAAGCAATTACCCGTTCTCTCCCCTGCTGGATCTGGGACAGTACGGCTCCTAGCCCGATGTTACTTGCGTCGGTGTAGAGGATAAAGGGCTGGCTGTAATCAGGGTATGCCAGGATTTCATCCCCCGTGAGGGCCATCTTCAGCTGGCGGAAGGACTCTTCTTCCAGCTTCTCCCATCTGAAGGGCGGCTTCTGGTTCTTGGCCTTCCTGGACTGGCCTATCAGGAGGTCCTGCATAGGAGCTGCCTTTTTGGTGAAACCGGGAATGAATCTTCGGTAGTAGCCTACCAACCCGAGGAACTGCCGTACTTCCCTTACGCTAGAGGGTCTTGGCCATTCCTTAATCGGGGTGATCTTATCAGGGTCGGGAGCCACTCCGTCAGCACTCACCACGTGTCCCAGGTACTGCACTTTTGGTTTTAGCAGGTGACACTTCGACGGTTTCACCTTCAGACCGTAGTTTGCCAGGGCTTCAAACACTTCCGCCAGGTGTTTCAGGTGGTCCTCGTAGGTTTTGGAATAAACTATAACATCGTCCAGGTACAGCAGGACCGTCTCAAAGTTCCGGTGTCCCAGACAGCATTCCATCAATCGTTGGAAGGTTCCTGGTGCGTTGCAGAGTCCGAACGGCATGCAGGTAAACTCGCTAAGTCCCATCGGGGTGGTGAATGCGGTCTTCTCCCGGTCCGCCTCTGCTACAGGAACCTGCCAGTACCCGCTAGTGAGATCCAAAGTGGAGAAGAAGTTAGCAGATTTTAAAGCAGCCAAAGACTCTTCTATCCTTGGTAAGGGGTACGCATCTTTGTGTGTGATACGGTTGATTTTCCGGTAGTCTACACACATTCTCATGGTGTTGTCTTTTTTTTTAACCAAGATTAGTGGAGCTGCCCAGGGACTACAGCTATCCCTGATTACCCCAGCCTCCTTCATGTCTCTAAGCATCCCCTTGGCGTGTTGGTAGTGTGCAGGGGGTACGGGTCGGTATCTCTCCTTTATGGGAGGATGGTCTCCCGTGGGGATGTGGTGTTCTACCCCCTTTACTCGCCCGAAGTCTAACGGGTGTTTACTAAACACTCTCTCGTACTCTTGAACCACCCGATAGACTCCCTGTTTCTGGTGTGAGGGAGTGGAGTCAGTACCCAAATGTAGTTGCTGACACCAGTCCTCCATTTGTTGCTTAGAGCCGTTACCTTCCTCTTGTTGAGATGGAGGCAAGGGTTCCACGGCCTGTACAGAATTCTGGTTTATGGTAAACAATTTGGCTAGCGTGGCATACCGGGGCAGGTGTACTTCTCTCTCCCCGATATTTATGATGCGAACGGGCACCCTCCCATGGCGTACATCGACCACCCCCCGTGCTGTCAAAATGGTGGGCCTACTGTCTGAGTAGACTGGTTCCACCATTGCCTGGTAATCTCTACCTCTCAGACCAATAGCTGCCCGGCACCAAATCATCATTTCACTTTTCGGGGGCATGGCAATAGGGAAAGGGTCACACATTCTCACGCTACCAATCTCACCACCGGAGAGTTCCACCTGTTGCCGTCGCATCAGTGCCCGGATCTCTTTTTGGAGCACTCGCTGCTGGCCGGAACTGGCGTTCTTGGCAACCTGCTGTAAAATGAGAATCACCTCTGCAAGACAATTTTCAATCACATTAGTTCCTAGAGTTATCTTTGGGTGACTCTCGCGCTTGTCAATGTCCACAATGATCAGTCCCTGTGCTGCCAGTTCGACTTTACCGATTTTAATGGTCACCTCTTTAAATCCGATCTGTGGCACGGGCTGACCATTGCTGGCGATGATACTCAAGTCGTCGTCAGGGTAGCGGGTTATATCCGAGTCATTCCAGTACTGCTTGAAGAGCACGTACGGGATGGTGGTGACCTGTGACCAGGTGTCCAGTAGGGCACTCATAGGAATGCCATCCAGTACCACAGGCAAGACTGGACGTCCTCCCACGTATTTGTCACGCCAGTTCGATGGGCCTGGTGATCTTATTCCTAGGGGTTGGCCCTCTACCCCAGGTTGTGCCAGTTTAAAGGACAGTACCTTGCCATATGTCCGGGTTGATTGCAGCGGCGGCAGATGGGTTGTCCGTCCTCGTTGTATCGGTCGCTGGGTTTTCCTCTGGCCGGTGGGGTCCTCCTTGGTCGGCGCCACGGGATGTCCTCCGGTCCGGATGCCAGCTGGATCTTCCCTGGAGTAGAAACCTGTAAAGACTGCACAGTTCGGGTTAGCGCAGCAACGCTTTTAGTTAGCTCTTGGACCTGATGGTGCAGGTCTGTAGCCGGGTCATTGTTTAAAGCCTGCGCATCAGCTCCCACAGGCCCTGCCGACAAGGGCGCCGTCTCCTGGTGGTAAGTGGTAGTAGGGCGTCTGTGGGTCACAGCGCCACCTGGTGCCGGTTCTCGGAGCACCCGGATGGCTCTGTCCTTGAACTGTGCAAAGTCCAGATGAGGGTCCTGTAAGGCCATTGCCCGCAACTGGGTTCGGTGGGCATTGCAATGTAGACCCTCTATAAATTGTTCAGTCAACAGCTTGTCTTCGTTTCCCACGCCGTCAGGGTCGGCCTGCTTAATGGCTCTCAGGGCCTCCTGTAGGTTTAGTGCATAGTCCCTTATATTCTCATGTGCTCGCTGCTTGCACCCGTAGAATCTAAGCTTGATCTCGGCTGAGGTACGGGTATCAAAGGTGTCCTTCAGCCGGGCTAGTATCTCTGCGACAGTCCTCCTCCTCCTGAGTGGCCAGGACTTTACCTCCCTTTGGGCTGCCCCTGTTAATTGAGCCACCAGGATGCTCACTTTTTGCTCCTCTGTGAGGGGGTACACCTGGAAGAGGCTATCCAGCCTTTCTCTGAAGTCATTTAGGGTATGTGACTCCCCTGAGTACTGGGGTAGCCAGGCTGCCCCCGGGATATAGGGCATAGTGAAAGGCATGACCGCAGCAGCGGTGGGGCTGGCGGTGGCTGTGGCAGTGAAGCTCTCCTCTGTATCCGACATCCTCCTTCCCCCTAGTGGACCGTGGCCTACCTTGCGATGATCCTCTTCCGTAGGCCGCGGCTCCGCAGTAGATCGTCAGGGTTGAGGACCTTCCGTCGCGCTCCTGTGACGTCGGCGTCTGCTGGGCTCCTTCCAGGACCTTACGCAACGTCCGGACGTGAGGCGGAGCTTCAGTTCTCGCGCGCTTTCGGAGTCCACGCCCCTCTTCTTTCCGCGCGGCGTCCTCAAGATGGCGTCCAATGGCGGGAAAACTCCACGGATGGCGGGAAGAAGGCAGAAGATGGCGTCGGATGGCGGGAAAACTCCACGGATGGCGGGAAGAAGGCAGAAGATGGCGTCGGATGGCGGGAATCCTCACCACAGGTAAGTTTAACAGTCTCTTTTTTTTTTTTTTTTTTCCAGGCACGCAGTACCCGGTGGTTGCGGGCACGGAATCCTGCCGACTACGCCAAAGTTGACGCGCCCCCTGGGCCTCTGTTGTGTAGCGTTGCGCACGCGGGGACTACCCGGAGCCGGATCTGATAGGGGTAGTAGTCCTCGTGGCGACGATCCGGTCCGTGCCCAGGGTGTCAAACCAAGTGGCAGAATTTAGTAGAAGATGTTATAGTGTTCGACTACGCCACCCGTTGAATGCGGTTATGAAGCCGCCGCTGCAGGGCAGACCGCTGAGGCCGGTGGTACAGTTGTGCAGCGTGGATAGTATAACCCCCAACGGGAGGGGTATGGCCTCAGGGCAGCGGACGTGGATGATGGGGATAGCAGAATTGCACGCAGGCACCAGGAACCACTCAGAGACGGTGCGGTGTAGTTCAGGGTCTTTACTGGTGGCAAAGGTAGACCCTCCCAGGAGTACTGGCTAGCGATCGGGGCCTGGTCAGTCCGTGAGCAGATAGGATCTCCCCCGGCCAGGCGGAGTTGTAGGCCTCCCCAACTTATTGTACTCTCCCTGGCTACCTTGCTAGAAGCGGGTAAAAGTAGCCCACGTCCCTGAGTGTGCCGTGTGGTGCTCACCCGTATGGCCGGTGACTCGGGGCCTTCTGGTAGCCTCCGCTCCACAACGGCGGTGCTGGTCCCTTGCGTGTGACCGTGCCTTCGGGTTTCTGGGCCAGAGGACCTGAAATCCCCTGCCGGTCGGTTTCTGCTGCTGGGTATGGATCAGTCCCCACTGCCTCGGACTCCGTGTCCGGTGAGATCTCTTCAGTCAGGACGAGCTCTATAGCTTCCAGTCTCTGACCCCTTTTATCACTGCTCCCACATAGCTCCTGATCTTGCTCTCCCTGTATCTGCTCCACTCCAGACCAGACTGTGTCTCTGTCTGGGACTCCTCTTCTTCTCCTCTAACCCCGCCTCAGCCCCAGTTTATATAGGGGAAGTTCTTCCCCTCCCAGGACTGGGCAGGAAGTGTTGCACGCTTAGGGTTCCTGACCAGGAGACCTCCCACCTGCTCTCAGACGTAATATTGCTATTACTGTGGTAACCAGACCCCTGGGGTGCCACACAGGCACGTGGAGGCCACACACAATACTCAGCCTCATCAGGAGCATGCCCAGGCGTTGTAGGGAGCTCATACAGGCACGTGGAGGCCACACACAATACTCAGCCTCATCAGGAGCATGCCCAGGCGTTGTAGGGAGGTCATACAGGCACATGGAGGCCACACACAATACTCAGCCTCATCAGTAGCATGTCCAGGCGTTGTAGGGAGGTCATAGAGGCACGTGGAGGCCACACACAATACTCAGCCTCATCAGGAGCATGCCCAGGCATTGTAGGGAGGTCATACAGGCACGTGGAGGCCACACACAATACTCAGCCTCATCAGGAGCATGCCCAGGCATTGTAGGGAGGTCATACAGGCACGTGGAGGCCACACACAATACTCAGCCTCATCAGGAGCATGCCCAGGCATTGTAGGGAGGTCATACAGGCACGTGGAGGCCACACACACAATACTCAGCCTCATCAGGAGCATGCCCAGGCATTGTAGGGAGGTCATACAGGCACGTGGAGGCCACACATAATACTCAGCCTCATCAGGAGCATGCCCAGGCGTTGTAGGGAGGTCATACAGGCACGTGGAGGCCACACACAATACTCACCCTCATCAGGAGCATGCCCAGGCGTTGTAGGGAGCTCATACAGGCACGTGGAGGCCACACACAATACTCAGCCTCATCAGGAGCATGCCCAGGCGTTGTAGGGAGGTCATACAGGCACGTGGAGGCCACACACAATACTCAGCCTCATCAGGAGCATGCCCAGGCGTTGTAGGGAGGTCATACAGGCACATGGAGGCAACACACAATACTCAGCCTCATCAGGAGCATGCCCAGGTGTTGTAGGGAGGTCATACAGGCACGTGGAGGCCACACACAATACTCAGCCTCATCAGGAGCATGCCCAGGCATTGTAGGGAGGTCATACAGGCACGTGGAGGCCACACACAATACTCAGCCTCATCAGGAGCATGCCCAGGCGTTGTAGGGAGGTCATACAGGCACATGGAGGCCACACACAATGCTCAGCCTCATCAGGAGCATGCTCAGGCGTTGTAGGGAGGTCATACAGGCACGTGGAGGCCACACACAACACTCAGCCTCATCAGGAGCACGCCCAGGCGTTGTAGGGAGGTCATACAGGCACGTGGAGGCCACACACAATACTCAGCCTCATCAGGAGCACGCCCAGGCGTTGTAGGGAGGTCATACAGGCACGTGGAGGCCACACACAATACTCAACCTCATCAGGATCATGCCCAGGCGTTGTAGGGAGGTCATACAGGCACGTGGAGGCCTCACACAATACTCAACCTCATCAGGAGCATGCCCAGGCGTTGTAGGGAGGTCATACAGGCACGTGGAGGCCACACACAATACTCAGCCTCATCAGGAGCATGCCCAGGCATTGTAGGGAGGTCATACAGGCACGTGGAGGCCACACACAATACTCAGCCTCATCAGGAGCATGCCCAGGCATTGTAGGGAGGTCATACAGGCACGTGGAGGCCACACACAATACTCAGCCTCATCAGGAGCATGCCCAGGCGTTGTAGGGAGGTCATACAGGCACGTGGAGGCCACACACAATACTCAGCCTCATCAGGAGCACGCCCAGGCATTGTAGGGAGGTCATACAGGCACGTGGAGGCCACACACAATACTCAGCCTCATCAGGAGCACGCCCAGGCATTGTAGGGAGGTCATACAGGCACGTGGAGGCCACACACAATACTCAGCCTCATCAGGAGCATGCCCAGGCGTTGTAGGGAGGTCATACAGGCACGTGGAGGCCACACACAATACTCAGCCTCATCAAGAGCATGCCCAGGCATTGTAGGGAGGTCATACAGGCACGTGGAGGCCACACACAATACTCAGCCTCATCAGGAGCATGCCCAGGCGTTGTAGGGAGGTCATACAGGCACGTGGAGGCCACACACAATACTCAGCCTCATCAGGAGCATGCCCAGGCGTTGTAGGGAGGTCATACAGGCACGTGGAGGCCACACACAATACTGAGCCTCATCAGGAGCGTGCCCAGGCGTTGTAGGGAGGTCATACAGGCACGTGGAGGCCACACACAATACTCAGCCTCATCAGGAGCGTGCTCAGGCGTTGTAGGAAGGTCATACAGGCACGTGGAGGCCACACACAATACTCAGCCTCATCAGGAGTGTGCCCAGGCGTTGTAGGGAGGTCATACAGGCACATGGAGGCCACACACAATACTCAGCCTCATCAGGAGAGTGCCCAGGCGTTGTAGGGAGGTCATACAGGCACGTGGAGGCCACACACAATATTCAGCCTCATCAGGAGTGTGCCCAGGCGTTGTAGGGAGGTCATACAGGCACGTGGAGGCCACACACAATACTCAGCCTCATCAGGAGTGTGCCCAGGCGTTGTAGGGAGGTCATACAGGCACGTGGAGGCCACACACAATACTCAGCCTCATCAGGAGAGTGCCCAGGCGTTGTAGGGAGGTCATACAAGCACGTGGAGGCCACACACAATACTCCCCCTCATCAGGAGCATGCCCAGGCGTTGTAGGGAGGTCATACAGGCACGTGGAGGCCACACACACAATACTCAGCCTCATCAGGAGCGTGCCCAGGCGTTGTAGGGAGGTCATACAGGCACGTGGAGGCCACACACAATATTCAGCCTCATCAGGAGCATGCCCAGGCATTGTAGGGAGGTCATACAGGCACGTGGAGGCCACACACAATACTCCCCCTCATCAGGAGCATGCCCAGGCATTGTAGGGAGGTCATACAGGCACGTGGAGGCCACACACAATACTCAGCCTCATCAGGAGCATGCCCAGGCGTTGTAGGGAGGTCATACAGGCACGTGGAGGCCACACACAATACTCCCCCTCATCAGGAGCATGCCCAGGCATTGTAGGGAGGTCATACAGGCACGTGGAGGCCACACACAATACTCAGCCTCATCAGGAGCATGCCCAGGCATTGTAGGGAGGTCATACAGGCACGTGGAGGCCATATGACGCGCCCCCTGGGCCTGTGCTGCTGCTCAGGGCCTCTTGTAGGTTTAGAGCATAGTCTCTTATACTCTCATGTGCTCGCTGTTTGCACCCGTAAAATCTGAGCTTTATTTCGGCTGAGGTGCGGGTGTCAAATGTGTCTTTCAGCCGGGTTAGTATGTCTCTGACAGTCCTCTTCCTCCCAGGTGGCCAGGACTTTACCTCCCTTTGGGCTGCCCCGATTAATTGGGCCACCAGGATGCTCACTTTTTGCTCTTCTGTGAGGGGGTACACCTGGAAGAGGCTATCCAGCCTTTCTCTAAATTCATTTAGAGTATGTGACTCCCCTGAGTACTGGGGTAGCCAGGTTGCCCCCAGGATATAGGGCATGGTGAATGGCATGACTGCTGCAGCGGTTGCGCTGGCGGTGGCTGTGGCAGTGGAGCTCCCCTCGGTGTCCGGCATCCTCCTCCCCCCCTAGTGGACCGTGGCCTACCTTGCGATGCTCTTCTTCCGTAGGCCGCGGCTCCGCAGTCGATCGTCGGGATTGAGGACCTGGCGTCGCGCTCCGATGACGTCAGCGTCGCTCTTCCTCCCTTCCAGGACCTTGCGCAGCGTCACTATGTGGGGCGGAGCTTCGGATCTCGCGCGCTTTCGGCGTCCACGCCCCTCTTCTTCCTGTGCGGCGTCCCGAAGATGGCGTCCGAAGGAGGGAAGCAGCTGCGGATGGCGGGAAGAAGGCAGAAGACGGCGGGAAACGGTCCAAGATGGCGTCTGATGGCGGGAATCGGCTCCGGATGGCGAGAAACGACTCCGGACGGCGGGAAACTTCACCACAGGTAAGTATAAAAGTCTCTTTTTCAGGCACGCAGTACCCGGTGGTTGCGGGCACGAAATCCTGCCGACTACGCCAAAGTTGACGCGCCCCCTGGGCCAGTGCTGCTGCTGCTGTGCAGGGGGAATACCCGGAGCCGGATCGCTGGGGGTTGTAGTTCTCCGTGGCGGTGACCCGGTCCGTGCCCAGGGTGGTCAAACCAGTGGCAGCCTAAATGTTGTAATAAGTGTCCGACTACGCCACCCGTGGATTGCGGTCAGTGGGGACCGCCGCTGCGCTGCAGACCGCTGAGGCTGATGTTGTTTGCGCAGCTGAGTATGGGATGACTCCCCACGGGAGGAGTATGGCCTCAGGGCAGCTAATGTGGAAGATGATGGGAGTAATGGTGTGAGGGTCCCAGTGCTAATGGTGCTGGAGCGGCAAGGAATCACAGAGACGTGAGGTGCAGTTCAGGGTCTTTACTGATGGTACAAGGCAGACCCTCCCGGGAGTACTGGCTAGTAAGGGGCCTGGTCAGTCTGCGAGCAAGCAGGAGTTCCCCTGGCCAGCTGGAGTTGTAGGCCTCCCCGTTTATCTGCACTCTTCCTGGCTACCTTGCTGTCAGCGGTTACAAGTAGCCCACGTCCCTGAGTATACCGTGTGGTGCTCACCCGTATGGCTGGTGACCTGGGGCCTTCTGTTAGCCTCCGCTCCTGGATGGCGGCGCTGGTCTCTTCTCTGTGACTGAGCCTCCGGGCTTCTATGGCCAGAGGACCTGGAATCCCCTGCCGGCTGGTTTCTGCTGCTGGGTGTAGATCAGTCCCCACAGTCTCGGACTCCTGTGTCCGGTTTTAGTGTCCTTGTCCAGGGCGAGCTCTGCTCAGCTCCAGCCCCTGGACTTCTGCTACTGCTCCTACAGAGCTCCTGTTCTTGCTTTCCCTCTCCAGGCTCTGACTCTGTCTGCAGCTTCACTCTGACTGCTCTAATCCCGCCCCAGACCCAGTTTATAAGGCAGATTCCTCCCCTCCCAGGTCTGGGCGGACCGTGTTGCATGCTTAGGGCTCCTGACCAGAGAAACCTCCCACTTGCTCTCAGACATAATATCTCTATTACTGTGGCAACCAGACCCCTGGGGTGTCACACATACACAATACTCAGCCTCATCAGGAGCATGCCCAGGCGTTGTAGGGAGGTCATACAGGCACGTGGAGGCCACACACAATACTCAGCCTCATCAGGATCATGCCCAGGCGTTGTAGGGAGGTCATACAGGCACGTGGAGGCCACACACAATACTCAGCCTCATCAGGAGCATGCCCAGGCGTTGTAGGGAGGTCATACAGGCACGTGGAGGCCACACACAATACTCAGCCTCATCAGGGGCATGCCCAGGCGTTGTAGGGAGGTCATACAGGCACGTGGAGGCCACACACAATACTCAGCCTCATCAGGAGCATGCCCAGGCGTTGTAGGGAGGTCATACAGACACGTGGAGGCCACACACAATACTCAGCCTCATCAGGAGCAAGCCCAGGCATTGTAGGGAGGTCATACAGGCACGTGGAGGCCACACACAATACTGAGCCTCATCAGGAGCATGCCCAGGCGTTGTAGGGAGGTCATACAGGCATGTGGAGGCCACACACAATACTCAGCCTCATCAGGAGCATGCCCAGGCGTTGTAGGGAGGTCATACAGGCACGTGGAGGCCACACACAATACTCAGCCTCATCAGGAGCATGCCCAGGCGTTGTAGGGAGGTCATACAGACACGTGGAGGCCACACACAATACTCAGCCTCATCAGGATCATGCCCAGGCGTTGTAGGGAGGTCATACAGACACGTGGAGGCCACACACAATACTCAGCCTCATCAGGAACATGCCCAGGCGTTGTAGGGAGGTCATACAGACACGTGGAGGCCACACACAATACTCAGCCTCATCAGGAGCATGCCCAGGCGTTGTAGGGAGGTCATACAGGCACGTGGAGGCCACACACAATACTCAGCCTCATCAGGAGCATGCCCAGGCGTTGTAGGGAGGTCATACAGGCACGTGGAGGCCACACACAATACTCAGCCTCATCAGGAGCATGCCCAGGCGTTGTAGGGAGGTCATACAGACACGTGGAGGCCACACACAATACTCAGCCTCATCAGGAGCATGCCCAGGCGTTGTAGGGAGGTCATACAGACACGTGGAGGCCACACACAATACTCAGCCTCATCAGGAGCAAGCCCAGGCATTGTAGGGAGGTCATACAGGCACGTGGAGGCCACACACAATACTGAGCCTCATCAGGAGCATGCCCAGGCGTTGTAGGGAGGTCATACAGGCATGTGGAGGCCACACACAATACTCAGCCTCATCAGGAGCATGCCCAGGCGTTGTAGGGAGGTCATACAGGCACGTGGAGGCCACACACAATACTCAGTCTCATCAGGAGCATGCCCAGGCGTTGTAGGGAGGTCATACAGGCACGTGGAGGCCACACACAATACTCAGCCTCATCAGGAGCATGCCCAGGCGTTGTAGGGAGGTCATACAGGCACGTGGAGGCCACACACAATACTCAGCCTCATCAGGAGCATGCCCAGGTGTTGTAGGGGGGTCATACAGGCACGTGGAGGCCACACACAATACTCAGCCTCATCAGGAGCATGCCCAGGCGTTGTAGGGAGGTCATACAGGCACGTGGAGGCCACACACAATGCTCAGCCTCATCAGGAGCATGCCCAGGCGTTGTAGGGAGGTCATACAGGCACGTGGAGGCCACACACAATACTCAGCCTCATCAGGAGCATGCCCAGGCGTTGTAGGGAGGTCATACAGGCACGTGGAGGCCACACACAATACTCAGCCTCATCAGGAGCATGCCCAGGCGTTGTAGGGAGGTCATACAGGCACGTGGAGGCCACACACAATACTCAGCCTCATCAGGAGCATGCCCAGGCGTTGTAGGGAGGTCATACAGACACGTGGAGGCCACACACAATACTCAGCCTCATCAGGAGCATGCCCAGGCGTTGTAGGGAGGTCATACAGACACGTGGAGGCCACACACAATACTCAGCCTCATCAGGAGCAAGCCCAGGCATTGTAGGGAGGTCATACAGGCACGTGGAGGCCACACACAATACTGAGCCTCATCAGGAGCATGCCCAGGCGTTGTAGGGAGGTCATACAGGCATGTGGAGGCCACACACAATACTCAGCCTCATCAGGAGCATGCCCAGGCGTTGTAGGGAGGTCATACAGGCACGTGGAGGCCACACACAATACTCAGTCTCATCAGGAGCATGCCCAGGCGTTGTAGGGAGGTCATACAGGCACGTGGAGGCCACACACAATACTCAGCCTCATCAGGAGCATGCCCAGGCGTTGTAGGGAGGTCATACAGGCACGTGGAGGCCACACACAATGCTCAGCCTCATCAGGAGCATGCCCAGGCGTTGTAGGGAGGTCATACAGGCACGTGGAGGCCACACACAATACTCAGCCTCATCAGGAGCATGCCCAGGTGTTGTAGGGGGGTCATACAGGCACGTGGAGGCCACACACAATACTCAGCCTCATCAGGAGCATGCCCAGGCGTTGTAGGGAGGTCATACAGGCACGTGGAGGCCACACACAATGCTCAGCCTCATCAGGAGCATGCCCAGGCGTTGTAGGGAGGTCATACAGGCACGTGGAGGCCACACACAATACTCAGCCTCATCAGGAGCATGCCCAGGCGTTGTAGGGAGGTCATACAGGCACGTGGAGGCCACACACAATACTCAGCCTCATCAGGAGCATGCCCAGGCGTTGTAGGGAGGTCATACGGGCACGTGGAGGCCACACACAATACTCCGCCTCATCAGGAGCATGCCCAGGCGTTGTAGGGAGGTCATACAGGCACGTGGAGGCCACACACAATACTCAGCCTCATCAGGAGCATGCCCAGGCGTTGTAGGGAGGTCATACAGGCACGTGGAGGCCACACACAATACTCAGCCTCATCAGGAGCATGCCCAGGCGTTGTAGAGAGGTCATACAGGCACGTGGAGGCCACACACAATACTCAGCCTCATCAGGAGCATGCCCAGGCGTTGTAGGGAGGTCATACGGGCACGTGGAGGCCACACACAATACTCAGCCTCATCAGGAGCATGCCCAGGCGTTGTAGGGAGGTCATACAGGCACGTGGAGGCCACACACAATACTCAGCCTCATCAGGAGCATGCCCAGGCGTTGTAGGGAGGTCATACGGGCACGTGGAGGCCACACACAATACTGAGCCTCATCAGGAGCATGCCCAGGCGTTGTAGGGAGGTCATACAGGCACGTGGAGGCCACACACAATACTCAGCCTCATCAGGAGCATGCCCAGGCATTGTAGGGAGGTCATACAGGCACGTGGAGGCCACACACAATACTCAGCCTCATCAGGAGCATGCCCAGGCGTTGTAGGGAGGTCATACAGGCACGTGGAGGCCACACACAATACTGAGCCTCATCAGGAGCATGCCCAGGCGTTGTAGGGAGGTCATACAGGCACGTGGAGGCCACACACAATATTCAGCCTCATCAGGAGCATGCCCAGGCGTTGTAGGGAGGTCATACAGGCACGTGGAGGCCACACACAATACTCAGCCTCATCAGGAGCATGCCCAGGCGTTGTAGGGAGGTCATACAGGCACGTGGAGGCCACACACAATACTCAGCCTCATCAGGAGCATGCCCAGGCGTTGTAGGGAGGTCATACAGGCACGTGGAGGCCACACACACAATACTCAGCCTCATTGTGACTTGTTTTGAGGACATTACATCACAGTTGGATCAGCCTGTAGTGGGTTTTTCCACTGTAATTTTGGGGGTGACTCCACATCCAGGCCTCCATTGGTTAATAAATTTGATTTCCATTGATGATTTTTGTGTGATTTTGTTGTCAGCACATTCAGCTTCTACAGAACAAAGTATTCAATGAGAAGATTTCATTCCTTCACATCTAGGAGGGGGGATTTCAGGGGTCCCGTTAGTTTTTGGAGCAGTGTAGTTTAGGAGGAGGTGAGAGTCTCCGGAGTAGTTTCTGACATGTTCAGCACCTGGGGCCGGTGGTGCCGGTGGCGGCTGGGGTCCGGCTGTGTATTTACAATCCTATGTCTTTTTGGCGGTGTCTCATCGAGGGACATTGCGCTTTTTGCTGCATTTCATGGTCAGCATTCTTGGCCTTTGTCTTGTTAAAGTGAGAAGACTTTTAATATGCAAATTGTCTCTTCAGGAAGAAGAGGAGTAGAACTCTAGCACCTCCTATAGGAAGCAGCAATACTAAAAGTCAATATCGACTCTCTAACGAGCCTTGTCACATGAAAGCCAGAACCAAAATCTCCATTTGCAGACACTGTGTTTCGGGGTACTGCCCCTCGTCAGTGCAAAGTGTGAGATCTGGTTTGGCTGGGTGAGAGGCGTCTGATCGGGATCCAAGGGGTAACATGTTACTGACCCCAAGGAGAAGCGTTACCCCTTGGATCCCGTTCAGATGCCTCTTACCCAGCCAAACCAGATTTCACACTTTGCACTGATGAGGGGCAGCACCCCGAAACACAGTGTCTGCAAATCGAGATTGTGGTTCTGGCTGTTATCTTAAGTCATGTGACAAGGCTCGTCAGAGAGTCGATATTGACTTTTAGGATTGCTACTTCCTATAGGAGGCGCTAGAGTTCTACTCCTCTTCCTCTCTGAAGAGACAATTGGCCTTTGTATAAAAGTCCAATATGGAGAAGTTTACAGTGTGGAACATTTTCCAACACACACTAAACATAAAGGAAAAGCAGCGTGTGAACACAGCCCCAAGCCAGAAGTGATGAGCAGACACCTTGCAATTCATTAGATTCTTACAAAAAGGAAAATATCCGGATTTACAAGAAATGAGAGAATCCAGCAGCACTTTACAGAGAGGACGACACATTCACAGAAAGAACTGCTGATTCCTGAAGGGTTAATGTTCTGCACTTTAAGGGGATTAAAGACGGATCCTAGTTCAATCTTCAGAACATTGGTGGGATCTGGGTGGATGGGACCCCCTTCAGGAGCCGCGCACATCCGGGCCCACAGACACTAAACCTCAGCCCCAGCCCTCCAGAAGGCTCGGGGTCCTCACCTCCTGCTCCACCCCACACTTGTCTTCCACTTTATTAACCTGTTCTCGGGTCACGACCTCAGCAGGGAGGTCTTCCATGTCTTGACCCTTGACTTTCACACCACTAATAGTTCCCAGCTGACAGCAGTGTCCTCCGCTCTCATCTGATGAAATCTTAGGAATTAGTTCTGGCCTCAATCGCAGCAGTAATATCCGACTGTAAAGATGGAGGGGTAAAGGCTAAGTAGGTGTGCAGCGCCCCGAGAGTTCGGTCGCTACAGAGGTATTGCATCTCACCCAGGGGTGTGATATCTCACTTCCAGGTAAGGATGGAGTGTGGCTCAGGACCCTAACACCCACATGCACTACACCATATTTCCGGGGGACAGGGCGACAATGCTCCCGGGTGTGAGCACAACTGTCCCTGTCCATGGCTGGAGTGGGGGGAGGGAACACCTAGAAAGGGGGAACCCGGTAGTGTGTGGGTGGGGCGAGTAGATCCAGGGTGCACTGTATAGAGGAGTATATATGGTGGGCACCATCTTAGAATCAGAGAGTAGTAGAGGAAGTAGAAAGAGAGGAGAGAGTAAGAGGGAGCAGAGGCTCTGCATGGGCTCTGCTCCGCTGGCAGGCCAAGTCTTAAGGCCTGAGCCTGGAGAAGAACGAAGGAAGGGAGAAGAACGGAGGAAGCTCTAGGAAAAGACTGAAGGGACCCCAGGGGTGCGGACCGGCCAGTCGCCACCGTACGCCCGCCGCTACCAGAGTAGGGGGGTCAGGTCAAGAAAAGGGAACTGGATCCCTCATCTAGTGGAGGAGAGCAACTACCCTCAGCTAGTAGCCGGAGGCTGTGGCATTGTACATGCACGGCCCCTCACTACACCCGTTAGGAAGGCACCACATAGGACCCTGGGAAATGGAACATACGTTTGCCCGCCAAGGCCCGAGGCAGCTGGACAGAAACATGGGCAATTGTGGGGTACGACAGGCCAGAGAAAGGACACATGAAGGGGGTCCTGAAAAGCACTCCAAAGGTACCTGGGAGTTGGCCGAGCCTCTCACCTGGTGAGCACAGCACGACGTGGGCAGCCATCATCTGCAGAAGTGGCTTGGAGTGTAAAACTGTGAGTAAGGACCCTAAACTGCATCACTGGACTCTGAGTCATTACTGCTGCTCCTGCGCACCATCACCCCCACCATCTGCACTCACTGCCCTGAGGCTATACTCCTCCCGTGGGGAGTTATACTACCCCCTGCTGCGCACACAACATCAGCCTCAGCGGTCTGCCCGCAGCGGCGGTTCTCAGTGACCGCAATCCACGGGTGGCGTAGTCGGACATTTAAACATTACAAAACCAAAGAAACAGATCCGCCACTGGTTTGACCACCCTGAGCCACGGGACCGGGTCGCCGCCACGGAGACTACAACCCCCAGCATTGCACAGAGACTCGGCTCCGGGTATTCCCCCTACACACACGGCCCAGGGGGCGCGTCAACTTTGGCGTAGTCGGCAGGATCTAAACCAACCCGTTATCATTGGGTATTGTGTGCCTAGAGACTGTTTCATTGTATTGAATGTGGCGCCCGCCCCAGAAGAACAGACGCCATTATGTGCGCGCCAAAAGACAACAAGAAGCCACCTCCCATCATGGGCCAGGTCCCAGAATGGCGCCAAAGACGGAGCCCACCCCCAACAGCCATGAGTGCGGCTGCAGAGATGTCCATCAACGTGGGGGGGCTGCCCCTGAGAGTGATTGTCAGCAGACTGCCCTGGGACCACCCCCAACAGGGGCGGAAGGGAAAGAAAACCGGGGGGCAGGGTGTGGTTTGGATCAGTCTTGGCAGACCACACCCGGAGATGGCAAGCAGCACCAGCCCCAGTACCCGTGCCAGTGGCCTACTGCAGGCCGAAGCGGCTCCGTGCAGCCTCACAGAGCTGATGGCCCAGCTCCCCAGAGAAGACCCTGAATTCTTCCGGGCTGGACTGGAGGATTTGGACCGGAGTATGGTCCAGGCGCAGAGGGAGGCCATCGCGGGGTGGAAAGAAGAGATGGGCCGGCGGGTCGCGGCCCGGCAGCAAGAGGCACTGCAACCACCCGACAGTGAGCCTGCCCCTGAGGACGGAGGAGGACTGCCGGAGGCTGAGAGCGGCGCTGCAAATGGAGCAGGTAAGGGGGACCCCCTGATACCAGCCAGGGCACCACTAACCTGCCCCTGGACTCCGTTGCGGAGCCGATCGCCCCGGAAGTCGCTGCACCTCCTCCTCCACTCCCGCTGCCTGCACCTAGGCCCAAAGCCCCAAGCGCAGCCGCCGGACCACATCCCACGCCGTGCCCCTTGACCCCGGGTACGGCCGGAAGCGGCCTGCTCCAGGCCCGGCGCAAGGCCTGACGTCCCCAGGCGCCTTCCAACAGCGAGCACCCCCGGTCCCAACACTACCACCCCTAAGGACCGACTTATACAGTCAGTTCGCCGGGCCTGATGGAGAACCAGTCCCCCTAACACGCGGATGTGTTCACCCTTGCCACCGGAGGGACCTGTCCGCAGGGGCCGAAGCCCCGCTTGCTCCACTCCTGCCCGGTCCACAGCCAGTCACCACCCCCCAGCTCCCGGATGAGGAGGTCCAGATGGAGTGGGACCAGACCGGGGAGGACCTAATGGGGTTTTCACAGGAGACGCGGGCGGACGCAGCTCGCAGGCGGGAGTTCTGCCGCCGTGAATTAGAGCAGCTAGAGAAGGAGAAGCGGGCGTGGTGCCGGAGGCAAGAACAGCTGCAGGCCCGGAGCGCGGAAGAGAAGACCCGGACCCGCCGAGATCCCCAAGCTGCACGCGGTCCCACAGTCATCGGGATCGTGGTCAAATTCCACCAGGAGAAGGGGTGGGGTTTTATTCGGGATCCGACACCTGACACAGACTTTTTTGTTAATAGAAGGGATGTGGAGAGTCGTCTGCCCGCGGGTCACAAGAAACAGGATCTGTTTCCGGGGGATAGGGTATCCTACACCCGACACCGATGCCTGCGAGGGTGGTACGCTCTTAACGTCCGGAGGGTGGAAGAGCACTACTACCCTGAACCCTGCTATGCGGAGGACCCGGATGCGGATGAGCCTGAAGAGAATGAGGCACAAGGATAGCGCTACTAAAGAGCAACATAAACTGTACATAGTTACCCGCCAGGGTGAAGAAGTTCAGTGACACGCCGTTGGTGGATTACAAAAAGTTTACCCGGATCGGGATTGTTGTAAAGTTGATATGTTTACCAGAGGTTACCCAAAAAGGGTCTGTGAGTTATCCGGCTGAGGACTGGGAGCAGCCAACCCCTTTTCTATCCGGCTGAGGACTGGGAGCAGCCAAATTCTGTAAATAGTTGCACTTCTTAAAGTGCCCTCTATTGGTTTTATACACACCTACTTCAAAGGACACCTGAAGGTGTTTGTTGCACCTTGTTGGGTGACATGGACACCTGGTCGCAGCAAAGACTGTGACCTGATAAAGAGACTTCGTCGCAAGAATGCTGCTGAGAATAGTTTGTCTTTTCTACTGGAAGAAATGTTTTATATACATATTTATGCCAAGAGTTATATATTTGAAAGAAAATTTTATACCTATTAGAAAGTAAAGTTTAATGATGCTGAAAATAACAGGAAAAGTTGTCTCCCATAAAGGGAAAGAGAAAAATGTTGAATTGTTTTTATATGGTTGCATTTAAAAATGTTTTGAACTGTCTTTTTGCTCTGTTCCAGCCCGCGGACGTGCTGTGATTTACCAGGGGAGAATGTAGCGCCCCGAGAGTTCGGTCGCTACAGAGGTATTGCATCTCACCCAGGGGTGTGATATCTCACTTCCAGGTAAGGATGGAGTGTGGCTCAGGACCCTAACACCCACATGCACTACACCATATTTCCGGGGGACAGGGCGACAATGCTCCCAAGAGTGAGCACAACTGTCCCTGTCCCTGGCTGGAGTGGGGGGAGGGAACACCTAGAAAGGGGGAACCCGGTAGTGTGTGGGTGGGGAGAGTAGATCCAGGGTGCACTGTATAGAGGAGTATATATGGTGGGCACCATCTTAGAATCAGAGAGTAGTAGAGGAAGTAGAAAGAGAGGAGAGAGTGAGAGGGAGCAGAGGCTCTGCATGGGCTCTGCTCCGCTGGCAGGCCAAGTCTTAAGGCCTGGGCCTGGAGAAGAACGAAGGAAGGGAGAAGAACGGAGGAAGCTCTAGGAGAAGACTGAAGGGACCCCAGGGGTGCGGACCAGCCAGCGCCACCGTACGCCCGCCGCTACCAGAGTAGGGGGGTCAGGTCAAGAAAAGGGAACTGGATCCCTCATCTAGTGGAGGAGAGCAACTACCCTCAGCTAGTAGCCGGAGGCTGTGGCATTGTACATGCATGGCCCCTCACTACACCCGTTAGGAAGGCACCACATAGGACCCTGGGAAATGGAACATACGTTTGCCCGCCAAGGCCCGAGGCAGCTGGACAGAAACATGGGCAATTGTGGGGTACGACAGGCCAGAGAAAGGACACATGAAGGGGGTCCTGAAAAGCACTCCAAAGGTACCTGGGAGTTGGCCGAGCCCCTCACCTGGTGAGCACAGCACGACGTGGGCAGCCATCATCTGCAGAAGTGGCTTGGAGTGTAAAACTGTGAGTAAGGACCCTAAACTGCATCACTGGACTCTGAGTCATTACTGCTGCTCCTGCGCACCATCACCCCCACCATCTGCACTCACTGCCCTGAGGCTATACTCCTCCCGTGGGGAGTTATACTACCCTCTGCTGCGCACACCACATCAGCCTCAGCGGTCTGCCCCACAGCAGCGGTTCTCAGTGACCGCAATCCACGGGTGGCGGACATTTAAACATTACAAAACCAAAGAAACAGATCCGCCACTGGTTTGACCACCCTGAGCCACGGGACTGGGTCGCCGCCACGGAGACTACAACCCCCAGCATTGCACAGAGACTCGGCTCCGGGTATTCCCCTACACGCACGGCCCAGGGGGCACGTCAGGTGCACCACAAGGTGACCTATACCGAGAGTAGTGCCACCACCGACCTATACAGAGAGTAGTGCCACCACCGACCTATACAAAGAGTAGCGCCACCACCGACCTATACAGAAAGTAGCGTCACCGCCGACCTATACAGAGAGTAGTGCCACCACCGACCTATACAGAAAGTAGCGTCACCGCCGACCTATACAGAAAGTAGTGCCACCGCTAATCGACACAGGGAGTAGTGCCACCGCCGACCTATACAGAGAGTAGCGCCACCACCGACCTATACAGAAAGTAGCGTCACCGCCGACCTATACAGAAAATAGTGTCACCGCTGACCTATACAGAAAATAGTGTCACCGCCGACCTATACAGAGAGTAGTGCCACCACCAACCTATACAGAGAGTAGTGCCACTGATGATCGACACAGAGAGTAGTGCTACCGCTGACCTATACAGAGAGTAGTGCCACCGCCGACCTATACAGAGAGTAGTGCCACCACCGACCTATACAGAGAGTAATGCCACTGCTGTTCGACACAGAGAGTAGTGCCACTGCCGACCTTTACAGAGAGTAGTGCCACCGCCGACCTATACAGAGAGTAGCGCCACCACCGACCTATACTGAGAGTAGTGCCACCGCTGATCGACACAGAGAGTAGTGCCACCGCCGACCTATACAGAAAGTAGTGCCAGCACCGACCTATACAGAGAGTAGTGCCACCGCCGACCTATACAGAGAGTAGCGCCATCGCCAAACTATACAGAGAGTAGTGCCACCACCGACCTATACAGAAATTAGCATCATCGCCGATCTATACAGAGAGTAGCGCCACCGCCGACATACACAGAGAGTAGTGCCACCGCTAATCTACACAGAGAGTAGTGCCACCACCAACCTATGCAGAAAGTAGTGCCACCACCGACCTATACAGAGAGTAGTGCCACCGCCAACCTATACAGAGAGTAGTGCCACCGCCAACCTATACAGAGAGTAGTGCCACCACCGACCTATACAGAGAGTAGCTCCACCACTGACCTATACAGAGAGTAGCTCCACCACCGACCTATACAGAGAATAGTGCCACCACCAACCTATACAGAGAGTAGCACCACCGCCGACCTATACAGAGAATAGTGCCACCACCGACCTATACAGAGAGTAGCACCACCGCCGACCTATACAGAGAATAGTGCCACCACCGACCTATACAGAGAGTAGTGCCACCACCGACCTATACAGAGAGTAGCGTCACCGCCGACCTATACAGAGAGTAGCGCCACCACCGATCTATACAGAAAGTAGTGCCACCGCTGATCTACACAGAGAGTATCACCACCTCCGACCTACCGACCTATACAGAGAGTAGTGCCACCGCAGACCTATATAGAAGGTAGCGACACCACCGACCTACACAGAAAGTAGTGCCACCGCTGACCTATACAGAAAGTAGTGCCACCGCTGACCTATACAGAGAGTAGTGCCACCGCCGACCTATACAGAAAGTAGGGTCACCGCCAACCTATACAGAGAACCAAGCAATGTGAACTGAGGTCTAAGATGGTAGACATGCAAGGAATAGGAGCATGTTCACACTAGCAAAAAGAAGCAAAACCTACAAAAGACAAAAGACAAAAATATATCTCATACCCTACCATCATTATATATAAATGTAAAGCAAAGTTGCATAATAAATATAGGGTACTTAGTGAACTATTTTTGATCAAAAAAAGTATACAAGCCGTCCCACCAGCGGCAAGGTGACCCTAAATTGGGACGGTACCTATACTGCCTATATTAAAAACCTTACTGTATATCAAAGTTGAAATAATGCATATAAAAGGGTAGACAAATAGGACCGGGTCCCAACTCCAGACCACCCAGGCCCGTGGTAAGCTACATATATACCAATCAGCTCAACAAAGGGCATGCCACACCCTTAAATTGCACAGAATGCAAACAAGACAAAAAGGTTTTTAATATAGGCAGTATAGGTACCGTCCCAATTTAGGGTCACCTTGCCGCTGGTGGGACGGCTTGTATACTTTTTTTGATCAAAAATAGTTCACTAAGTACCCTATATTTATTATGCAACTTTGCTTTACATTTATATATAATGATGGTAGGGTATGAGATATATTTTTGTCTTTTGTCTTTTGTAGGTTCAACCTATACAGAGAGTAGCGCCACCACCGACCTATACAGAGAGTAGTGCTACCACCGACCTATACAGAGAGTAGCTCCACCACCGACCTATACAGAGAGTAGCTCCACCACCGACCTATACAGAGAATAGTGCCACCACCAACCTATACAGAGAGTAGCACCACCGCCGACCTATACAGAGAATAGTGCCACCACCGACCTATACAGAGAGTAGCACCACCGCCGACCTATACAGAGAATAGTGCCACCACCGACCTATACAGAGAGTAGCGCCACCACCGACCTATACAGAGAGTAGTGCCACCACCGACCTATACAGAAAGTAGCGTCACCGCCGACCTATACAGAAAGTAGTGCCACCGCTAATCGACACAGAGAGTAGTGCCACCGCCGACCTATACAGAGAGTAGCGCCACCACCGACCTATACAGAAAGTAGCGTCACCGCCGACCTATACAGAAAATAGAGTCACCACCGACCTATACAGAGAGTAGTGCCACCACCAACCTATACAGAGAGTAGTGCCACTGATGATCGACACAGAGAGTAGTGCTACCGCTGACCTATACAGAGAGTAGTGCCCCCGCCTACCTATACAGAGAGTAGTGCCACCGCCGACCTATACAGAGAGTAATGTCACCGCTGATCGACACAGAGAGTAGTGCCACCGCCGACCTATACAGAGAGTAGTGCCACCGCCGACCTATACAGAGAGTAGCGCCACCACCGACCTATAAAGAGAGTAGTGCCACCGCTGATCGACACAGAGAGTAGTGCCACCGCCTACCTATACAGAAAGTAGTGCCAGCACCGACCTATACAGAAAGTAGCGCCACCGCCGACCTATACAGAGAGTAGCGCCATCGCCAAACTATACAGAGAGTAGTGCCACCACCGACCTATACAGAAATTAGCATCACCGCCGACCTATACAGAGAGTAGCGCCACCGCCGACATATACAGAGAGTAGTGCCACCGCTAATCTACACAGAGAGTAGTGCCACCACCAACCTATGCAGAAAGTAGTGCCACCAGCGACCTATACAGAGAGTAGTGCCACCGCCGACCTATACAGAGAGTATCGCCATCGCCAAACTATACAGAGAGTAGCGCCACCACCAACCTATACAGAAAGTAGCATCACCGCCGACCTATACAGAGAGTAGCGTCATCGCCGAACTATACAGAAAGTAGTGCCATTACCGACATATACATAAAGTAGTGCCACCACCGACCTATACAGAAAGTAGCATCACCGCCGACCTATACAGAGAGTAGCGCCACCAACAACCTATACAGAGAGTAGCGTCACCGCTGACCTATACAGAGAGTAGTGCCACCACGGACCTATACAGAAAGTAGCATCACCGCCGACCTATACAGAGAGTAGCGCCACCACCAACCTATACAGAGAGTAGCGTCACCGATGACCTATACAGAGAGTAGTGCCACCGCCTAACCTGTACAGAGAGTAGCGTCACCACCGACCTATACAGAAAGTAGCGCCACCGCCGACCTATACAGAAAGTAGTGCCACCACCGACCTACACAAAGAGTAGCGCCACTGCCAAACTATACAGAAAGTAGCGCCACCGCCGATCTATGCAGAGAGTAGCGCCACCACCGACCTACACAAAGAGTAGCGCCACTGCCAAACTATACAGAAAGTAGCGCCACCACCGACCTATACAGAGAGTAGCGCCACCGCCAAGCTACACAGAGAGTAGCACCACTGCCAAACTATACAGAAAGTAACGTCACCGCCGACCTATACAGAGAGTAGTGTCACCGCCGACCTATTCAGAGAGTAGTGCCACTGCTGACCTATACAAAGAGTAGTGCCACCGCCGACCAATACAGAGAGTAGTGCCACTGCCGACCTATACAGAGAGTAGTGCCACCGCCGACCTATACAGAGAGTAGTGCCACTGCTGACCTATACAGAGAGTAGTGACACTGCCGAACTATACAGAGAGTAGTGCCACCGCAGACCTATACAGAGAGTAGTGCCACCGCTGACCTATACAAAGAGCAGCACCACTGCCGACCTATACAGAGAGTAGTGCCACCGCCGACCTTTACAGAGAGTAGCACCACTGCCGACCTATACAGAAAGTAGTGCCACGCCGAACTATACAGAGAGTAGTGCCACCGCCGTCCTATACAGAGAGTAGTGCCACTGCCGATCTACTCAGAGAGTAGCACCACCGCCAATCTATACAGAAAGTAGCGCCACCGCTGATCTACACAGAGAGTAGTGGCACCGCCGACCTTTTAAGAGAGTAGTGCCACCGCTGACCTATACACAGAGTAGTGCCACTGCCGACCTGTACAGAGAGTAGTGCCACCGCCGACCTATACAGAGAGTAGTGCCACTGCCGACCTATACAGAGAGTAGTGCCGCTGCTGACCTATACAGAGAGTAATGCCACCATTAACCTATACAGAGAGTAGTGCCACTGCCGACTTATACAGAGTAGTGTCACTGCCGACCTATACAGAGAGTAGTGCCACCGCCGACCTATACAGAGAGTAGTGCCACCGCCGACCTATGCAGAGAGTAGTGCCACCGCCGACCTATACAGAGAGTAGTGCCACTGCCGACCTATACAGAGAGTAGTGCCACTGCCGACCTATACAGAGAGTAGTGCCGCTGCTGACCTATACAGAGAGTAGGGCCACCACCGACCTATACAGAGAGTAGTGCCACTGCCGACCTATACAGAGAGTAGTGCCACCGCCGACCTATACAGAGAGTAGCGCCACCACCGACCTATACTGAGAGTAGTGCCACCGCTGATCGACACAGAGAGTAGTGCCACCGCCGACCTATACAGAGAGTAGCGCCATCGCCAAACTATACAGAGAGTAGTGCCACCACCGACCTATACAGAAATTAGGATCACCGCCGACCTATACAGAGAGTAGTGCCACCGCTAATCTACACAGAGAGTAGTGCCACCACCAACCTATGCAGAAAGTAGTGCCACCACCGACCTATACAGAGAGTAGTGCCACCGCCGACCTATACAGAGAGTACAGCCATCGCCAAACTATACAGAGAGTAGCGCCACCACCGACCTATGCAGAAAGTAGCATCACCGCCGACCTATACAGAGAGTAGTGTCACAGCCGACCTATTCAGAGAGTAGTGCCACTGCTGACCTATACAAAGAGTAGTGCCACCGCCGACCAATACAGAGAGTAGTGCCACTGCCGACCTATACAGAGAGTAGTGCCACCGCCGACCTATATAGAGAGTAGTGCCACTGCTGATCTATACAGAGAGTAGTGCCACCGCCGACGTATACAGAGAGTAGTGCCACCGCAGACCTATACAGAGAGTAGTGCCACCGCTGACCTATACAAAGAGTAGCACCACTGCCGACCTATACAGAGAGTAGTGCCACCGCCGACCTTTACAGAGAGTAGCACCACTGCCGACCTATACAGAAAGTAGTGCCACCGCTGATCTATACAGAGAGTAGAGTCACGCCGACCTATACAGAGAGTAGTGCCACTGCCGATCTACTCAGAGAGTAGCACCACCGCCAATCTATACAGAAAGTAGCGCCACCACTGATCTATACAGAGAGTAGTGCCACCGCCGACCAAAACAGAGAGTAGTGCCACTGCCGACCTATACAGAGAGTAGTGTCACCGCCGACCTATACAGAGAGTAGTGCCACTGCTGACCTATACAGAGAGTAGTGCCACCGCCGACCTATACAGAGAGTAGTGCCACTGCTGACCTATACAGAGAGTAGTGCCACCACAGACCTATACAGAGAGTAGTGCCACCGCTGACCTATACAAAGATCAGCACCACTGCCGACCTATACAGAGAGTAGTGCCACCGCCGACCAATACAGAAAGTAGTGCCACTGCCGATCTACTCAGAGAGTAGCACCACCGCCAATCTATACAGAAAGTAGCGCCACCGCTGGTCTACACAGAGAATAGTGCCACCTCTGACCTTTTAAGAGAGTAGTGCCACCGCCGACCTATACACAGAGTAGTGCCACTGCCGACCTGTACAGAGAGTAGTGCCACCGCTGACCTATACAGAGAGTAGTGCCACCGCCGACCTATACAGAGAGTAGTGCCACTGCCGACCTATACAGAGAGTAGTGCCACCGCTGATCTATACAGAAAGTAGTGCCACCGCTGATCTACACAGAGAGTATCACCACCTCCGACCTACCGACCTATACAGAGTAGTGCCACCACCGACCTACACAAAGAGCAGCGCCACCGCCGATCTATACAGAGAGTAGCACCTCCGCCGACCTATACAGTGTAGTGCCACTGCCAACCTATACAGAGTAGTGCCACCGCCGACCTATACAGAAAGTAGCGCCACCGCGGATCTACACAGAGAGTAGCGCCACCACCGACCTATACAGAGAGTAGTGCCACCAACTAACCTATACAGAGAGTAGTGCCACCGCAGATCTATACAGAGAGTAGTGCCACTGCCTAACCTATAGAGTAGTGCCACTGCTGACCTATACAGAGAGTAGTGACACCGCCTAACCTATACAGAGAGTAGTGCCACCGCCTACCATATACACAGAGTAGTGCCACCGCCTAGCCTATACAGAGAGTATTGCCACTGCCGACCTATACAGAGAGTAGTGCCACTGCCGACCTATATAGAGAGTAGTGCCACCGCCGACCTATACAGAGAGTAGAGCCACCGCCGACCTATACAGAGAGTAGTGCCACCGCCGACCTATACAGAGAGTAGTGCCACCGCAGACCTATACAGAAGGTAGCGACACCACCGACCTACACAGAAAGTAGTGCCACCACCAAACTATACAGAAAGTAGTGCCACCGCCAAACTATACAGAAAATAGCGCCACCGCTGATCTACGCGGAGAGTAGTGCCACCGCTGACCTACACAGAGAGTAGTGCAACCGCCTAACCTATAAAGAGAGTAGTGCCACGGCTGATCCACACAGAGAGTAGTGCCACCACCGACCTATATAGAAAGTAGTGCCACCGCCTAACCTATACAGAGAGTAGTGCCACTGACAACCTATACAGAAAGTAGTGCCACCGCTGATCTACACAAAGAGTAGTGCCACCGCTGATCTACACAGAGAGTAGTGCCACCACCGACCTATATAGAGAGTAGTGCCACCGCCTAACCTATACAGAGAGTAGTGCCACTGCCGACCTACACAGAGAGTAGCACCACTGCCGACCTACACAGAGAGTAGCACCACCGCCGACCTACACAGAGAGTAGTGCCACCGCCGACCTATTCAGAGAGTAGTGCCATCTCCAAACTATAAAGAAAGTAGCACCACCGCTGACCTTCACAGAGTAGCGCCACCGCTGACCAATACAGAAAGTAGCACCACCGCTGACCTACACAGAGTAGCGCCACCACCGACCTATACAGAAAGTAGCGCCACCGCCAACCTATACAGAGAGTAGCGCCATTGCTGACCTGTACAGAAAGTAGCGCCACCGCCGACCTACACAGACAGTAGCACCACCGCCAATCTAAACAGAGAGTAGCGCCACTGCCAAACTATACAGAAAGTAGTGCCACCGCTTGCCTATAAAGAAAGCAGCGCCACCGCTGACCTACACAGAGAGTAGCACCACAGCCGACCTTCACAGAAAGTAGCGACACTGCTGACCTACACAGAAATCAGCGCCACCGCTAATCTACACAGGCAGTAGCACCCCCGCCAACCTAAACAGAGAGTAGTGCCACCGCCGACCCATACAGAGAGTAGCACCACCTCTGACATATACAAAAAGTAGCGCCAACGCTGACCTACACAGAAAGTAGCGTCACAGCCGACCTATACAGAAAGTAGAGTCACCGCTGACCTACACAGAAAATAGCACCACTGTCGACCTATACAGAGAGTAGCACCACTGCCGACCTATACAGAGAGTAGGGCCACTGCCAACCGTTACAGAAAGTAGCGCTACTGTCGACCTATACAGAAAGTAATACCACCGCCAACCTATACAGAGAGTAGCGCCACCGCCGACCTTTACAAAAAGTAATACCACTGCCGACCTATACAAAATGTTGCGCCACCGCTGACTTACACAGAGAGAAGCATCACTGCCACCCTACACAGAAAGTAGCGCCACTGCTGACCTACATAGAGAGTAGTGCCACCGTTGTTCTACACAGAGAGTAGCGCCACCGCCGACCTATACAGACAGTAGTGCCACTTCCGACCTATACAGAAAGTAGAGCCACCGCTGACTTACATAGAGAGTAGCGCCACTGCCGACCTATACAGAGAGTAGAGCCACCGCTGACCTATACAGAGAGTAGTGCCACCGCCGACCTATACAGAGAGTAGTGCCACCGCCGACCTATACAGAGAGTAGTGCCACCACCTATCTATACAGAGAGTAGCGCCAAGGCTGACCTATACAGAGAGTAGCACCACCGTCGACCTATACAGAAAAGAGCGCCACCGTCGACCTGTACAGAAAGTATTGCCACCGCCGACCTATACAGAGAGTAGCGCCATCGCGAACCTATACATAGTGTACTGCCACCGTTGACCTATGCAGAAAATAGCGTCACCGCCGACCTAAACAGAAAGTAGCGCCACCACCGACCTACACAGAGAGTAGCGCCACCGCTGACCTATACAGAAAGTAGTGCCAGAGCCGACCTACACAGAAAGTAGCGCCACCGCCGACCTATAAAGAGTAGCAACACTGCCGACCTATACAGAGAGTAGCGCCACCACTGACCTACACAGAGAGTAGCACCACTGCCTTCCTACACAGAGAGTAGCGCCATCACCAACCTATACAGAAAGTAGCGCCACCACTGACCTACAAAGAGAGTAGCGCCACCGCCGATCTATACAGAGAGTAGCGGCACCGCGACCTATACAGAAAGTAATGCCATCGACGACCTATACAGAGTAGCGAGACCGCCGACCTATACAGGGGCTAGTGCCACCGTCAACTTATACAGAAAGTAGTACCACCGTCGACCTATACAGAGAGTAGTGCCACCGCCGACCTATACAGAGAGTAGCACTACCGCCGACCTATACAGAGAGTAGCGCCATCGCCAAACTATACAAAGAGTACCGCCATTGCCGACCTATACAGAAAATAGCGCCACCAGCGACCTAAACAGAAAGTAGCACCACTGCTGACCTGTACAGAAAGTAGGGCCACCGCCGACCTATACAGAGAGTAGGGCCTCCGTCGACCTATACAGAGAACCAAGCAATGTGAACTGAGGTCTAAGATGGTAGACATGCAAGAAATAGGAGCATGTTCACACTAGCAAAAAGAAGCAAAACCTACAAAAGACAAAAATATATCTCATACCCTACCATCATTATATATAAGTGTAAAGCAAAGTTGCATAATAAATATAGGGTACTTAGTGAACTATTTTTGATCAAAAAAAGTACCCTATATTTATTATGCAACTTTGCTTTACACTTATATATAATGATGGTAGGGTATGAGATATATTTTTGTCTTTTGTAGGTTTTGACCTATACAGAGAGTAGTACCATTAGTGACTTCTGCAGTAAGGTGCAATAAGAGTGCCACTAATGACTTGGAAAATAAGGAGCACAACTAATGTCTTCTATGAGCAGTGCCACCACTAACTTGAACAACCAGTCAGCAGTGACTTGTGTAGCAGTGCCACCAGAGACATATATGAGCAGTTCCACCAGTGACTTGTATAAGCAGTTCCACCAGTGATTTATATGAACAGTGCAACCAGTGACTTGTATGAGCAGTGCCACCAGTGACTTGTATGAACAGTGCCACCAGTGACTTGTATAAGCAGTGCCACCAGTGATTTGTATGAACAGTGCCACCAGTGACTTGAAGGATTAGTGACTTGTATGAACAGTGTCACCAGTGACTTGTATAAGCAGTGCCACCAGTGACTTGTATGAGCAGTGCCACCAGTGACTTGTATGAGCAGTGCCAACAGTGACTTGTATGAGCAGTGCAACCAGTGACTTGTATGAGCAGTGCCACCGGTGACTTGTATGAGCAGTGCCACCAGTGATTTGTATGAGCAGTGCCACCAGTGATTTGTATGAGCAGTGCCACCAGTGACTTGTATGAGCAGTGCCACCAGTGACTTGTATGAGCAGTGCCATCAGTGACTTGTATGAGCAGTGCCACCAGTGAATTGTGTGAGCAGTGCCACCAGTGACTTGTGTGAGCAGTGCCACCAGCGACTTGTATGAGCAGTGCCACCAGCGACTTGTGTGATCAGTGCCGCCAGTGACTTGTGTGATCAGTGCCACCAGTGACTTGTATGAACAGTGCCACCAGTGACTTGTATAAGCAGTTCCACCAGTGATTTGTATGAACAGTGCCACCAGACTTAGTTAAGGGGAGGCATTTATGCGGGGGCATTTATGCATATAGCATTTATGCATACTTTATCGAAGTGCCATAATTTAGCAAAGTGCCCTGGCAGTTAGAAAATGGCAGTTGGACAGGGCAGGAGACAGGTAAGACATGCAAGACAATTAAACAAACTTGCTTCCAGGTCATCTTTTTGGCAAACAGTATTCACCATTTGTATCTGTGCCATTTATACTCTGGTTGCTACAATCATCCACATTCACCGTTCACCCACAAATGCGGCACACTTCATCCATATTAATCCCTCACTCCTCTCTTCTCCTATGTACAGTTGTCATGCTCTCTTCACAATGTTATACCACGCAGATCCATTCATTCCCACCATACAACGCAGGAAACGCTCTCACAAATCACTCAATCATCTGCTCACTCTCTGTATCTTCCTTCTATTAGTCGCAGGTGATATTTCTCCCAACCCAGGACCCTCCAGTAATAATAACACTAACTCTTTCCCTGTTACATTCAGAAACCCTGCTAATCTCATTAATATTCCCTGCATATCTTCTGTCTCATTCAACTGTGCCCTTTGGAATGCACGCTCAGCTTGTAATAAACTCTCTTACATCCATGACTTTTTCCTCTCTAATTCCCTCAACCTTCTGGCTCTCACTGAAACCTGGATCCAGCAGTCGGACACCACCGCCGCTGCAGCTCTCTCCTATGGTGGCCTACATTTCTCTCATACCCCACGACCTGACAACAGATCAGGTGGAGGTGTTGGTCTGCTTCTTTCAACAAAATGTACTTTTCAGGTTATCCCCCCTGTACCCTCCCTTATCTTCCCGTCCTTTGAGGCCCACACAGTCAGACTCTACCGGCCCTTCTCCCTGCGAGTGGCGGTTGTCTATCGCCCCCCAGGTCCCCCCGTCAATTCCTGGATCACTTTGCTGCCTGGCTTACAAATTTTCTATCCTGCGACATCCCCACGATAATCATGGGAGACTTTAACATCCCAATTGGCGATCCTCTTTCCCCATCTGCCACGCATCTTTTATCATTAACCTCCTCCTTCGGCCTTTCACAGCTTGCTAATTCTCCTACACATGAGGACGGGAACACATTGGACCTGATCTTCTCCCGGCTTTGCTCAGTACATGACTTTACTAACTCTCCCCTTCCACTCTCTGACCATAATCTTCTTTCATTCTCTGTCAAGAACTGTGACTTTACTCAAGACACTCCCACCGTCCACACTTATAGAAATTTACGCGCCATTAACACCCAGAAATTTATAAAAAGGTTGCAATCATCATTGGCCCCAATCTCCTCCCTCTCATGTCCCGAATCTGCATTGAAGCATTATAACAAAATAATGCTATGCGCCCTGGATGAAGCCGCACCTCCTACACAAAGAACAATTCGGCATAGACGGCGACAACCCTGGCACACGCCTCAAACACGTCTTCTCCAGAGGTACTCCAGGTGCGCTGAACGGCTGTGGAGAAAATCAAATCTGCCCGAAGATTTCCTCCACTATAAATTTATGCTGAAAACATATAACTCTGCCCTTCACCTCTCCAAACAAACCTACTTTAACAACCTCATCATCTCACTTTCCAATAATCCTAAACGACTCTTTGACACGTTTCATTCTCTCCTCAATCAAACAGCACAGGCCCCGACCACCGACCTCAGCGCTGACGATCTGGCTAACTATTTCAAAGAAAAAATTGACCATATCCGACAGGAAATTTTCTCCCAATCCCCAAATGTTATGCATGCTCCCCCCCGCCACATTGTATCTTGCTCATTTTCTGACTTCGAACCAGTCACGGAAGATGAAGTGATCAGGCTCCTTGCATCTTCTCGCCCTACCACCTGCACCAGCGACCCTATTCCCTCACATCTCCTTCAGTCCCTTGCTCCAGCTGTCACCTCTCACCTAACTAAAATTTTCAACCTTTCCCTCTCATCTGGTATCTTTCCCTCTTCTTTTAAACACGCCAGCATACAACCATTACTTAAAAAACCATCCCTCGACCAGAACTGCAAGGCCAACTACAGACCTGTTTCCAATCTTCCCTTTATCTCTAAACTCCTGGAACGCCTGGTCCACTCCCGTCTAATCCGCTATCTCTCAGACAACTCTCTTCTTGACCCTTTACAATCTGGTTTCCGCTCTTTACATTCTACTGAAACTGCCCTCACTAAAGTCTCTAATGATCTACTAACAGCTAAATCTAATGGTCACTACTCCCTGCTGATCTCCTGGATCTCTCTGCAGCATTTGACACTGTGGATCACCAGCTCCTCCTCACTATGCTCCGCTCTATAGGCCTCAAGGACACGGTTCTCTCCTGGTTCTCCTCTTATCTCTCTGACCGCTCCTTCTCTGTGTCTTTTGCCGGCTCCTCCTCCTCCCTACTTCCTCTTACTGTCGGGGTTCCTCAAGGATCAGTCCTAGGCCCCCTTCTTTTCTCCTTATACACCGCTCCTATTGGACAAACAATCAGCAGATTCGGTTTTCAGTACCATCTCTATGCTGATGACACCAATTATACACCTCTGCTCCGGACATCACCCCTGCATTACTACAAAAGACCAGTGATTGTCTTTCTGCTGTGTCTAACATTATGTCCTCCCTCTACCTAAAACTGAATCTGTCAAAAACTGAACTCCTCGTCTTTCCTCCCTCCATTAATCTACCTGTGCCCGATATTGCCATCTCCGTTTGTGGCTCAACCATTACTCCCCAGCATCAAGCCCGCTGTCTTGGGGTCATTTTTGATTCAGATCTTTCTTTCACTCCTCACATCAAATCACTCGCTCGTTCATGTCATCTACACCTCAAAAACATCTCAAGAATCAGGACTTTTCTCACCTTTGACTCGGCAAAAACTCTTACTGTCGCTCTTATTCATTCTCGTCTTGACTATTGCAACGCTCTACTAATCGGTCTCCCTCTTACTAAACTCTCCCCTCTCCAATCCGTCCTGAACGCAGCAGCCAGGATCATATTCCTCGCCAACCGCTACTCAGATGCCTCTTCCCTGTGCCAGTCATTGCATTGGTTGCCCATCCAATATAGAGTTCAATTTAAACTTATCACGCTTACCCACAAAGCGCTCCATGCTTCAGTACCCCCCTACATCTCCTCTCTTGTCTCAGTCTACCACCCTACACGTGCTCTCCGTTCTGCAAATGACTTGAAACTAAAATCCTCCATAATCCGAACTTCCCACTCCCGTCTCCAAGATTTCTCGCGTGCTGCGCCAATTCTCTGGAATGCACTACCCAGGACAGTTCGATTAATTCCCAATACCCACAGTTTCAAGCGAACCCTAAAAACACATTTCTTTAGACTGGCGTATCACCTAAACACACTCTGTCCATCCCAGCTTTCCCCCATATTAAAATCTTCTTCAACTTCGGGTTCAAACCAACCATGCACATAAAAGCCTCTGTCAGGACTGCACACATACTGGCTGGCGACCAGTCCATGTATTATTTATCCTATTCAGTATATCAAGGCTGCATTATACAATATATGTACTTTTTACCTTTTGTGTCTCCCCCACTTCCTCATAGACTGTAAGCTCGCGAGCAGGACCCTCACTCCGTTCGATATGAGATATGCTTATTCTGTATTGTCTGTATAAGTCCCCCCTAAAATTTGTAAAGTGCTGCGGAATATGTTGGCGCTATAAAAATAAAAACTATTATTATTATTATTATTACCAGTGACTTGTATGAGCAGTGCCATCAGTGATTTGTATGAGCAGTGCCACCAGTGACTTGTATGAGCAGTTCCACCAGTGATTTGTATGAGCAGTGCCACCAGTGACTTGTATGAGCAGTGCCACCAGTGACTTGTATGAGCAGTGCCATCAGTGATTTGTATGAGCAGTGCCACCAGTGACTTGAAAGATTAGTGACTTGTATGAACAGTGCCACCAGTGACTTGTATGAGCAGTGCCACCAGTGACTTGTATGAGCAGTGCCAATAGTGACTTGTATGAGCAGTGCAACCAGTGACTTGTATAAGCAGTGCCACCGGTGACTTGTATGAGCAGTGCCACCAGTGATTTGTATGAGCAGTGCCACCAGTGACTTGTATCAGCAGTGCCACCAGTGACTTGTATGAGCAGTGCCACCAGTGACTTGTATGAGCAGTGCCACCAGTGACTTGTATGAGCAGTGCCATCAGTGACTTGTGTGAGCAGTGCCACCAGCGACTTGTATCAGCAGTGCCATCAGTGACTTGTATGAGCAGTGCCACCAGTGAATTGTGTGAGCAGTGCCGCCAGTGACTTGTGTGATCAGTGCCGCCAGTGACTTGTGTGAGCAGTGCCGCCAGTGACTTGTGTGAGCAGTGCCACCAGTGACTTGTATGAGCAGTCCCGCCAGTGACTTGTATGAGCAGTGCCACCAGTGACTTGTATGAGCAGTGCCACCAGTGACTTGTATGAGCAGTGCCACCATTGACTTGTATGAGCAGTGCCACCAGTGACTTGTATGAGCAGTGCCACCAGTGACCTGTATGAGCAGTGCCACCAGTGACTTGCATGAGCAGTGCCACCAGTGACTTGTATGAGCAGTGCCACCGGTGACTTGTATGAGCAGTGCCACCAGACCAGTGATTTCTGTGAGCAGTGCCACCAGTGACTTGTATGAGCAGTGCCACCAGTGACTTGTGTGAGCAGTGCCACCAGACTTGTATGAGCAGTGCCACCAGTGACTTGTATGAGCAGTGCCACCAGTGACTTGTGTGAGCAGTACCACCAGTGACTTGTGTGTGCAGTGCCACCAGTGACATGTATGAGCAGTGCCACCAGTGATTTGTACGAGCAGTGCTACCAGTGACTTGTAGAGCAGTGCCACCAGTGACTTGTATGAACAGTGCCACCAGTGACTTGTATGAGCAGTGCCACCAGTGACTTGTATGAGCAGTGCCACCAGTGACTTGTATGAGCAGTGCCACCAGTGACTTGTGTGATCAGTGCCGCCAGTGACTTGTGTGAACAGTGCCACCAGTGACTTGTATGAGCATTGCCACCAGTGACTTGTATGAGCAGTGCCGCCAGTGAATTGTGTGAGCAGTGCCACCAGTGACTTGTATGAGCTGTCCCGCCAGTGACTTGTATGAGCAGTGCCACCAGTGACTTGTATGAGCAGTGCCACCAGTGACTTGTATGAGCAGTGCCACCAGTGACTTGTATGAGCAGTGCCAACAGTGACTCGCATGAGCAGTGCCACCAGTGACTTGTATGAGCAGTGCTACCAGTGAATTGTATGAGCAGTGCCACCATTGACTTGTATGAGCAGTGCCACCAGACCAGTGATTTGTGTGAGCAGTGCCACCAGTGGCTTGTATGAGCAGTGCCACCAGTGACTTGTGTGAGCAGTGCCACCAGAGACTTGTATGAGCAGTGCCACCAGTGACTTGTATGAGCAGTGCCACCAGTGACTTGTGTGAGCAGTACCACCAGTGACTTGTGTGTGCAGTGCCACCAGTGACTTGTATGAGCAGTGCCAACAGTGATTTGTACGAGCAGTGCTACCAGTGACTTGTAGAGCAGTGCCACCAGTGACTTGTATGAGCAGTGCCACCAGTGACTTGTATGAGCATTGCCACCAGTGACTTGTATGAGCATTGCCACCAGTGACTTGTATGAGCAGTGCCACCAGTGACTTGTATGAGCAGTGCCACCAGTGACTTGTGTGATCAGTGCCGCCAGTGACTTGTGTGATCAGTGCCACCAGTGACTTGTATGAGCAGTGCCACCAGTGACTTGTATGAGCAGTGCCACCAGTGACTTGTATGAGCAGTGCCACCAGTGACTCGTATGAACAGTGCCACCAGTGACTTGTATGAGCAGTGCTACCAGTGACTTGTATGAGCAGTGCCACCAGTGACTTGTAGGAGCAGTGCCACCAGTGACTTTTATGAGCAGTGCCACCAGTGACTTGTATGAGCAGTGCCACCAGAGACTTGTATGAGCAGTGCCACCAGAAACTTGTATGAGCAGTGCCACCAGTGACTTGTGTGAGAAGTGCCACCATTGACTTGTATGAGCAGTGCCATCAGTGACTTGTGTGAGCAGTGCCACCAGCGACTTGTATCAGCAGTGCCATCAGTGACTTGTATGAGCAGTGCCACCAGTGAATTGTGTGAGCAGTGCCGCCAGTGACTTGTATGAGCAGTGCCACCAGTGACTTGTGTGAGAAGTGCCACCATTGACTTGTATGAGCAGTGCCATCAGTGACTTGTGTGAGCAGTGCCACCAGCGACTTGTATCAGCAGTGCCATCAGTGACTTGTATGAGCAGTGCCACCAGTGAATTGTGTGAGCAGTGCCGCCAGTGACTTGTGTGATCAGTGCCGCCAGTGACTTGTGTGAGCAGTGCCGCCAGTGACTTGTGTGAGCAGTGCCACCAGTGACTTGTATGAGCAGTCCCGCCAGTGACTTGTATGAGCAGTGCCACCAGTGACTTGTATGAGCAGTGCCACCATTGACTTGTATGAGCAGTGCCACCAGTGACTTGTATGAGCAGTGCCACCAGTGACTTGTATGAGCAGTGCCACCAGTGACTTGCATGAGCAGTGCCACCAGTGACTTGTATGAGCAGTGCCACCAGTGACTTGTATGAGCAGTGCCACCAGTGACTTGTGTGAGCAGTGCCACCAGACTTGTATGAGCAGTGCCACCAGTGACTTGTATGAGCAGTGCCACCAGTGACTTGTGTGAGCAGTACCACCAGTGACTTGTGTGTGCAGTGCCACCAGTGACTTGTATGAGCAGTGCCACCGGTGACTTGTATGAGCAGTGCCACCAGACCAGTGATTTCCGTGAGCAGTGCCACCAATGACTTGTATGAGCAGTGCCACCAGTGACTTGTGTGAGCAGTGCCACCAGACTTGTATGAGCAGTGCCACCAGTGACTTGTATGAGCAGTGCCACCAGTGACTTGTGTGAGCAGTACCACCAGTGACTTGTGTGTGCAGTGCCACCAGTGACATGTATGAGCAGTGCCACCAGTGACTTGTACGAGCAGTGCTACCAGTGACTTGTAGAGCAGTGCCACCAGTGACTTGTATGAGCAGTGCCACCAGTGACTTGTATGAGCAGTGCCACCAGTGACTTGTATGAGCAGTGCCACCAGTGACTTGTGTGATCAGTGCCGCCAGTGACTTGTGTGAACAGTGCCACCAGTGACTTGTATGAGCATTGCCACCAGTGACTTGTATGAGCAGTGCCACCAGTGACTTGTATGAGCTGTCCCGCCAGTGACTTGTATGAGCAGTGCCACCAGTGACTTGTATGAGCAGTGCCACCAGTGACTTGTATGAGCAGTGCCACCAGTGACTTGTATGAGCAGTGCCAACAGTGACTCGCATGAGCAGTGCCACCAGTGACTTGTATGAGCAGTGCTACCAGTGAATTGTATGAGCAGTGCCACCATTGACTTGTATGAGCAGTGCCACCAGACCAGTGATTTGTGTGAGCAGTGCCACCAGTGGCTTGTATGAGCAGTGCCACCAGTGACTTGTGTGAGCAGTGCCACCAGAGACTTGTATGAGCAGTGCCACCAGTGACTTGTATGAGCAGTGCCACCAGTGACTTGTGTGAGCAGTACCACCAGTGACTTGTGTGTGCAGTGCCACCAGTGACTTGTATGAGCAGTGCCAACAGTGATTTGTACGAGCAGTGCTACCAGTGACTTGTAGAGCAGTGCCACCAGTGACTTGTATGAGCAGTGCCACCAGTGACTTGTATGAGCATTGCCACCAGTGACTTGTATGAGCATTGCCACCAGTGACTTGTATGAGCAGTGCCACCAGTGACTTGTATGAGCAGTGCCACCAGTGACTTGTGTGATCAGTGCCGCCAGTGACTTGTGTGATCAGTGCCACCAGTGACTTGTATGAGCAGTGCCACCAGTGACTTGTATGAGCAGTGCCACCAGTGACTTATATGAGCAGTGCCACCAGTGACTCGTATGAACAGTGCCACCAGTGACTTGTATGAGCAGTGCTACCAGTGACTTGTATGAGCAGTGCCACCAGTGACTTGTATGAGCAGTGCCACCAGTGACTTTTATGAGCAGTGCCACCAGTGACTTGTATGAGCAGTGCCACCACAGACTTGTAAGAGCAGTGCCACCAGAAACTTGTATGAGCAGTCCACCAGTGACTTGTGTGAGCAGTGCCACCAGTGACTTGTGTGAGAAGTGCCACCATTGACTTGTATGAGCAGTGCCACCAGTGACTTGTATGGGCAGTGCCTCCAGTGACTTGTATGAGCAGTGCCACCATTGACTTGTATGAGCAGTGCCACCAGTGACTCGTATGATCAGTGCCACCAGTGACTTGTATGAGCAGTGCTACCAGTGACTTGTATGAGCAGTGCCATCAGTGACTTGTATGAGCAGTGCCACCAGTGACTTGTATGAGCAGTGCCACCAGTGACTTGTATGAGCAGTGCCACCAGTGACTTGTATGAGCAGTCCACCAGTGACTTGTATGAGCAGTGCCACCAGTGACTTGTGTGAGCAGTGCCACCAGTGACTTGTGTGAGCAGTGCCACCATTGACTTGTATGAGCAGTGCCACCATTGACTTGTATGAGCAGTGCCACCATTGACTTCTATGGGCAGTGCCACCAGTGACTTGTATGAGCAGTGCCACCATTGACTTGCATGAGCAGTGCCACCAGTGATTTGTATGAGCAGTGCCAACAGTGACATGTATGAGCAGTGCCACCAGTGACTTGTATGAGCAGTGCCACCAGTGACTTGTATGAGCAGTGCCACCAGTGACTTGTATGAGCAGTGCCACCAGAGACTTGTATGAGCAGTGCCACCAGAGACTTGTATGAGCAGTGCCACCAGAGATTTGTATGAGCAGTGCCACCAGTGACTTGTATGAGCAGTGCCACCAGTGACTTGTATGAGCAGTGCCAACAGTGATTTGTATGAGCAGTGCCACCAGTGACTTGTACGAGCAGTGCCACCAGTGACTTGTATGAGCAGTGCCACCAGTGACTTGTATGAGCAGTGCCACCAGTGACTTGTATGAGCAGTGCCACCAGAGACTTGTATGAGCAGTGCCACCAGTGACTTGTATGAGCAGTGCCCCAGTGACATGTATGAGCAGTGCCACCAGTGTCTTGTGTGATCAGTGTCGCCAGTGACTTGTGTGAGCAGTGACACCAGCGACTTGTGTGTGCAGTGCCACCAGTGACTTGTGTGTGCAGTGCCACCAGCGACTTGTGTGTGCAGTGCCACCAGTGATTTGTATGAGCAGTGCCACTAGTGACTTGTGTGTGCAGTGCCACCAGTGACTTGTATGAGCAATGCCAACAGTGATTTGTACGAGCAGTGCTACCAGTGACTTGTATGAGCAGTGCCACCAGTGACTTGTGTGATCAGTGCCGCCAGTGACTTGTGAGATCAGTGCCGCCAATGAATTGTGTGAGCAGTGCCACCAGTGACTTGTATGAGCTGTCCCGCCAGTGACTTGTATGAGCAGTGCTACCCGTGACTTGTATGATCAGTGCCACCAGTGACTTGCATTAGCAGTGCCAACAGTGACTTGTATGAGCAGTGCCCCCAGTGACTTGCATGAGCAGTGCCCCCAGTGACTTGTATGAGCAGTGCCACCAGCGACTTGTATGAGCAGTGCCACCAGTGACTTGTATGAGCAGTGCCACCAGTGACTTGTATGAGCAATGTCACCAGTGACTTGTGTGAGCAGTGCCACCATTGACTTGTATGAGCAGTGCCACCATTGACTTGTATAAGCAGTGCCACCAGTGACTTGTATGAGCAGTGCCAACAGTGACTTGTATGAGCAGTGCCACCAGTGACTTGTGTGAGCAGTGCCACCAGTGACTTGTGTGAGCAGTGCCACCAGTGACTTGTGTGAGCAGTGCCACCAGTGACTTGTATGAGCAGTGCCACCAGTGACTTGTATGAGCAGTGCCACAAGTGACTTGTATGAGCAGTGCCACCAGTGGCTTGTATGAGCAGTGCCACCAATGACTTGTATGAGCAGTGGCACCAGTGACATGTATTAGCAGTGCCACCAGAGACTTGTATGAGCAGTGCCACCAGTGACATGTATGAACAAATTGCCACCAGTGACTTGTATGAACAAATTGCCACCAGTGACTTGTATAAGCAGTGCCACCAGTGACATGTATGAACAGTGCCACCAGTGATTTGTATGAGCAGTGCCACAAGTGACTTGTATGAGCAGTGCCACCAGTGGCTTGTATGAGCAGTGGCACCAGTGACATGTATGAGCAGTGCCACCAGTGACTTGTATGAGCAGTGCCACCAGTGACTTGTATGAGCAGTGCCACCAGTGACTTGTATGAGCAGTGCCACAAGTGACTTGTATGAGCAGTGCCACCAGTGACATGTATGAACAAATTGCCACCAGTGACTTGTATGAGCAGTGCCACCAGTGACTTGTGTGAGCAGTGCCACCAGTGACTTGTATGAGCAGTGCCACCAGTGACTTGTATGAGCAGTGCCACCAGTGACTTGTGTGAGCAGTGCCACCAGTGACTTGTATGAGCAGTGCCACCAGTGACTTGTACGAGCAGTGCCACCAGTGACTTGTGTGAGCAGTGCCACCAGTGACTTGTATGAGCAGTGCCACCAGTGACTTGTATGAGCAGTGCCACCAGTGACTTGTGTGTGCAGTGCCACCAGTGACTTGTATGAGACGCTCGGCTATTAGAAGTCCTGCGCTCGGCGGTGGAGACTCTGGTGTCTTCCATTTGGTGGATGCTTTGCAGAGCGGCCATCTTTGTATGTGGAGACCTCAGGGAGCTGCTCTTCTTGTGCTGACTGCGCTCGTTACATGGGAGCGGGTGAGATGGATTTTCCGTGGGACGATTCTACTGAACATTTCACACATGAGCATTTTTGTGTCGCCCTGTGATAATTGACACTTGGATTGATGAATCTGGTGATGTCGCCGCGGAGGCTGTGAGAACGGCGGACATTCCTGTCTCACAGGTTTCTCACGGTCACTCGCAGCAAATCTCTTCCTACTTTTCTTCATTTTGTTTCACTTTTTTTACAAAGATAAAAAAAAATGAAATTGAAATATGGAGTTAGGATAAAGGAAGTCGCTGTAAGCACCCAGCTGAAGTGCAGCTCTGAGCCGGGGGTCCCCCAAGACTGGACCCCCAATTCTGGTATTGATCCATGAAGCAGGCAACCTGCAGCTAATCCCCCATAGGTCGGCCTTCTCACCATGGCCTCCTGCCCATGGCCTTCTCCCACGACCTTCCTCCCATGGTCTCCCCCCCCATGACCTCCCCCTCATGGCCTCCTCCTATGGCCTCACCCCCACAGCCACCCCCCATGGATTTCTCTCCACAGCCTCCCCCCCCATGGCCTTCCCCTCACGGCCCTCTCACCATGACCTCCCTACCACGACCTTATCCTATCGCTTTCCCTTCACGGCCTCCCCCCATGGCCTTCCCACCATGGCCTCTTGCCCATTACCCCCATCCCATTACCTCCCCCCATGGCCTTAATCCCACAACCTCCCCCCAAGGACTATCCTCACGGCTTCTCCCTCATGACCTCTCACCCATGACCTCCTTCCACAACCCCCTCTCCCCCCACAGCGTCCCCCATGGCCTTCGCACCATGGCTACCTACCCACGGCTTCCTCTTATGACCTCCCCACCACGGCCTCCTCCCAAGGGCTCCTTCCTACAGCCTTCTTCCCACAGCATTCACAGCATGGCCTCCACACCACTGCCTCTCTTCCACAGCCCCCCCTGCAGCTACATGTCTGTCAGGACAGATTCTGTTTGATTTTTCATGAGCGGATGTCTTGATGAACATAGGAGAATGGGAATCGTTCACCTCAAGTAACCGGCTCTGTTCTCCTATCAGTGGTGGTCGCCACATGACATCTTAAGATGATGCTGCTGTCCCCCACATAGAAGGCGATGAGACATCCATTAATGTTACTTGTCAGCCCCCCCAACTCTGTAGACGAGGAGCAGTATTTAACAAGTCTGAAGACAGCACTGCTGACAAGATGGATGATTGTGAAATCTATCTGGCACATCTGCTGAGCAGATTCCCCGGACCCCGGCAGAACGGTCCACTCATCCCGGACCCCCGCAGAACGGCCCACTCATCCCGAACCCCCGCAGAATGGCTCACTCATCCAGGACCCCAGCAGAAAGGACCACTCATGCCAAACCCCCACAGAACGGCCCACTCATCCCCAACCCCCGCAGAACGGCTCACTCATCCCGGACCCCGGCAGAATGCCCCCTCATCCCGGACCCCCGCAGAACGACTCACTCGTCCCGGACCCCCGCAGAACAGCTCACTCATCCCAGACCCCAGCAGAAAGGACCACTCATCCTGGACCCAGGCAGAACGACCCGCTCATCCCGGACCCCAGCGGAGTCCTTATACCAGCACTGCACAATCGGACCAGACAAGGCCGCACTTACAGGCATTGTCCACGGCTGGTGCCGGTGTCGCAGCTCATCCTCTTTCGCTGCTCCTCTGGATGGGCTGCCAGTAATGGGCTCGTGTGGTGCCCCTGAGGGTTCAGTCGCCACAGGGGTACTGCACCTCAGATAGAGGTGTGGTATCTCCTCTTCCAGGTAAGGATGGAGCATCACACAAGACCCCACTTCACACTCAACACTACACCACTCCTGTCCTGTAGCGGGCCTAAATGCACCAGGGTGCTGCTCTGGTCCGGGATAGAGGAGATGGGGGGGAACCAAAGATAGGGGGAACCAAGTAGTGGGTGAGGGTGGAGGACACACTTACCGGAAGCACTTATAGAATCATATATAATATATGGTCATCTTTAGTTCAAGGTCTTTGATTGTGGGTCTTCTGTCAGGGTCCAGCAATAGTCTGTAGCTGGCTGAAGATACACGGTCCTCGTTCTCTGGCCTTGAGACGAGGAGCGGGTCTGAGTTAACCACTGTCTCTACCCAGTCAAGGTCCTGATCTAAGAAAGCCTTGGAGGGGAGCAGAGGAGTTAGGCTCCACAGGCAAAACGATCCCAGGAGGATACGGACGGAGCGGAGTCCACACCGGTACTTTTCACTCTGGCCTAGCCAGAGTGACTCCTGCTGCAAAAGGGGTAACCGGCCCCCGATATCTGACTTTGTCACTTCACGTCTCAGTCAGAAAAGCCCGAGGCTTAGTGGATCCCAGGGGGATACGGACAGAGAGGAGTCGCCACCTGTATCTCTCAACCTGCGTTTATCCAGTGGGACCCAGCCATACACCACGTTCATACCACACACAGTCAGGAGAGGACTAAGTGGGAGAACTTACTAAGGAGAGGAACACACCAGCGGGTTCATGTCAGGTGCTCCTGGTCTACCTGGGGAGAGCTGAATCCCTTCCTGGAGGCCGCAGCATGCCACGATGAAGCAGAGAGAAGCTTTGCAGCTGCTACTTCACCAAAGTGAGTAAAGCTTGGATGACTTCACTTACTGCTTCCGTTTGTTCATTCCTGCGTGGCACTGCACCCGCCACAACTCTCCAGACCTTACTCACTGCCCTGAGGCCTACTCCGCCTGTGGGGAGTAGTACCAACCAAGCTGCCAGAACATCGGCCTTGGAGGACTGTTGCAGCGCTGGTGGCCTTCACCGGAAACCACAGGTGGCGTAGTCGAACAACCACTTATCCAAAAGCCCATTTTTTTATGTGACAGCCCTGGGCACGGACCGAGTCACGGCCACGACGACATGCCACACCACCACCGTACATTGACCCGGCACCGAGTAACCCCACCGCTCAGGGAGGGCGAGTCACTAAAACTGGCGTAGTCGGCAGGATTGATTGCCCGCAGCAGCAGAAGAAGATAATCCCCATTGCCGCCGGGTACTGTGCACCTTTCGCAAAAGACTGTCGTTACACACTCATTGTGGCGCCCGCCCAAGAAGAACAGACGCCATTATGTGCAAAAACAACAGCAACCTAAGACCTCCCATCATGGGCCTGGCTCCCCAATGGACCAAAAGTGCCGACCACCCTCTCCAGCAGAGACTGTCTGCATAGTAGTGTCCGTCAAGACGGATGGGACGTCCCAAGGAGTGCCCGTCAGCCAGCCGCCCTGGAGCCGCCCCAAAAGTAGGAGGAGAAGAAGACCGCACCCTGCAGCATAGATGGACGCAGCCAAGGAGATGCCCTCCGTCGCTGGCCCACCAGCTGCCACCTCCCTCACTATGGAGGGAATGCTGGAGGACATAAAAGGCGGTGAATGCTGGAGAACATGAAGGAGGGGGGGAAATGCTGGAGAACATGAGGAGGGGGTGAATGCTGGAGAACATGAAGGAGAGGGGGTGAATGCTGGAGAACATGAAGGAGAGGGGGTGAATGCTGGAGAACATGAAGGAGAGGGGGTGAATGCTGGAGAACATGAAGGAGGGGGGTGAATGCTGGAGAACATGAAGGAGGGGAGGTGAATGCTGGAGAACATGAAGGAGGGGAGGTGAATGCTGGAAAACATGAAGGAGGGTGGGGTGAATGCTGGAGAACATGAAGGAGAGGGGGTGAATGCTGGAGAACATGAAGGAGAGGGGGTGAATGCTGGAGAACATGAAGGAGGGGGGTGAATGCTGGATAACATGAAGGAGGAGGGGTGAATGCTGGAGAACATGAAGGAGGGGAGGTGAATGCTGGAAAACATGAAGGAGGGTGGGGTGAATGCTGGAGAACATGAAGGACGAGGGGTGAATGCTGGAGAACATGAAGAGGGGGGGAGGAATGAGGAGAACATGAGGAGGGGGGGTGAATGCTGGATAACATGAAGGAGGGGGGTGAATGCTGGAGAACATGAAGGAGGGGGGTTAATGCTGGATAACATGAAGGAGGGGGATGAATGATGGAGAACATGAGGAGGAGGAGGGGTGAATACTGGGCACACACCTGACTCTGGGGTCTGTATAATCTATATATATAATTGTCTTATCCCGTCTGTCTGTCAGTCTGTCTGTCTGTCTGTCCAGGAAATCCCGCGTCGCTCATTGGTCCGGCAGCGGCCAATCAGCGATGCGGCATTTCTGACAAAAAGATGGCGGCCGTTAGCGGCTCATCTGCGGGACGGAGCTGAGCGGCGATGCAGCGGGGAGATCAGCGCCGCGAGGCGCTCATCTCGCGGCCGGCAACAGCAGAAAGAATCCGACCGCCGGACCCATCTGCGGGACGGAGATGCAGCCGGGAGATGAGCGGCGCGAGGCGCTCATCTCCCGGCCGGTATCAGCGGAAGGACCGCCGGCGCCGCTGACCTCCATGCGGGAGGACCGGGGAGCGGCGCTGCGGGTCGGGATACTTCTCCTGCGAGCACCCGCTCATGTCCCGGGTTCTCGCAGCGTACGTAGCCGCACAGGCAGCGCCGCTCCCCGGTCCTCACCAAGACGATTCGATGATTGGTCGCGGTCTTCGGAGCCGACCAATCACTGATCTTAGCGCAAAACTTAAACACCGCTGTGCTGATTGGTCGCCGACGCTACCCGCGACTAATCACCGATTTGGGCGCCAAATTTAAATATCGGCTGCGACCAATCACCACAGCGGTGTTTAAATGTGGAGCCAAGATCGGTGATTGGTCGCGGCCGATATTTAAATTTGGCGCCCAAATCGGTGATTGGTCGCGGCCGATATTTAAATTTGGCGCCCAAATCGGTGATTGGTCGCGGTCAGCGTCCGCGACCAATCAGCACAATAGTGTTTAACTTTGGCGCCAAGATCAGTCATTGGTTGTGGGCCAAGACAGCGACCAATCACCGATTTGTGCGGCACTTTTAAATAGCGTCCGCGACCAATTGGATGTCAGCTGCCTGTGCGGATACTTCCACTGCAAGAACACGGGACATGAGCGGGCGCTCGCAGCAGAAGTATCCCGACCCGCAGCGCCGCTCCCCGGTCTTCCCTTCACACCCTAGCCGCTGATGTCCCCACAGTACCCGCATGGTGTTACAATGGTCCGGACATTTGTGTTAAAAATCGCTGATTGGTCGCTGGCGCTGCCCGCGACCAATCACCTATTTGGGCGCCAAATTTAAATATCGGCCGCGACCAATCAGCACAGCGGTGTTTAAATGTGGAGCCAAGATCGGTGATTGGTCGCGGCCGATATTTAAATTTGGCGCCAAAATCGGTCATTGGTCGTGGGCAGCGCCAGCGACCAATCAGCGATTTTTAACACAAATGTCCGGACCATTGTAACACCATGCGGGTACTGTGGGGACATCAGCGGCTAGGGTGTGAAGGGAAGACCGGGGAGCGGCGCTGCGGGTCGGGATACTTCTGCTGCGAGCGCCCGCTCATGTCCCGTGTTCTTGCAGTGGAAGTATCCGCACAGGCAGCTGACATCCAATTGGTCGCGGACGCTATTTAAAAGTGCCGCACAAATCGGTGATTGGTCGCTGTCTTGGCCCACAACCAATGACTGATCTTGGCGCCAAAGTTAAACACTATTGTGCTGATTGGTCGCGGACGCTGACCGCGACCAATCACCGATTTGGGCGCCAAATTTAAATATCGGCCGCGACCAATCACCGATTTGGGCGCCAAATTTAAATATCGGCCGCGACCAATCAGCACAGCGGTGTTTAAATGTGGAGCCAAGATCGGTGATTGGTCGCGCCGATATTTAAATTTGGCGCCCAAATCGGTCATTGGTCGCGGGCAGCGCCAGCGACCAATCAGCGATTTTTAACACAAATGTCCGGACCATTGTAACACCATGCGGTTCTGTGGGGACATCAGCGGCTAGGGTGTGAAGGGAGGACCGGGGAGCGGCGCTGCGGGTCGAGATACTTCTGCTGCGAGCGCCCGTTCATGTCCCGGGTTCTCGCAGCGGAAGTATCCGCACAGGCAGCGCCGCTGACATCCATGCGGCTAGGGTGTGAAGAGAGGATGGGGGAGCAGCGCTGACATCCAATTGGTCGCGGCCGCTATTTAAATCTGCCGCACAAATCGGTGATTGGTCGCGGTCTTGGCCCACGACCAATCACGGATCTTGCCGCAAAAGTTAAACACTATGGTGCTGATAGGTCGTGGACGCTGCCCGCGACCAATCACCGATTTGGGCCCCACATTTAAACACCGCTGTGCGGATTGGTCGCGGACGCTATTTAAATGTGGCGCCAAAATCGGTGATTGGTCGCGGCCAGCGTCGGCGACCAATCAGCACAGCGGTGTTTAAATGTGGAGCCAAGATCGGTGATTGGTCGCGGCCGTTATTTAAATTTGGCGCCCAAATCGGTGATTGGTCGCGGGCAGCGTCCGCGACCAATCAGCACAGTAGTGTTTAACTTTCGCCTCAAGATCAGTGATTGGTCGCGGGCCAAGTCGGCGACCAATCACCGATTTGTGCGGCAGATTTAAATAGCGGCCGCGACCAATTGGATGTCAGCGCCGCTCCCCGGTCCTCCCTTCACACCCTAGCCGCTGATGTCCCCACAGTATCCGCATGGTGTTACAAAGGTCCGGAAATTTGTGTTAAAAATCGCTGATTGGTCGCTGGCGCTGCCCGCGACCAATCACCTATTTGGGCGCCAAATTTAAATATCAGCCGCGAAACAGCAGAAACAGACACAAACAGACAGCATGGAGGGAAGCCAGAGAGACATTCTCAAGTGCGCGCTCTTGCACAGTGGGAGATGGACCACGATGCAAAGACGCCGCCAGGTATGTTACACTGGGCACACACCTGACTCTGGGGTCTGTATAATATAATATATAGACTGAGGAGAAGACCCTATATACTGGGCACACACCTGACTCTGGGGTCTGTATAATATAATATATAGACTGAGGAGAAGACCCTATATACTGGGCACACACCTGACTCTGGGGTCTGTATAATATAATATATAGACTGAGGAGAAGACCCTATATACTGGGCACACACCTGACTCTGGGGTCTGTATAATATAATATATAGACTGAGGAGAAGACCCTATATACTGGGCACACACCTGACTCTGGGGTCTGTATAATATAATATATAGACTGAGGAGAAGACCCTATATACTGGGCACACACCTGACTCTGGGGTCTGTATAATATAATATATAGACTGAGGAGAAGACCCTATATACTGGGCACACACCTGACTCTGGGGTCTGTATAATATAATATATAGACTGAGGAGAAGACCCTATATACTGGGCACACACCTGACTCTGGGGTCTGTATAATATAATATATAGACTGAGGAGAAGACCCTATATACTGGGCACACACCTGACTATGGGGTCTGTATAATATAATATGTAGACTGAGGAGAAGACCCCATATACTGGGCACACACCTGACTCTGGGGTCTGTATAATATAATATATAGACTGAGGAGAAGACCCTATATACTGAACACACACCTGACTCTGGGGTCTGTATAATATAATATATAGACTGAGGAGAAGACCCTATATACTGGGCACACACCTGACTCTGGGGTCTGTATAATATAATATGTAGACTGAGGAGAAGACCCTATATACTGGGCACACACCTGACTCTGGGGTCTGTATAATATAATATGTAGACTGAGGAGAAGACCCTATATACTGGGCACACACTTGACTATGGGGTCTGTATAATATAATATATAGACTGAGGTGAAGACCCTATATACTGGGCACACACCTGACTCTGGGGTCTGTATGATATAATATATAGACTGAGGAGAAGACCCTATATACTGGGCACACACCTGACTCTGGTGTCTGTATAATATAATATATAGACTGAGGAGAAGACCCTATATACTGGGCACACACCTGACTCTGGGGTCTGTATAATATAATATATAGACTGAGGAGAAGACCCTATATACTGGGCACACACCTGACTCTGGGGTCTGTATAATATAATATATAGACTGAGGAGAAGACCCTATATACTGGGCACACACCTGACTCTGGGGTCTGTATAATATAATATATAGACTGAGGAGAAGACCCTATATACTGGGCACACACCTGACTCTGGGGTCTGTATAATATAATATATAGACTGAGGAGAAGACCCTATATACTGGGCACACACCTGACTCTGGGGTCTGTATAATATAATATATAGACTGAGGAGAAGACCCTATATACTGGGCACACACCTGACTCTGGGGTCTGTATAATATAATATATAGACTGAGGAGAAGACCCTATATACTGGGCACACACCTGACTCTGGGGTCTGTATAATATAATATATAGACTGAGGAGAAGACCCTATATACTGGGCACACACCTGACTCTGGGGTCTGTATAATATAATATATAGACTGAGGAGAAGACCCTATATACTGGGCACACACCTGACTCTGGGGTCTGTATAATATAATATATAGACTGAGGAGAAGACCCTATATACTGGGCACACACCTGACTATGGGGTCTGTATAATATAATATGTAGACTGAGGAGAAGACCCCATATACTGGGCACACACCTGACTCTGGGGTCTGTATAATATAATATATAGACTGAGGAGAAGACCCTATATACTGAACACACACCTGACTCTGGGGTCTGTATAATATAATATATAGACTGAGGAGAAGACCCTATATACTGGGCACACACCTGACTCTGGGGTCTGTATAATATAATATGTAGACTGAGGAGAAGACCCTATATACTGGGCACACACCTGACTCTGGGGTCTGTATAATATAATATGTAGACTGAGGAGAAGACCCTATATACTGGGCACACACTTGACTATGGGGTCTGTATAATATAATATATAGACTGAGGTGAAGACCCTATATACTGGGCACACACCTGACTCTGGGGTCTGTATGATATAATATATAGACTGAGGAGAAGACCCTATATACTGGGCACACACCTGACTCTGGTGTCTGTATAATATAATATATAGACTGAGGAGAAGACCCTATATACTGGGCACACACCTGACTCTGGGGTCTGTATAATATAATATATAGACTGAGGAGAAGACCCTATATACTGGGCACACACCTGACTCTGGGGTCTGTATAATATAATATATAGACTGAGGAGAAGACCCTATATACTGGGCACACACCTGACTCTGGGGTCTGTATAATATAATATGTAGACTGAGGAGAAGACCCTATATACTGGGCACACACCTGACTCTGGGGTCTGTATAATATAATATATAGACTGAGGAGAAGACCCTATATACCGGACACACACCTGACTCTGGGGTCTGTATAATATAATATATAGACTGAGGAGAAGACCCTATATACTGGGCACACACCTGACTCTGGGGTCTGTATAATATAATATATAGACTGAGGAGAAGACCCTATATACTGGACACACACCTGACTCTGGGGTCTGTATAATATAATATATAGACTGAGGAGAAGACCCTATATACTGGGCACACACCTGACTCTGGGGTTTGTATAATATAATATGTAGACTGAGGAGAAGACCCTATATACTGGGCACACACCTGACTATGGGGTCTGTATAATATAATATATAGACTGAGGTGAAGACCCTATATACTGGACACATACCTGACTCTGGGGTCTGTATAATATAATATATAGACTGAGGAGAAGACCCTATATACTGGGCACACACCTGACTATGGGGTCTGTATAATATAATATGTAGACTGAGGAGAAGACCCCATATACTGGGCACACACCTGACTCTGGGGTCTGTATAATATAATATATAGACTGAGGAGAAGACCCTATATACTGGGCACACACCTGACTATGGGGTCTGTATAATATAATATGTAGACTGAGGAGAAGACCCCATATACTGGGCACAAACCTGACTCTGGGGTCTGTATAATATAATATGTAGACTGAGGAGAAGACCCTATATACTGGGTACAAACCTGACTCTGGGGTCTGTATAATATAATATGTAGACTGAGGAGAAGACTCTATATACTGGACACAAACCTGACTATGGGGTCTGTATAATATAATATATAGACTGAGGTGAAGACCCTATATACTGGACACACACCTGACTCTGGGGTCTGTATAATATAATATATAGAGTGAGGAGAAGACCCTATATAAAGGGCACACACCTGACTCTGGGGTCTGTATAATATAATATATAGACTGAGGAGAAGACCCTATATACTGGGCACACACCTGACTCTGGGGTCTGTATAATATAATATATAGACTGAGGAGAAGACCCTATATACTGGGCACACACCTGACTCTGGGGTCTGTATAATACAATATATAGACTGAGGAGAAGACCCTATATACTGGACACACACCTGACTCTGGGGTCTGTATAATATAATATATAGAGTGAGGAGAAGACCCTATATACTGGGCACACACCTGACTCTGGGGTCTGTATAATATAATATATAGACTGAGGAGAAGACCCTATATACTGGGCACACACCTGACTCTGGGGTCTGTATAATATAATATGTAGACTGAGGAGAAGACCCTATATACTGGGCACACACCTGACTATGGGGTCTGTATAATATAATATATAGACTGAGGTGAAGACCCTATATACTGGACACACACCTGACTCTGGGGTCTGTATAATATAATATATAGACTGAGGAGAAGACCCTATATACTGGGCACACACCTGACTCTGGGGTCTGTATAATATAATATGTAGACTGAGGAGAAGACCCCATATACTGGGCACACACCTGACTCTGGGGTCTGTATAATATAATACATAGACTGAGGAGAAGACCCTATATACTAGACACACACCTGACTCTGGGGTCTGTATAATATAATATGTAGACTGAGGAGAAGACCCTATATACTGGGTACACACCTGACTCTGGGGTCTGTATAATATATTATATAGACTGAGGAGAAGACCCTATATACTGGGCACACACCTGACTCTGGGGTCTGTATAATATAATATATAGACTGAGGAGAAGACCCTATATACTGGGCACACACCTGACTCTGGGGTCTGTATAATATAATATATAGACTGAGGAGAAGACCCTATATACTGGACACACACCTGACTCTGGCGTCTGTATAATATAATATATAGACTGAGGAGAAGACCCTATATACTGGGAACACACCTGACTATGGGGTCTGTATAATATAATATGTAGACTGAGGAGAAGACCCCATATACTGGGCACACACCTGACTCTGGCGTCTGTATAATATAATATATAGACTGAGGAGAAGACCCTATATACTGGGAACACACCTGACTATGGGGTCTGTATAATATAATATGTAGACTGAGGAGAAGACCCTATATACTGGGCACACACCTGACTATGGGGTCTGTATAATATAATATGTAGACTGAGGAGAAGACCCCATATACTGGGCACACACCTGACTCTGGGGTCTGTATAATATAATATATAGACTGAGGAGAAGAACCCATATACTGGACACACACCTGACTCTGGGGTCTGTATAATATAATATATAGACTGAGGAGAAGACCCTATATACTGGGCACACACCTGACTCTGGGGTCTGTATAATATAATATATAGACTGAGGAGAAGACCCTATATACTGGACACACACCTGACTCTGGGGTATGTATAATATAATATATAGACTGAGGAGAAGACCCTATATACTGGACACACACCTGACTCTGGGGTCTGTATAATATAATATATAGACTGAGGAGAAGACCCTATATACTGGGCACACACCTGACTCTGGGGTATGTATAATATAATATATAGACTGAGGAGAAGACCCTATATACTGGGCACACACCTGACTCTGGGGTCTGTATAATATAATATATAGACTAAGGAGAAGACCCTATATACTGGACACACACCTGACTCTGGGGTCTGTATAATATAATATGTAGACTGAGGAGAAGACCCTATATACTGGACACACACCTGACTCTGGGGTCTCTATAATATAATATATAGACTGAAGAGAAGACCCTATATACTGGGCACACACCTGACTCTGGGGTCTCTATAATATAATATATAGACTGAGGAGAAGACCCTATATACTGGGCACACACCTGACTCTGGGGTCTGTATAATATAATATATAGACTGAGGAGAAGACCCTATATACTGGACACACACCTGACTCTGGGGTCTGTATAATATAATATATAGACTGAGGAGAAGACCCTATATACTGGACACACACCTGACTCTGGGGTCTGTATAATATAATATGTAGACTGAGGAGAAGACCCTATATACTGGACACACACCTGACTCTGGGGTCTCTATAATATAATATATAGACTGAAGAGAAGACCCTATATACTGGGCACACACCTGACTCTGGGGTCTCTATAATATAATATATAGACTGAGGAGAAGACCCTATATACTGGACACACACCTGACTCTGGGGTCTGTATAATATAATATGTAGACTGAGGAGAAGACCCCATATACTGGGCATACACCTGACTCTGGGGTCTGTATAATATAATATATAGACTGAGGAGAAGACCCTATATACTGGGCACACACCTGACTCTGGGGTCTGTATAATATAATATATAGACTGTGGAGAAGACCCTATATACTGGGCACACACCTGACTCTGGGGTCTGTATAATATAATATATAGACTGAGGAGAAGACCCTATATACTGGGCACACACCTGACACTGGGGTCTGTATAATATAATATATAGACTGAGGAGAAGACCCTATATACTGGGCACAAACCTGACTCTGGGGTCTGTATAATATAATATATAGACTGAGGAGAAGACCCTATATACTGGGCACACACCTGACTCTGGGGTCTGTATAATATAATATACAGACTGAGTAAAAGACCCTATATACTGGGCACACACCTGACTCTGGGGTCTGTATAATATAATATATAGACTGAGGAGAAGACCCTATATACTGGGCACACACCTGACTCTGGGGTCTGTATAATATAATATATAGACTGAGGAGAAGACCCTATATACTGGGCACACACCTGACTCTGGGGTCTGTATAATATAATATATAGACTGAGGAGAAGACCCTATATACTGGGCACACACCTGACTCTGGGGTCTGTATAATATAATATACAGACTGAGGAAAAGACCCTATATACTGGGCACACACCTGACTCTGGGGTCTGTATAATATAATATATAGACTGAGGAGAAGACCCTATATACTGGGTACACACCTGACTCTGGGGTCTGTATAATATAATATGTAGACTGAGGAGAAGACCCTATATACTGGACACACACCTGACTCTGGGGTCTCTATAATATAATATATAGACTGAAGAGAAGACCCTATATACTGGGCACACACCTGACTCTGGGGTCTGTATAATATAATATATAGACTGAGGAGAAGACCCTATATACTGGGCACACACCTGACTCTGGGGTCTGTATAATATAATATATAGACTGAGGAGAAGACCCTATATACTGGGCACACACCTGACTCTGGGGTCTGTATAATATAATATATAGACTGAGGAGAAGACCCTATATACTGGGCACACACCTGACTCTGGGGTCTGTATAATATAATATATAGACTGAGGAGAAGACCCTATATACTGGACACACACCTGACTGTGGGGTATGTATAATATAATATATAGACTGAGGAGAAGACCCTATATACTGGGCACACACCTGACTCTGGGGTCTGTATAATATAATATATAGACTGAGGAGAAGACCCTATATACTGGGCACACACCTGACTCTGGGGTCTGTATAATACAATATGTAGACTGAGGAGAATACCCCATATACTGGGCACACACCTGACTCTGGGGTCTGTATAATATAATATATAGACTGAGGAGAAGACCCTATATACTGGGCACACACCTGACTATGGGGTCTGTATAATACAATATGTAGACTGAGGAGAATACCCCATATACTGGGCACACACCTGACTCTGGGGTCTGTATAATATAATATATAGACTGAGGAGAAGACCCTATATACTGGGCACACACCTGACTATGGGGTCTGTATAATATAATATGTAGACTGAGGAGAAGACCCCATATACTGGGCACACACCTGACTCTGGGGTCTGTATAATATAATATATAGACTGAGGAGAAGACCCTATATACTAGACACACACCTGACTCTGGGGTCTGTATAATATAATATGTAGACTGAGGAGAAGACCCTATATACTGGGTACACACCTGACTCTGGGGTCTGTATAATATATTATATAGACTGAGGAGAAGACCCTATATACTGGACACACACCTGACTCTGGGGTCTGTATAATATAATATATAGACTGAGGAGAAGACCCCATATACTGGGCACACACCTGACTCTGGGGTCTGTATAATATATTATATAGACTGAGGAGAAGACCCTATATACTGGACACACACCTGACTCTGGGGTCTGTATAATATAATATATAGACTGAGGAGAAGACCCTATATACTGGGCACACACCTGACTCTGGGGTCTGTATAATATAATATATAGACTGAGGAGAAGACCCTATATACTGGACACACACCTGACTCTGGGGTCTGTATAATATAATATGTAGACTGAGGAGAAGACCCTATATACTGGACACACACCTGACTCTGGGGTCTCTATAATATAATATATGGACTGAAGAGAAGACCCTATATACTGGGCACACACTTGACTCTGGGGTCTCTATAATATAATATATAGACTGAGGAGAAGACCCTATATACTGGACACACACCTGACTCTGGGGTCTGTATAATATAATATGTAGACTGAGGAGAAGACCCCATATACTGGGCACACACCTGACTCTGGGGTCTGTATAATATAATATATAGACTGAGGAGAAGACCCTATATACTGGGCACACACCTGACTCTGGGGTCTGTATAATATAATATATAGACTGAGGAGAAGACCCTATATACTGGACACACACCTGACTCTGGGGTCTGTATAATATAATATATAGACTGAGGAGAAGACCCTATATACTGGGCACACACCTGACTCTGGGGTATGTATAATATAATATATAGACTGAGGAGAAGACCCTATATACCGGACACACACCTGACTCTGGGGTCTGTATAATATAATATGTAGACTGAGGAGAAGACCCTATATACTGGGCACACACCTGACTCTGGGGTCTGTATAATATAATATATAGACTGAGGAGAAGAACCTATATACTGGACACACACCTGACTCTGGGGTCTGTATAATATAATATATAGACTGAGGAGAAGACCCTATATACTGGACACACACCTGACTCTGGGGTATGTATAATATATTATATAGACTGAGGAGAAGACCCTATATACTGGACACACACCTGACTCTGGGGTATGTATAATATAATATATAGACTGAGGAGAAGACCCTATATACTGGGCACACACCTGACTCTGGGGTATGTATAATATATTATATAGACTGAGGAGAAGACCCTATATACTGGGCACACACCTGACTCTGGGGTCTGTATAATATAATATATAGACTGAGGAGAAGACCCTATATACTGGGCACACACCTAACTCTGGGGTATGTATAATATATTATATAGACTGAGGAGAAGACCCTATATACTGGGCACAAACCTGACTCTGGGGTCTGTATAATATAATATATAGACTGAGGAGAAGACCCTATATACTGGGCACACACCTGACTCTGGGGTCTGTATAATATAATATATAGACTGAGGAGAAGACCCTATATACTGGGCACACACCTGACTCTGGGGTCTCTATAATATAATATATAGACTGAGGAGAGGACCCTATATACTGGACACACACCTGACTCTGGGGTCTGTATAATATAATATATAGACTGAGGAGAAGACCCTATATACTGGACACACACCTGACTCTGGGGTCTGTATAATATAATATATAGACTGAGGAGAAGACCCTATATACTGGGCACACACCTGACTCTGGGGTCTGTATAATATAATATATAGACTGAGGAGAAGACCCTATATACTGGGCACACACCTGACTCTGGGGTCTCTATAATATAATATATAGACTGAGGAGAAGACCCTATATACTGGACACACACCTGACTCTGGGGTCTGTATAATATATTATATAGACTGAGGAGAAGACCCTATATTCTGGGCACAAACCTGACTCTGGGGTCTGTATAATATAATATATAGACTGAGGAGAAGACCCTATATACTGGGCACAAACCTGACTGTGGGGTCTGTATAATATAATATATAGACTGAGGAGAAGACCCTATATACTGGGCACAAACCTGACTCTGGGGTCTGTATAATATAATATATAGACTGAGGAGAAGACCCTATATACTGGGCACACACCTGACTCTGGGGTCTGTATAATATAATATATAGACTGAGGAGAAGACCCTATATACTGGGCACACACCTGACTCTGGGGTCTGTATAATATAATATATAGACTGAGGAGAAGACCCTATATACTGGACACACACCTGACTCTGGGGTCTGTATAATATAATATATAGACTGAGGAGAAGACCCTATATACCGGACACACACCTGACTCTGGGGTCTGTATAATATAATATATAGACTGAGGAGAAGACCCTATATACTGGGCACACACCTGACTCTGGGGTCTGTATAATATAATATATAGACTGAGGAGAAGACCCTATATACTGGGCACACACCTGACTCTGGGGTCTGTATAATATAATATATAGACTGAGGAGAAGACCCTATATACTGGGCACACACCTGACTCTGGGGTCTGTATAATATAATATATAGACTGAGGAGAAGACCCTATATACTGGGCACACACCTGACTCTGGGGTCTGTATAATATAATATATAGACTGAGGAGAAGACCCTATATACTGGGCACACACCTGACTCTGGGGTCTGTATAATATAATATATAGACTGAGGAGAAGACCCTATATACTGGGCACACACCTGACTCTGGGGTCTGTATAATATAATATATAGACTGAGGAGAAGACCCTATATACTGGGCACACACCTGACTCTGGGGTCTGTATAATATAATATATAGACTGAGGAGAAGACCCTATATACTGGGCACACACCTGACTATGGGGTCTGTATAATATAATATGTAGACTGAGGAGAAGACCCCATATACTGGGCACACACCTGACTCTGGGGTCTGTATAATATAATATATAGACTGAGGAGAAGACCCTATATACTGAACACACACCTGACTCTGGGGTCTGTATAATATAATATATAGACTGAGGAGAAGACCCTATATACTGGGCACACACCTTACTCTGGGGTCTGTATAATATAATATGTAGACGGAGGAGAAGACCCTATATACTGGGCACACACTTGACTATGGGGTCTGTATAATATAATATATAGACTGAGGTGAAGACCCTATATACTGGGCACACACCTGACTCTGGGGTCTGTATGATATAATATATAGACTGAGGAGAAGACCCTATATACTGGGCACACACCTGACTCTGGTGTCTGTATAATATAATATATAGACTGAGGAGAAGACCCTATATACTGGGCACACACCTGACTCTGGGGTCTGTATAATATAATATATAGACTGAGGAGAAGACCCTATATACTGGGCACACACCTGACTCTGGGGTCTGTATAATATAATATATAGACTGAGGAGAAGACCCTATATACTGGGCACACACCTGACTCTGGGGTCTGTATAATATAATATGTAGACTGAGGAGAAGACCCTATATACTGGGCACACACCTGACTCTGGGGTCTGTATAATATAATATATAGACTGAGGAGAAGACCCTATATACCGGACACACACCTGACTCTGGGGTCTGTATAATATAATATATAGACTGAGGAGAAGACCCTATATACTGGGCACACACCTGACTCTGGGGTCTGTATAATATAATATATAGACTGAGGAGAAGACCCTATATACTGGACACACACCTGACTCTGGGGTCTGTATAATATAATATATAGACTGAGGAGAAGACCCTATATACTGGGCACACACCTGACTCTGGGGTTTGTATAATATAATATGTAGACTGAGGAGAAGACCCTATATACTGGGCACACACCTGACTATGGGGTCTGTATAATATAATATATAGACTGAGGTGAAGACCCTATATACTGGACACACACCTGACTCTGGGGTCTGTATAATATAATATATAGACTGAAGAGAAGACCCTATATACTGGGCACACACCTGACTCTGGGGTCTGTATAATATAATATATAGACTGAGGAGAAGACCCTATATACTGGGCACACACCTGACTATGGGGTCTGTATAATATAATATGTAGACTGAGGAGAAGACCCCATATACTGGGCACACACCTGACTCTGGGGTCTGTATAATATAATATATAGACTGAGGAGAAGACCCTATATACTGAACACACACCTGACTCTGGGGTCTGTATAATATAATATATAGACTGAGGAGAAGACCCTATATACTGGGCACACACCTGACTCTGGGGTCTGTATAATATAATATGTAGACTGAGGAGAAGACCCTATATACTGGGCACACACCTGACTATGGGGTCTGTATAATATAATATATAGACTGAGGTGAAGACCCTATATACTGGACACACACCTGACTCTGGGGTCTGTATAATATAATATATAGACTGAAGAGAAGACCCTATATACTGGGCACACACCTGACTCTGGGGTCTGTATAATATAATATATAGACTGAGGAGAAGACCCTATATACTGGGCACACACCTGACTATGGGGTCTGTATAATATAATATGTAGACTGAGGAGAAGACCCCATATACTGGGCACACACCTGACTCTGGGGTCTGTATAATATAATATATAGACTGAGGAGAAGACCCTATATACTGGGCACACACCTGACTATGGGGTCTGTATAATATAATATGTAGACTGAGGAGAAGACCCCATATACTGGGCACAAACCTGACTCTGGGGTCTGTATAATATAATATGTAGACTGAGGAGAAGACCCTATATACTGGGTACAAACCTGACTCTGGGGTCTGTATAATATAATATGTAGACTGAGGAGAAGACTCTATATACTGGACACACACCTGACTATGGGGTCTGTATAATATAATATATAGACTGAGGTGAAGACCCTATATACTGGACACACACCTGACTCTGGGGTCTGTATAATATAATATATAGAGTGAGGAGAAGACCCTATATACTGGGCACACACCTGACTCTGGGGTCTGTATAATACAATATATAGACTGAGGAGAAGACCCTATATACTGGACACACACCTGACTCTGGGGTCTGTATAATATAATATATAGAGTGAGGAGAAGACCCTATATACTGGGCACACACCTGACTCTGGGGTCTGTATAATATAATATATAGACTGAGGAGAAGACCCTATATACTGGGCACACACCTGACTCTGGGGTCTGTATAATATAATATGTAGACTGAGGAGAAGACCCTATATACTGGGCACACACCTGACTATGGGGTCTGTATAATATAATATATAGACTGAGGTGAAGACCCTATATACTGGACACACACCTGACTCTGGGGTCTGTATAATATAATATATAGACTGAGGAGAAGACCCTATATACTGGGCACACACCTGACTCTGGGGTCTGTATAATATAATATGTAGACTGAGGAGAAGACCCCATATACTGGGCACACACCTGACTCTGGGGTCTGTATAATATAATACATAGACTGAGGAGAAGACCCTATATACTAGACACACACCTGACTCTGGGGTCTGTATAATATAATATGTAGACTGAGGAGAAGACCCTATATACTGGGTACACACCTGACTCTGGGGTCTGTATAATATATTATATAGACTGAGGAGAAGACCCTATATACTGGGCACACACCTGACTCTGGGGTCTGTATAATATAATATATAGACTGAGGAGAAGACCCTATATACTGGGCACACACCTGACTCTGGGGTCTGTATAATATAATATATAGACTGAGGAGAAGACCCTATATACTGGACACACACCTGACTCTGGCGTCTGTATAATATAATATATAGACTGAGGAGAAGACCCTATATACTGGGCACACACCTGACTCTGGGGTCTGTATAATATAATATATAGACTGAGGAGAAGAACCCATATACTGGACACACACCTGACTCTGGGGTCTGTATAATATAATATATAGACTGAGGAGAAGACCCTATATACTGGGCACACACCTGACTCTGGGGTCTGTATAATATAATATATAGACTGAGGAGAAGACCCTATATACTGGACACACACCTGACTCTGGGGTCTGTATAATATAATATATAGACTGAGGAGAAGACCCTATATACTGGGCACACACCTGACTCTGGGGTCTGTATAATATAATATATAGACTGAGGAGAAGACCCTATATACTGGGCACACACCTGACTCTGGGGTATGTATAATATAATATATAGACTGAGGAGAAGACCCTATATACTGGGCACACACCTGACTCTGGGGTCTGTATAATATAATATATAGACTAAGGAGAAGACCCTATATACTGGACACACACCTGACTCTGGGGTCTCTATAATATAATATATAGACTGAAGAGAAGACCCTATATACTGGGCACACACCTGACTCTGGGGTCTCTATAATATAATATATAGACTGAGGAGAAGACCCTATATACTGGGCACACACCTGACTCTGGGGTCTGTATAATATAATATATAGACTGAGGAGAAGACCCTATATACTGGACACACACCTGACTCTGGGGTCTGTATAATATAATATATAGACTGAGGAGAAGACCCTATATACTGGACACACACCTGACTCTGGGGTCTGTATAATATAATATGTAGACTGAGGAGAAGACCCTATATACTGGACACACACCTGACTCTGGGGTCTCTATAATATAATATATAGACTGAAGAGAAGACCCTATATACTGGGCACACACCTGACTCTGGGGTCTCTATAATGTAATATATAGACTGAGGAGAAGACCCTATATACTGGACACACACCTGACTCTGGGGTCTGTATAATATAATATGTAGACTGAGGAGAAGACCCCATATACTGGGCATACACCTGACTCTGGGGTCTGTATAATATAATATATAGACTGAGGAGAAGACCCTATATACTGGGCACACACCTGACTCTGGGGTCTGTATAATATAATATATAGACTGTGGAGAAGACCCTATATACTGGGCACACACCTGACTCTGGGGTCTGTATAATATAATATATAGACTGAGGAGAAGACCCTATATACTGGGCACACACCTGACACTGGGGTCTGTATAATATAATATATAGACTGAGGAGAAGACCCTATATACTGGGCACAAACCTGACTCTGGGGTCTGTATAATATAATATATAGACTGAGGAGAAGACCCTATATACTGGGCACACACCTGACTCTGGGGTCTGTATAATATAATATACAGACTGAGGAAAAGACCCTATATACTGGGCACACACCTGACTCTGGGGTCTGTATAATATAATATATAGACTGAGGAGAAGACCCTATATACTGGGCACACACCTGACTCTGGGGTCTGTATAATATAATATATAGACTGAGGAGAAGACCCTATATACTGGGCACACACCTGACTCTGGGGTCTGTATAATATAATATATAGACTGAGGAGAAGACCCTATATACTGGGCACACACCTGACTCTGGGGTCTGTATAATATAATATACAGACTGAGGAAAAGACCCTATATACTGGGCACACACCTGACTCTGGGGTCTGTATAATATAATATATAGACTGAGGAGAAGACCCTATATACTGGGTACACACCTGACTCTGGGGTCTGTATAATATAATATGTAGACTGAGGAGAAGACCCTATATACTGGACACACACCTGACTCTGGGGTCTCTATAATATAATATATAGACTGAAGAGAAGACCCTATATACTGGGCACACACCTGACTCTGGGGTCTGTATAATATAATATATAGACTGAGGAGAAGACCCTATATACTGGGCACACACCTGACTCTGGGGTCTGTATAATATAATATATAGACTGAGGAGAAGACCCTATATACTGGGCACACACCTGACTCTGGGGTCTGTATAATATAATATATAGACTGAGGAGAAGACCCTATATACTGGGCACACACCTGACTCTGTGGTCTGTATAATATAATATATAGACTGAGGAGAAGACCCTATATACTGGGCACACACCTGACTCTGTGGTCTGTATAATATAATATATAGACTGAGGAGAAGACCCTATATACTGGGCACACACCTGACTCTGTGGTCTGTATAATATAATATATAGACTGAGGAGAAGACCCTATATACTGGACACACACCTGACTCTGGGGTCTCTATAATATAATATATAGACTGAAGAGAAGACCCTATATACTGGGCACACACCTGACTCTGGGGTCTGTATAATATAATATATAGACTGAGGAGAAGACCCTATATACTGGGCACACACCTGACTCTGGGGTCTGTATAATATAATATATAGACTGAGGAGAAGACCCTATATACTGGGCACACACCTGACTCTGGGGTCTGTATAATATAATATATAGACTGAGGAGAAGACCCTATATACTGGGCACACACCTGACTCTGTGGTCTGTATAATATAATATATAGACTGAGGAGAAGACCCTATATACTGGGCACACACCTGACTCTGTGGTCTGTATAATATAATATATAGACTGAGGAGAAGACCCTATATACTGGGCACACACCTGACTCTGGGGTCTGTATAATATAATATATAGACTGAGGAGAAGACCCTATATACTGGACACACACCTGACTCTGGGGTATGTATAATATAATATATAGACTGAGGAGAAGACCCTATATACTGGGCACACACCTGACTCTGGGGTCTGTATAATATAATATATAGACTGAGGAGAAGACCCTATATACTGGGCACACACCTGACTCTGGGGTCTGTATAATATAATACATAGACTGAGGAGAAGACCCTATATACTGGGCACACACCTGACTATGGGGTCTGTATAATACAATATGTAGACTGAGGAGAATACCCCATATACTTGGCACACACCTGACTCTGGGGTCTGTATAATATAATATATAGACTGAGGAGAAGACCCTATATACTAGACACACACCTGACTCTGGGGTCTGTATAATATAATATGTAGACTGAGGAGAAGACCCTATATACTGGGTACACACCTGACTCTGGGGTCTGTATAATATATTATATAGACTGAGGAGAAGACCCTATATACTGGACACACACCTGACTCTGGGGTCTGTATAATATAATATATAGACTGAGGAGAAGACCCCATATACTGGGCACACACCTGACTCTGGGGTCTGTATAATATATTATATAGACTGAGGAGAAGACCCTATATACTGGACACACACCTGACTCTGGGGTCTGTATAATATAATATATAGACTGAGGAGAAGACCCTATATACTGGGCACACACCTGACTCTGGGGTCTGTATAATATAATATATAGACTGAGGAGAAGACCCTATATACTGGACACACACCTGACTCTGGGGTCTGTATAATATAATATGTAGACTGAGGAGAAGACCCTATATACTGGACACACACCTGACTCTGGGGTCTCTATAATATAATATATGGACTGAAGAGAAGACCCTATATACTGGGCACACACCTGACTCTGGGGTCTCTATAATATAATATATAGACTGAGGAGAAGACCCTATATACTAGACACACACCTGACTCTGGGGTCTGTATAATATAATATGTAGACTGAGGAGAAGACCCTATATACTGGGTACACACCTGACTCTGGGGTCTGTATAATATAATATATAGACTGAGGAGAAGACCCTATATACTGGACACACACCTGACTCTGGGGTCTGTATAATATAATATATAGACTGAGGAGAAGACCCTATATACTGGGCACACACCTGACTCTGGGGTCTGTATAATATAATATATAGACTGAGGAGAAGACCCTATATACTGGACACACACCTGACTCTGGGGTCTGTATAATATAATATATAGACTGAGGAGAAGACCCTATATACTGGGCACACACCTGACTCTGGGGTATGTATAATATAATATATAGACTGAGGAGAAGACCCTATATACCGGACACACACCTGACTCTGGGGTCTGTATAATATAATATGTAGACTGAGGAGAAGACCCTATATACTGGGCACACACCTGACTCTGGGGTCTGTATAATATAATATATAGACTGAGGAGAAGACCCTATATACTGGACACACACCTGACTCTGGGGTATGTATAATATATTATATAGACTGAGGAGAAGACCCTATATACTGGGCACACACCTGACTCTGGGGTCTGTATAATATAATATATAGACTGAGGAGAAGACCCTATATACTGGACACACACCTGAATCTGGGGTATGTATAATATATTATATAGACTGAGGAGAAGACCCCATATACTGAGCACACACCTGACTCTGGGGTATGTATAATATATTATATAGACTGAGGAGAAGACCCTATATACTGGGCACACACCTGACTCTGGGGTCTGTATAATATAATATATAGACTGAGGAGAAGACCCTATATACTGGGCACACACCTGACACTGGGGTCTGTATAATATAATATATAGACTGAGGAGAAGACCCTATATACTGGACACACACCTGACTCTGGGGTCTGTATAATATATTATATAGACTGAGGAGAAGACCCTATATACTGGGCACAAACCTGACTCTGGGGTCTGTATAATATAATATATAGACTGAGGAGAAGACCCTATATACTGGGCACACACCTGACTCTGGGGTCTGTATAATATAATATATAGACTGAGGAGAGGACCCTATATACTGGACACACACCTGACTCTGGGGTCTGTATAATATAATATATAGACTGAGGAGAAGACCCTATATACTGGACACACACCTGACTCTGGGGTCTGTATAATATAATATATAGACTGAGGAGAAGACCCTATATACTGGGCACACACCTGACTCTGGGGTCTGTATAATATAATATATAGACTGAGGAGAAGACCCTATATACTGGGCACACACCTGACTCTGGGGTCTCTATAATTTAATATATAGACTGAGGAGAAGACCCTATATACTGGACACACACCTGACTCTGGGGTCTGTATAATATATTATATAGACTGAGGAGAAGACCCTATATACTGGGCACAAACCTGACTCTGGGGTCTGTATAATATAATATATAGACTGAGGAGAAGACCCTATATACTGGGCACAAACCTGACTGTGGGGTCTGTATAATATAATATATAGACTGAGGAGAAGACCCTATATACTGGGCACAAACCTGACTCTGGGGTCTGTATAATATAATATATAGACTGAGGAGAAGACCCTATATACTGGGCACACACCTGACTCTGGGGTCTGTATAATATAATATATAGACTGAGGAGAAGACCCTATATACTGGACACACACCTGACTCTGGGGTCTGTATAATATAATATATAGACTGAGGAGAAGACCCTATATACCGGACACACACCTGACTCTGGGGTCTGTATAATATAATATATAGACTGAGGAGAAGACCCTATATACTGGGCACACACCTGACTCTGGGGTCTGTATAATATAATATATAGACTGAGGAGAAGACCCTATATACCGGACACACACCTGACTCTGGGGTCTGTATAATATAATATATAGACTGAGGAGAAGACCCTATATACTGGGCACACACCTGACTCTGGGGTCTCTATAATATAATATATAGACTGAGGAGAAGACCCTATATACTGGGCACACACCTGACTCTGGGGTCTGTATAATATAATATATAGACCGAGGAGAAGACCCTATATACTGGGAACACACCTGACTCTGGGGTCTGTATAATATAATATATAGACTGAGGAGAAGACCCTATATACTGGGCACACACCTGACTCTGGGGTCTGTATAATATAATATATATACTGAGGAGAAGACCCTATATACTGGCCACACACCTGACTCTGGGGTCTGTATAATATAATATATAGACTGAGGAGAAGACCCTATATACTGGCCACACACCTGACTCTGGGGTCTGTATAATATAATATATAGACTGAGGAGAAGACCCTATATACTGGGCACACACCTGACTCTGGAGTCTGTATAATATAATATATAGACTGAGGAGAAGACCCTATATACTGGGAACACACCTGACTCTGGGGTCTGTATAATATAATATATAGACTGAGGAGAAGACCCTATATACTGGGCACACACCTGACTCTGGGGTCTGTATAATATAATATGTAGACTGAGGAGAAGACCCTATATACTGGGCACACACCTGACTCTGGGGTCTGTATAATATAATATATAGACTGAGGAGAAGACCCTATATACTGGGCACACACCTGACTCTGGGGTCTGTATAATATAATATATAGACTGAGGAGAAGACCCTATATACTGGGCACACACCTGACTCTGGGGTCTGTATAATATAATATATAGACTGAGGAGAAGACCCTATATACTGGGCACACATCTGACTCTGGGGTCTGCATAATATAATATATAGACTGAGGAGAAGACCCTATATACTGGGCACACACCTGACTCTGGGGTATGTATAATATATTATATAGACTGAGGAGAAGACCCTATATACTGGGCACACACCTGACTCTGGGGTCTGTATAATATAATATATAGACTGAGGAGAAGACCCTATATACTGGGCACACACCTGACTCTGGGGTCTGTATAATATAATATGTAGACTGAGGAGAAGACCCTATATACTGGGCACACACCTGACTCTGGGGTCTGTATAATATAATATATAGACTGAGGAGAAGACCCTATATACTGGGCACACACCTGACTCTGGGGTCTGTATAATATAATATATAGACTGAGGAGAAGACCCTATATACTGGGCACACACCTGACTCTGGGGTCTGTATAATATAATATATAGACTGAGGAGAAGACCTATATACTGGCCACACACCTGACTCTGGGGTCTGTATAATATAATATATAGACTGAGGAGAAGACCCTATATACTGGGCACAAACCTGACTCTGGGGTCTGTATAATATAATATATAGACTGAGGAGAAGACCCTATATACTGGGCACACACCTGACTCTGGGGTCTCTATAATATAATATATAGACTGAGGAGAAGACCCTATATACTGGGCACACACCTGACTCTGGGGTCTCTATAATATAATATATAGACTGAGGAGAAGACCCTATATACTGGCCACACACCTGACTCTGGGGTCTGTATAATATAATATATAGACTGAGGAGAAGACCCCATATACTGGGCACACACCTGACTCTGGGGTCTGTATAATATAATATATAGACTGAGGAGAAGACCCTATATACTGGCCACACACCTGACTCTGGGGTCTGTATAATATAATATATAGACTGAGGAGAAGACCCTATATACTGGGCACAAACCTGACTCTGGGGTCTGTTTAATATAATATATAGACTGAGGAGAAGACCCTATATACTGGGCACACACCTGACTCTGGGGTCTGTATAATATAATATATAGACTGAGGAGAAGACCCTATATACTGGGCACAAACCTGACTCTGGGGTCTGTATAATATAATATATAGACTGAGGAGAAGACCCTATATACTGGACACACACCTGACTCTGGGGTCTGTATAATATAATATGTAGACTGAGGAGAAGACCCTATATACTGGGCACACACCTGACTCTGGGGTCTGTATAATATAATATATAGACTGAGGAGAAGACCCTATATACTGGGCACACACCTGACTCTGGGGTCTGTATAATATAATATATAGACTGAGGAGAAGACCCTATATACTGGACACACACCTGACTCTGGGGTCTGTATAATATAATATATAGACTGAGGAGAAGACCCTATATACTGGGCACACACCTGACTCTGGGGTCTGTATAATATAATATATAGACTGAGGAGAAGACCCTATATACTGGACACACACCTGACTCTGGGGTCTGTATAATATAATATATAGACTGAGGAGAAGACCCTATATACTGGGCACACACCTGACTCTGGGGTCTGTATAATACAATATATAGACTGAGGAGAAGACCCTATATACTGGGCACACACCTGACTCTGGGGTCTGTATAATACAATATATAGACTGAGGAGAAGACCCTATATACTGGGCACACACCTGACTCTGGGGTCTATAAAATATAATATGTAGACTGAGGAGAAGACCCTTTATACTGGACACACACCTGACTCTGGGGTCTGTATAATACAATATATAGACTGAGGAAAAGACCCTGTATACTGGGCACACACCTGACTCTGGGGTCTGTATAATATATATAATGAGGAGAAGACCCTATATACTGGGCACACACCTGACTCTGGGGTCTGTATAATATAATATACAGACTAAGGGGAAGACCCTATATACTGGGCAGACACCTGACACTGGGGTCTGTATGATATAATGTATAGACTGAGGAGAAGACCCTATATACTGGGCAGACACCTGACACTGGGGTCTGTATGATATAATATATAGACTGAGGAGAAGACCCTATATACTGGGCACACACCTGACTCTGGGGTCTGTATAATATAATATATAGACTGAGGAGAAGACCCTATATACTGGGCACACACCTGACTCTGGGGTCTGTATAATATAATATATAGACTGAGGAGAAGACCCTATATACTGGGCACATACCTGACTATGGGGTCTGTATAATATAATATACAGACTGAGGAGAAGACCCTACATACTGGACACACACCTGACTCTGGGGTCTATATAATATAATATATAGACTGAGGAGAAGACCCTATATACTGGGCACACACCTGACTCTGGGGTCTGTATAATATAATATATAGACTGAGGAGAAGACCCTATATACTGGGCACACACCTGACTCTGGGGTCTGTATAATACAATATATAGACTGAGGAGAAGACCCTATATACTGGGCACACACCTGACTCTGGGGTCTGTATATTATAATATATAGACTGAGGAGAAGACCCTATATACTGGGCACACACCTGACTCTGGCGTCTGTATAATATAATATATAGACTGAGGTGAAGACCCTATATACTGGGCACACACCTGACTATGGGGTCTGTATAATATAATATATAGACTGAGGAGAAGACCCTATATACTGGACACACAACTGACTATGGGGTCTGTATAATATAATATATAGACTGAGGAGAAGACCCTATATACTGGGCACACACCTGACTCTGGAGTCTGTATAATATAATATATAGACTGAGGAGAAGACCCTATATACTGGACACACACCTGACTCTGGGGTCTGTATAATATAATATATAGACTGAGGAGAAGACCCTATATACTGGGCACACACCTGACTCTGGGGTCTGTATAATATAATATATAGACTGAGGAGAAGACCCTATATACTGGGCACACACCTGACTATGGGGTCTGTATAATATAATATATAGACTGAGGAGAAGACCCTATATACTGGGCACACACCTGACTATGGGGTCTGTATAATATAATATATAGACTGAGGAGAAGACCCTATATACTGGGCACACACCTGACTATGGGGTCTGTATAATATAATATATAGACTGAGGAGAAGACCCTATATACTGGGCACACACCTGACTATGGGGTCTGTATAATATAATATACAGACTGAGGAAAAGACCCTATATACTGGGCACACACCTGACTCTGGGGTCTGTATAATATAATATATAGACTGAGGAGAAGACCCTATATACTGGGCACACACCTGACTCTGGGGTCTGTATAATATAATATACAGACTGAGGAAAAGACCCTATATACTGGGCACACACCTGACTCTGGGGTCTGTATAATATAATATATAGACTGAGGAGAAGACCCTATATACTGGGCACACACCTGACTCTGGAGTCTGTATAATATAATATATAGACTGAGGAGAAGACCCTATATACTGGGCACACACCTGACTATGGGGTCTGTATAATATAATATACAGACTGAGGAAAAGACCCTATATACTGGGCACACACCTGACTCTGGGGTCTGTATAATATAATATATAGACTGAGGAGAAGACCCTATATACTGGGCACACACCTGACTCTGGGGTCTGTATAATATAATATACAGACTGAGGAAAAGACCCTATATACTGGGCACACACCTGACTCTGGGGTCTGTATAATATAATATATAGACTGAGGAGAAGACCCTATATACTGGGCACACACCTGACTCTGGAGTCTGTATAATATAATATATAGACTGAGGAGAAGACCCTATATACTGGGCACACACCTGACTATGGGGTCTGTATAATATAATATATAGACTGAGGAGAAGACCCTATATACTGGGCACACACCTGACTATGGGGTCTGTATAATATAATATATAGACTGAGGAGAAGACCCTATATACTGGGCACACACCTGACTATGGGGTCTGTATAATATAATATACAGACTGAGGAAAAGACCCTATATACTGGGCACACACCTGACTCTGGGGTCTGTATAATATAATATATAGACTGAGGAGAAGACCCTATATACTGGGCACACACCTGACTCTGGGGTCTGTATAATATAATATACAGACTGAGGAAAAGACCCTATATACTGGGCACACACCTGACTCTGGGGTCTGTATAATATAATATATAGACTGAGGAGAAGACCCTATATACTGGGCACACACCTGACTCTGGAGTCTGTATAATATAATATATAGACTGAGGAGAAGACCCCATATACTGGACACACACCTGACTCTGGGGTCTGTATAATATAATATATAGACTGAGGAGAAGACCCTATATACTGGGCACACACCTGACTCTGGAGTCTGTATAATATAATATATAGACTGAGGAGAAGACCCTATATACTGGGCACACACCTGACTATGGGGTCTGTATAATATAATATACAGACTGAGGAAAAGACCCTATATACTGGGCACACACCTGACTCTGGGGTCTGTATAATATAATATATAGACTGAGGAGAAGACCCTATATACTGGGCACACACCTGACTATGGGGTCTGTATAATATAATATATAGACTGAGGAGACGACCCTATATACTGGGCATACACCTGACTCTGGGGTCTGTATAATATAATATATAGACTGAGGAGAAGACCCTATATACTGGGCACACACCTGACTATGGGGTCTGTATAATATAATATATAGACTGAGGAGACGACCCTATATACTGGGCATACACCTGACTCTGGGGTCTGTATAATATAATATATAGACTGAGGAGAAGACCCTATATACTGGGCACACACCTGACTCTGGCGTCTGTATAATATAATATATAGACTGAGGAGAAGACCCTATATACTGGGCACAAACCTGACTCTGGGGTCTGTATAATATAATATATAGACTGAGGAGAAGACCCTATATACGGGGCAAACACCTGACTCTGGGGTCTGTATAATATAATATATAGACTGGGGAGAAGACCCTATATACTGGGTACACACCTGACTCTGGGGTCTGTATAATATAATATATAGACTGAGGAGAAGACCCTATATACTGGGCACACACCTGACTCTGGGGTCTATAAAATATAATATATAGACTGAGGAGAAGACCCTATATACTGGGCACACACCTGACACTGGGGTCTGTATAATATAATATATAGACTGAGGAGAAGACCCTATATACGGGGCAAACACCTGACTCTGGGGTCTGTATAATATCATATATAGACTGGGGAGAAGACCCTATATACTGGGTACACACCTGACTCTGGGGTCTGTATAATATAATATATAGACTGAGGAGAAGACCCTATATACTGGGCACACACCTGACTCTGGGGTCTGTATAATATAATATATAGACTGAGGAGAAGACCCTATATACTGGGTACACACCTGACTGTGGGGTCTCTATAATATAATATATAGACTGAAGAGAAGACCCTATATACTGGGCACACACCTGACTCTGGGGTCTGTATAATATAATATATAGACTGAGGAGAAGACCCTATATACTGGGAACACACCTGAGTCTGGGGTCTCTATAATATAATATATAGACTGAGGAGAAGACCCTATATACTGGGCACACACCTGACTCTGGGGTCTGTATAATATAATATACAGACTGAGGGGAAGACCCTATATACTGGACACACACCTGACTCTGGGGTCTGTATAATATAATATATAGACTGAGGAGAAGACCCTATATACTGGACACACACCTGACTCTGGGGTCTGTATAATATAATATATAGACTGAGGAGAAGACCCCATATACTGGGCACACACCTGACTCTGGGGTCTGTATAATATAATATGTAGACTGAGGAGAAGACCCTATATACTGGGCACACACCTGACTCTGGGGTCTGTGTAATATATATAATGAGGAGAAGACCCTATATACTGGGCACACACCTGACTCTGGGGTCTGTATAATATATATAATGAGGAGAAGACCCTATATACTGGGCACACACCTGACTATGGGGTCTGTATAATATATATAATGAGGAGAAGACCCTATATACTGGACACACACCTGACTCTGGGGTCTGTATAATATATATAATGAGGAGAAGACCCTATATACTGGGCACACACCTGACTCTGGGGTCTGTATAATATATATAATGAGGAGAAGACCCTATATACTGGACACACACCTGACTCTGGGGTCTGTATAATATATATAATGAGGAGAAGACCCTATATACTGGGCACACACCTGACTATGGGGTCTGTATAATATAATATATAGACTGAGGAGAAGACCCTATATACTGGGCACACACCTGACTCTGGGGTCTGTATAATATAATATATAGACTGAGGAGAAGACCCTATATACTGGGCACACACCTGACTCTGGGGTCTGTATAATATAATATATAGACTGAGGAGAAGACCCTATATACTGGGCACACACCTGACTCTGGGGTCTGTATAATATAATATATAGACTGAGGAGAAGACCCTATATACTGGGCACACACCTGACTCTGGGGTCTGTATAATATAATATATAGACTGAGGAGAAGACCCTATATACTGGGCACACACCTGACTCTGGGGTCTGTATAATATAATATATAGACTGAGGAGAAGACCCTATATACTGGACACACACCTGACTCTGGGGTCTGTATAATATAATATATAGACTGAGGGGAAGACCCTATATACTGGGCACACACCTGACTATGGGGTCTGTATAATATAATATATAGACTGAGGAGAAGACCCTATATACTGGGCACACACCAGACTCTGGGGTCTGTATAATATAATATATAGACTGAGGAGAAGACCCTATATACTGGGCACACACCTGACTCTGGGGTCTGTATAATATAATATATAGACTGAGGAGAAGACCCTATATACTGGACACACACCTGACTCTGGGGTCTGTATAATATATTATATAAACTGAGGAGAAGACCCTATATACTGGACACACACCTGACTCTGGGGTCTGTATAATATAATATATAGACTGAGGAGAAGACCCTATATACTGGACACACACCTGACTCTGGGGTCTGTATAATATAATATATAGACTGAGGGGAAGACCCTATATACTGGGCACACACCTGACTATGGGGTCTGTATAATATAATATATAGACTGAGGAGAAGACCCTATATACTGGGCACACACCAGACTCTGGGGTCTGTATAATATAATATATAGACTGAGGAGAAGACCCTATATACTGGGCACACACCTGACTCTGGGGTCTGTATAATATAATATATAGACTGAGGAGAAGACCCTATATACTGGGCACACACCTGACTCTGGGGTCTGTATAATATAATATATAGACTGAGGAGAAGACCCTATATACTGGACACACACCTGACTATGGGGTCTGTATAATATAATATATAGACTGAGGAAAATACCCTATATACTGGGCACACACCTGACTCTGGGGTCTGTATAATATAATATGTAGACTGAGGAGAAGACCCTATATACTGGGCACACACCTGACTCTGGGGTCTGTATAATATAATATATAGACTGAGGAGAAGACCCTATATACTGGGCACACACCTGACTCTGGGGTCTGTATAATATAATATATAGACTGAGGAGAAGACCCTATATACTGGGCACACACCTGACACTGGGGTCTGTATAATATAATATATAGACTGAGGAGAAGACCCTATATACTGGGCACACACCTGACACTGGGGTCTGTTTAATATAATATATAGACTGAGAAGACCCTATATACTGGGCACACACCTGACTCTGGGGTCTGTATAATATAATATATAGACTGAGGAGAAGACCCTATATACTGGGCACACACCTGACACTGGGGTCTGTATAATATAATATATAGGCTGAGAAGACCCTATATACTGGGCACACACCTGACTCTGGGGTCTGTATAATATAATATATAGACTGAGGAGAAGACCCTATATACTGGGCACACACCTGACTCTGGGGTCTGTATAATATAATATATAGACTGAGGAGAAGACCCTATATACTGGACACACACCTGACTCTGGGGTCTGTATAATATATTATATAAACTGAGGAGAAGACCCTATATACTGGACACACACCTGACTCTGGGGTCTGTATAATATAATATATAGACTGAGGAGAAGACCCTATATACTGGACACACACCTGACTCTGGGGTCTGTATAATATAATATATAGACTGAGGGGAAGACCCTATATACTGGGCACACACCTGACTATGGGGTCTGTATAATATAATATATAGACTGAGGAGAAGACCCTATATACTGGGCACACACCAGACTCTGGGGTCTGTATAATATAATATATAGACTGAGGAGAAGACCCTATATACTGGGCACACACCTGACTCTGGGGTCTGTATAATATAATATATAGACTGAGGAGAAGACCCTATATACTGGGCACACACCTGACTCTGGGGTCTGTATAATATAATATATAGACTGAGGAGAAGACCCTATATACTGGACACACACCTGACTATGGGGTCTGTATAATATAATATATAGACTGAGGAAAATACCCTATATACTGGGCACACACCTGACTCTGGGGTCTGTATAATATAATATGTAGACTGAGGAGAAGACCCTATATACTGGGCACACACCTGACTCTGGGGTCTGTATAATATAATATATAGACTGAGGAGAAGACCCTATATACTGGGCACACACCTGACTCTGGGGTCTGTATAATATAATATATAGACTGAGGAGAAGACCCTATATACTGGGCACACACCTGACACTGGGGTCTGTATAATATAATATATAGACTGAGGAGAAGACCCTATATACTGGGCACACACCTGACACTGGGGTCTGTTTAATATAATATATAGACTGAGAAGACCCTATATACTGGGCACACACCTGACTCTGGGGTCTGTATAATATAATATATAGACTGAGGAGAAGACCCTATATACTGGGCACACACCTGACACTGGGGTCTGTATAATATAATATATAGGCTGAGAAGACCCTATATACTGGGCACACACCTGACTCAGGGGTCTGTATAATATAATATATAGACTGAGGAGAAGACCCTATATACTGGGCACACACCTGACACTGGGGTCTGTATAATATAATATATAGACTGAGGAGAAGACCCTATATACTGGGCACACACCTGACTATGGGGTCTGTATAATATATTATATAGACTGAAGAGAAGACCCTATATACTGGATACACACCTGACTCTGGGGTCTATAAAATATAATATATAGACTGACGAGAAGACCCTATATACTGGACACACACCTGACTCTGGGGCCTGTATAATATAATATATAGACTGAGGAGAAGACCCTATATACTGGGCACACACCTGACACTGGGGTCTGTATAATATAATATATAGACTGAGGAGAAGACCCTATATACTGGGCACACACCTGACTATGGGGTCTGTATAATATAATATATAGACTGGGGAGAAGACCCTATATACTGGGCACACACCTGACTCTGGGGTCTGTATAATATAATATATAGACTGAGGAGAAGACCCTATATACTGGGCACACACCTGACTCTGGGGTCTGTATAATATAATATATAGACTGAGGAGAAGACCCTATATACTGGACACACACCTGACTCTGGGGTCTGTATAATATAATATATAGACTGAGGGGAAGACCCTATATACTGGGCACACACCTGACTATGGGGTCTGTATAATATAATATATAGACTGAGGAGAAGACCCTATATACTGGGCACACACCTGACTCTGGGGTCTGTATGATATAATATATAGACTGAGGTGAAGACCCTATATACTGGGCACACACCTGACTCTGGGGTCTGTATGATATAATATATAGACTGAGGTGAAGACCCTATATACTGGGCACACACCTGACACTGGGGTCTGTATAATATAATATATAGACTGAGGAGAAGACCCTATATACTGGGCACACACCTGACTATGGGGTCTGTATAATATATTATATAGACTGAAGAGAAGACCCTATATACTGGATACACACCTGACTCTGGGGTCTATAAAATATAATATATAGACTGAGGAGAAGACCCTATATACTGGACACACACCTGACTCTGGGGCCTGTATAATATAATATATAGACTGAGGAGAAGACCCTATATACTGGGCACACACCTGACACTGGGGTCTGTATAATATAATATATAGACTGAGGAGAAGACCCTATATACTGGGCACACACCTGACTATGGGGTCTGTATAATATAATATATAGACTGGGGAGAAGACCCTATATACTGGGCACACACCTGACTCTGGGGTCTGTATAATATAATATATAGACTGAGGAGAAGACCCTATATACTGGGCACACACCTGACTCTGGGGTCTGTATAATATAATATATAGACTGAGGAGAAGACCCTATATACTGGACACACACCTGACTCTGGGGTCTGTATAATATAATATATAGACTGAGGGGAAGACCCTATATACTGGGCACACACCTGACTATGGGGTCTGTATAATATAATATATAGACTGAGGAGAAGACCCTATATACTGGGCACACACCTGACTCTGGGGTCTGTATGATATAATATATAGACTGAGGTGAAGACCCTATATACTGGGCACACACCTGACTCTGGGGTCTGTATAATATAATATATAGACTGAGGTGAAGACCCTATATACTGGGCACAAACCTGACTCTGGGGTCTGTATAATATAATATATAGACTGAGGAGAAGACCCTATATACTGGGCACACACCTGACTCTGGGGTCTGTATAATATATTATATAAACTGAGGAGAAGACCCTATATACTGGACACACACCTGACTCTGGGGTCTGTATAATATAATATATAGACTGAGGAGAAGACCCTATATACTGGGAACACACCTTACTATGGGGTCTGTATAATATAATATATAGACTGAGGAGAAGACCCTATATACTGGGCACACACCAGACTCTGGGGTCTGTATAATATAATATATAGACTGAGGAGAAGACCCTATATACTGGGCACACACCTGACTCTGGGGTCTGTATAATATAATATATAGACTGAGGAGAAGACCCTATATACTGGACACACACCTGACTATGGGGTCTGTATAATATAATATATAGACTGAGGAAAATATCCTATATACTGGGCACACACCTGACTCTGGGGTCTGTATAATATAATATGTAGACTGAGGAGAAGACCCTATATACGGGGCACACACCTGACTCTGGGGTCTGTATAATATAATATATAGACTGAGGAGAAGACCCTATATACTGGACACACACCTGACACTGGGGTCTATAAAATATAATATATATACTGAGGAAAATACCCTATATACTGGGCACACACCTGACTCTGGGGTCTGTATAATATAATATATAGACTGAGGAGAAGACCCTATATACTGGACACACACCTGACTCTGGGGCCTGTATAATATAATATATAGACTGAGGAGAAGACCCTATATACTGGGCACACACCTGACTCTGGGGTCTGTATAATATAATATATAGACTGAGGAGAAGACCCTATATACTGGGCACACACCTGACACTGGGGTCTGTATAATATAATATATAGACTGAGGAGAAGACCCTATATACTGGGCACACACCTGACTATGGGGTCTGTATAATATAATATATAGACTGGGGAGAAGACCCTATATACTGGGTACACAGCTGACTCTGGGGTCTGTATAATATAATATATAGACTGAGGAGAAGACCCTATATACTGGGCACACACCTGACTCTGAGGTCTGTATAATATAATATATAGACTGAGGAGAGGACCCTATATACTGGACACACACCTGACTCTGGGGTCTGTATAATATAATATATAGACTGAGGAGAAGACCCTATATACTGGGCACACACCTGACTCTGGGGTCTGTATAATATAATATATAGACTGAGGAGAAGACCCTATATACTGGGCACACACCTGACTCTGGGGTCTGTATAATATAATATATAGACTGAGGAGAAGACCCTATATACTGGACACACACCTGACTCTGAGGTCTGTATAATATAATATGTAGACTGAGGAGAGGACCCTATATACTGGGCACACACCTGACTCTGGGGTCTGTATAATATAATATATAGACTGAAGAGAAGACCCTATATACTGGGCACACACCTGACTCTGGGGTCTGTATAATATAATATATAGACTGAGGAGAAGACCCTATATACTGGGCACACACCTGACTATGGGGTCTGTATAATATAATATGTAGACTGAGGAGAAGACCCCATATACTGGGCACACACCTGACTCTGGGGTCTGTATAATATAATATATAGACTGAGGAGAAGACCCTATATACTGGACACACACCTGACTCTGGGGTCTGTATAATATAATATATAGACTGAGGAGAAGACCCTATATACTGTGCACACACCTGACTCTGGGGTCTGTATAATATAATATGTAGACTGAGGAGAAGACCCTATATACTGGGCACACACCTGACTATGGGGTCTGTATAATATAATATATAGACTGAGGTGAAGACCCTATATACTGGACACACACCTGACTCTGGGGTCTGTATAATATAATATATGGACTGAAGAGAAGACCCTATATACTGGGCACACACCTGACTCTGGGGTCTGTATAATATAATATATAGACTGAGGAGAAGACCCTATATACTGGGCACACACCTGACTATGGGGTCTGTATAATATAATATGTAGACTGAGGAGAAGACCCCATATACTGGGCACACACCTGACTCTGGGGTCTGTATAATATAATATATAGACTGAGGAGAAGACCCTATATACTGGGCACACACCTGACTCTGGGGTCTGTATAATATAATATATAGACTGAGGAGAAGACCCTATATACTGGGCACACACCTGACTATGGGGTCTGTATAATATAATATGTAGACTGAGGAGAAGACCCCATATACTGGGCACAAACCTGACTCTGGGGTCTGTATAATATAATATGTAGACTGAGGAGAAGACCCCATATACTGGGCACAAACCTGACTCTGGGGTCTGTATAATATAATATATAGACTGAGGAGAAGACCCTATATACTGGGCACACACCTGACTCTGGGGTCTGTATAATATAATATGTAGACTGAGGAGAAGACCCTATATACTGGGCACACACCTGACTCTGGGGTCTGTATAATATAATATATAGACTGAGGAGAAGACCCTATATACTGGGAACACACCTGACTATGGGGTCTGTATAATATAATATATAGACTGAGGTGAAGACCCTATATACTGGACACACACCTGACTCTGGGGTCTGTATAATATAATATATAGACTGAGGAGAAGACCCTATATACTGGGCACACACCTGACTCTGGGGTCTGTATAATATAATATGTAGACTGAGGAGAAGACCCCATATACTGGGCACACACCTGACTCTGGGGTCTGTATAATATAATACATAGACTGAGGAGAAGACCCTATATACTGGACACACACCTGACTCTGGGGTCTGTATAATATAATATATAGACTGAGGAGAAGACCCTATATACTGGGCACACACCTGACTCTGGGGTCTGTATAATATAATATATAGACTGAAGAGAAGACCCTATATACTGGGCACACACCTGACTATGGGGTCTGTATAATATAATATATAGACTGAGGTGAAGACCCTATATACTAGACACACACCTGACTCTGGGGTCTGTATAATATAATATGTAGACTGAGGAGAAGACCCTATATACTAGACACACACCTGACTCTGGGGTCTGTATAATATAATATGTAGACTGAGGAGAAGACCCTATATACTGGGTACACACCTGACTCTGGGGTCTGTATAATATATTATATAGACTGAGGAGAAGACCCTATATACTGGGCACACACCTGACTCTGGGGTCTGTATAATATAATATATAGACTGAGGAGAAGACCCTATATACTGGGCACACACCTGACTCTGGGGTCTGTATAATATAATATATAGACTGAGGAGAAGACCCTATATACTGGGCACACACCTGACTCTGGGGTATGTATAATATAATATATAGACTGAGGAGAAGACCCTATATACTGGACACACACCTGACTCTGGCGTCTGTATAATATAATATATAGACTGAGGAGAAGACCCTATATACTGGGCACACACCTGACTCTGGGGTCTGTATAATATAATATATAGACTGAGGAGAAGACCCTATATACTGGGCACACACCTGACTCTGGGGTATGTATAATATAATATATAGACTGAGGAGAGGACCCTATATACTGGGCACACTCCTGACTCTGGGGTCTGTATAATATAATATATAGACTGAGGAGAAGACCCTATATACTGGACACACACCTGACTCTGGGGTATGTATAATATAATATATAGACTGAGGAGAAGACCCTATATACTGGACACACACCTGACTCTGGGGTCTGTATAATATAATATGTAGACTGAGGAGAAGACCCTATATACTGGACACACACCTGACTCTGGGGTCTCTATAATATAATATATAGACTGAAGAGAAGACCCTATATACTGGGCACACACCTGACTCTGGGGTCTCTATAATATAATATATAGACTGAGGAGAAGACCCTATATACTGGACACACACCTGACTCTGGGGTCTGTATAATATAATATGTAGACTGAGGAGAAGACCCCATATACTGGGCATACACCTGACTCTGGGGTCTGTATAATATAATATATAGACTGAGGAGAAGACCCTATATACTGGGCACACACCTGACTCTGGGGTCTGTATAATATAATATATAGACTGTGGAGAAGACCCTATATACTGGGCACACACCTGACTCTGGGGTCTGTATAATATAATATATAGACTGAGGAGAAGACCCTATATACTGGGCACACACCTGACTCTGGGGTCTGTATAATATAATATATAGACTGAGGAGAAGACCCTATATACTGGGCACACACCTGACTCTGGGGTCTGTATAATATAATATATAGACTGAGGAGAAGACCCTATATACTGGGCACACACCTGACTCTGGGGTCTGTATAATATAATATACAGACTGAGGAAAAGACCCTATATACTGGGCACACACCTGACTCTGGGGTCTGTATAATATAATATATAGACTGAGGAGAAGACCCTATATACTGGATACACACCTGACTCTGGGGTCTGTATAATATAATATGTAGACTGAGGAGAAGACCCTATATACTGGACACACACCTGACTCTGGGGTCTCTATAATATAATATATAGACTGAAGAGAAGACCCTATATACTGGGCACACACCTGACTCTGGGGTCTGTATAATATAATATATAGACTGAGGAGAAGACCCTATATACTGGGCACACACCTGACTCTGGGGTCTGTATAATATAATATATAGACTGAGGAGAAGACCCTATATACTGGGCACACACCTGACTCTGGGGTCTGTATAATATAATATATAGACTGAGGAGAAGACCCTATATACTGGACACACACCTGACTCTGGGGTCTCTATAATATAATATATAGACTGAAGAGAAGACCCTATATACTGGGCACACACCTGACTCTGGGGTCTGTATAATATAATATATAGACTGAGGAGAAGACCCTATATACTGGGCACACACCTGACTCTGGGGTCTGTATAATATAATATATAGACTGAGGAGAAGACCCTATATACTGGGCACACACCTGACTCTGGGGTCTGTATAATATAATATGTAGACTGAGGAGAAGACCCTATATACTGGGCACACACCTGACTCTGGGGTCTGTATAATATAATATATAGACTGAGGAGAAGACCCTATATACTGGGCACACACCTGAGTCTGGGGTCTATAAAATATAATATATAGACTGAGGAGAAGACCCTATATACTGGGCACACACCTGACTCTGGGGTCTGTATAATATAATATATAGACTGAGGAGAAGACCCTATATACTGGGCACACACCTGACTCTGGGGTCTGTATAATATAATATGTAGACTGAGGAGAAGACCCTATATACTGGGCACACACCTGACTCTGGGGTCTATAAAATATAATATATAGACTGAGGAGAAGACCCTATATACTGGGCACACACCTGACTCTGGGGTCTGTATAATATAATATATAGACTGAGGAGAAGACCCTATATACTGGGCACACACCTGACTCTGGGGTCTGTATAATATAATATGTAGACTGAGGAGAAGACCCCATATACTGGGCACACACCTGACTCTGGGGTCTGTATAATATAATATATAGACTGAGGAGAAGACCCTATATACTGGACACACACCTGACTCTGGGGTCTGTATAATATAATATATAGACTGAGGAGAAGACCCTATATACTGGGCACACACCTGACTATGGGGTCTGTATAATATAATATGTAGACTGAGGAGAATACCCCATATACTGGGCACACACCTGACTCTGGGGTCTGTATAATATAATATATAGACTGAGGAGAAGACCCTATATACTGGGCACACACCTGACTATGGGGTCTGTATAATATAATATGTAGACTGAGGAGAAGACCCCATATACTGGGCACACACCTGACTCTGGGGTCTGTATAATATAATATATAGACTGAGGAGAAGACCCTATATACTAGACACACACCTGACTCTGGGGTCTGTATAATATAATATGTAGACTGAGGAGAAGACCCTATATACTGGGTACACACCTGACTCTGGGGTCTGTATAATATATTATATAGACTGAGGAGAAGACCCTATATACTGGACACACACCTGACTCTGGGGTCTGTATAATATAATATATAGACTGAGGAGAAGACCCCATATACTGGGCACACACCTGACTCTGGGGTCTGTATAATATATTATATAGACTGAGGAGAAGACCCTATATACTGGACACACACCTGACTCTGGGGTCTGTATAATATAATATATAGACTGAGGAGAAGACCCTATATACTGGGCACACACCTGACTCTGGGGTCTGTATAATATAATATATAGACTGAGGAGAAGACCCTATATACTGGACACACACCTGACTCTGGGGTCTGTATAATATAATATGTAGACTGAGGAGAAGACCCTATATACTGGACACACACCTGACTCTGGGGTCTCTATAATATAATATATGGACTGAAGAGAAGACCCTATATACTGGGCACACACCTGACTCTGGGGTCTCTATAATATAATATATAGACTGAGGAGAAGACCCTATATACTGGACACACACCTGACTCTGGGGTCTGTATAATATAATATGTAGACTGAGGAGAAGACCCTATATACTGGGTACACACCTGACTCTGGGGTCTGTATAATATAATATATAGACTGAGGAGAAGACATTATATACTGGACACACACCTGACTCTGGGGTCTGTATAATATATTATATAGACTGAGGAGAAGACCCTATATACTGGGCACACACCTGACTCTGGGGTCTGTATAATATAATATGTAGACTGAGGAGAAGACCCTATATACTGGGCACACACCTGACTCTGGGGTCTGTATAATATAATATATAGACTGAGGAGAAGACCCTATATACTAGACACACACCTGACTCTGGGGTCTGTATAATATAATATGTAGACTGAGGAGAAGACACTATATACTGGGCACACACCTGACTCTGGGGTCTGTATAATATAATATATAGACTGAGGAGAAGACCCTATATACTAGACACACACCTGACTCTGGGGTCTGTATAATATATTATATAGACTGAGGAGAAGACCCTATATACTGGACACACACCTGACTCTGGGGTCTGTATAATATAATATATAGACTGAGGAGAAGACCCCATATACTGGGCACACACCTGACTCTGGGGTCTGTATAATATATTATATAGACTGAGGAGAAGACCCTATATACTGGACACACACCTGACTCTGGGGTCTGTATAATATAATATATAGACTGAGGAGAATACCCTATATACTGGGCACACACCTGACTCTGGGGTCTGTATAATATAATATATAGACTGAGGAGAAGACCCTATATACTGGACACACACCTGACTCTGGGGTCTGTATAATATAATATGTAGACTGAGGAGAAGACCCTATATACTGGACACACACCTGACTCTGGGGTCTCTATAATATAATATATGGACTGAAGAGAAGACCCTATATACTGGGCACACACCTGACTCTGGGGTCTCTATAATATAATATATAGACTGAGGAGAAGACCCTATATACTGGACACCCACCTGACTCTGGGGTCTGTATAATATAATATGTAGACTGAGGAGAAGACCCCATATACTGGGCACACACCTGACTCTGGGGTCTGTATAATATAATATATAGACTGAGGAGAAGACCCTATATACTGGGCACACACCTGACTCTGGGGTCTGTATAATATAATATGTAGACTGAGGAGAAGACCCTATATACTGGGTACACACCTGACTCTGGGGTCTGTATAATATAATATATAGAGTGAGGAGAAGACATTATATACTGGACACACACCTGACTCTGGGGTCTGTATAATATAATATATAGACTGAGGAGAAGACCCTATATACTGGGCACACACCTGACTCTGGGGTATGTATAATATAATATATAGACTGAGGAGAAGACCCTATATACCGGACACACACCTGACTCTGGGTTCTGTATAATATAATATGTAGACTGAGGAGAAGACCCTATATACTGGGCACACACCTGACTCTGGGGTCTGTATAATATATTATATAGACTGAGGAGAAGACCCTATATACTGGGCACACACCTGACTCTGGGGTCTGTATAATATAATATATAGACTGAGGAGAAGACCCTATATACTGGGCACACACCTGACTCTGGGGTCTGTATAATATATTATATAGACTGAGGAGAAGACCCTATATACTGGGCACACACCTGACTCTGGGGTCTGTATAATATAATATATAGACTGAGGAGAAGACCCTATATACTGGGCACACACCTGACTCTGGGGTATGTATAATATATTATATAGACTGAGGAGAAGACCCTATATACTGGGCACAAACCTGACTCTGGGGTCTGTATAATATAATATATAGACTGAGGAGAAGACCCTATATACTGGGCACAAACCTGACTGTGGGGTCTGTATAATATAATATATAGACTGAGGAGAAGACCCTATATACTGGGCACATACCTGACTCTGGGGTCTGTATAATATAATATATAGACTGAGGAGAAGACCCTATATACTGGGCACACACCTGACTCTGGGGTCTGTATAATATAATATATAGACTGAGGAGAAGACCCTATATACCGGGCACACACCTGACTCTGGGGTCTCTATAATATAATATATAGACTGAGGAGAAGACCCTATATACTGGGCACAAACCTGACTGTGGGGTCTGTATAATATAATATATAGACTGAGGAGAAGACCCTATATACTGGGCACACACCTGACTATGGGGTCTGTATAATATAATATATAGACTGAGGAGAAGACCCTATATACTGGGCACAAACCTGACTCTGGGGTCTGTATAATATAATATATAGACTGAGGAGAAGACCCTATATACTGGGCACACACCTGACTCTGGGGTCTGTATAATATAATATATAGACTGAGGAGAAGACCCTATATACTGGACACACACCTGACTCTGGGGTCTGTATAATATAATATATAGACTGAGGAGAAGACCCTATATACTGGGCACACACCTGACTCTGGGGTCTGTATAATATAATATATATACTGAGGAGAAGACCCTATATACTGGCCACACACCTGACTCTGGGGTCTGTATAATATAATATATAGACTGAGGAGAAGACCCTATATACTGGGCACACACCTGACTCTGGGGTCTGTATAATATAATATATAGACTGAGGAGAAGACCCTATATACTGGGAACACACCTGACTCTGGGGTCTGTATAATATAATATGTAGACTGAGGAGAAGACCCTATATACTGGGCACACACCTGACTCTGGGGTCTGTATAATATAATATGTAGACTGAGGAGAAGACCCTATATACTGGGAACACACCTGACTCTGGGGTCTGTATAATATAATATGTAGACTGAGGAGAAGACCCTATATACTGGGCACACACCTGACTCTGGGGTCTGTATAATATAATATATAGACTGAGGAGAAGACCCTATATACTGGGCACACACCTGACTCTGGGGTCTGTATAATATAATATGTAGACTGAGGAGAAGACCCTATATACTGGGCACACACCTGACTCTGGGGTCTGTATAATATAATATATAGACTGAGGAGAAGACCCTATATACTGGGCACACACCTGACTCTGGGGTCTGTATAATATAATATATAGACTGAGGAGAAGACCCTATATACTGGGCACACACCTGACTCTGGGGTCTGTATAATATAATATATAGACTGAGGAGAAGACCCTATATACTGGGCACACATCTGACTCTGGGGTCTGTATAATATAATATATAGACTGAGGAGAAGACCCTATATACTGGGCACACACCTGACTCTGAGGTCTGTATAATATAATATGTAGACTGAGGAGAAGACCCTATATACTGGGCACACACCTGACTCTGGGGTCTGTATAATATAATATATAGACTGAGGAGAAGACCCTATATACTGGGCACAAACCTGACTCTGGGGTCTGTATAATATAATATATAGACTGAGGAGAAGACCCTATATACTGGGCACACACCTGACTCTGGGGTCTGTATAATATAATATATAGACTGAGGAGAAGACCCTATATACTGGGCACACACCTGACTCTGGGGTCTGTATAATATAATATATAGACTGAGGAGAAGACCCTATATACTGGGCACAAACCTGACTCTGGGGTCTGTATAATATAATATATAGACTGAGGAGAAGACCCTATATACTGGGCACACACCTGACTCTGGGGACTGTATAATATAATATATAGACTGAAGAGAAGACCCCATACACTGGGCACACACCTGACTCTGGGGTCTGTATAATATAATATATAGACTGAGGAGAAGACCCTATATACTGGGCACACACCTGACTCTGGGGACTGTATAATATAATATATAGACTGAAGAGAAGACCCCATATACTGGGCACACACCTGACTCTGGGGACTGTATAATATAATATATAGACTGAGGAGAAGACCCTATATACTGGGCACACACCTGACTCTGGGTCTGTATAATATAATATGTAGACTGAGGAGAAGACCCTATATACTGGGCACACACCTGACTCTGGGGTCTCTATAATATAATATATAGACTGAGGAGAAGACCCTATATACTGGGCACACACCTGACTCTGGGGTCTGTATAATATAATATATAGACTGAGGAGAAGACCCTATATACTGGGCACACACCTGACTCTGGGGTCTGTATGATATAATATATAGACTGAGGAGAAGACCCTATATACTGGCCACACACCTGACTCTGGGGTCTGTATAATATAATATATAGACTGAGGAGAAGACCCCATATACTGGGCACACACCTGACTCTGGGGTCTGTATAATATAATATATAGACTGAGGAGAAAACCCCATATACTGGGCACACACCTGACTCTGGGGTCTGTATAATATAATATATAGACTGAGGAGAAGACCCTATATACTGGGTACACACCTGACTCTGGGGTCTGTATGATATAATATATAGACTGAGGAGAAGACCCTATATACTGGCCACACACCTGACTCTGGGGTCTGTATAATATAATATATAGACTGAGGAGAAGACCCCATATACTGGGCACACACCTGACTCTGGGGTCTGTATAATATAATATATAGACTGAGGAGAAGACCCTATATACTGGCCACACACCTGACTCTGGGGTCTGTATAATATAATATATAGACTGAGGAGAAGACCCTATATACTGGGCACAAACCTGACTCTGGGGTCTGTTTAATATAATATATAGACTGAGGAGAAGACCCTATATACTGGGCACACACCTGACTCTGGGGTCTGTATAATATAATATATAGACTGAGGAGAAGACCCTATATACTGGGCACAAACCTGACTCTGGGGTCTGTATAATATAATATATAGACTGAGGAGAAGACCCTATATACTGGACACACACCTGACTCTGGGGTCTGTATAATATAATATATAGACTGAGGAGAAGACCCTATATACTGGGCACACACCTGACTCTGGGGTCTGTATAATATAATATATAGACTGTGGAGAAGACCCTATATACTGGGCACAAACCTGACTCTGGGGTCTGTATAATATAATATATAGACTGAGGAGAAGACCCTATATACTGGGCACACACCTGACTCTGGGGTCTGTATAATATAATATGTAGACTGAGGAGAAGACCCTATATACTGGGCACACACCTGACTCTGGGGTCTGTATAATATAATATATAGACTGAGGAGAAGACCCTATATACTGGGCACACACCTGACTCTGGGGTCTGTATAATATAATATATAGACTGAGGAGAAGACCCTATATACTGGACACACACCCGACTCTGGGGTCTGTATAATATAATATGTAGACTGAGGAGAAGACCCTATATACTGGGCACACACCTGACTCTGGGGTCTGTATAATATAATATATAGACTGAGGAGAAGACCCTATATACTGGGCACACACCTGACTCTGGGGTCTGTATAATACAATATATAGACTGAGGAGAAGACCCTATATACTGGGCACACACCTGACTCTGGGGTCTGTATAATACAATATATAGACTGAGGAGAAGACCCTATATACTGGGCACACACCTGACTCTGGGGTCTATAAAATATAATATGTAGACTGAGGAGAAGACCCTATATACTGGGCACACACCTGACTCTGGGGTCTGTATAATACAATATATAGACTGAGGAGAAGACCCTATATACTGGGCACACACCTGACTCTGGGGTCTGTATAATACAATATATAGACTGAGGAGAAGACCCTATATACTGGGCACACACCTGACTCTGGGGTCTATAAAATATAATATATAGACTGAGGAGAAGACCCTATATACTGGGCACACACCTGACTCTGGGGTCTGTATAATACAATATATAGACTGAGGAGAAGACCCTATATACTGGACACACACCTGACTCTGGGGTCTGTATAATACAATATATAGACTGAGGAAAAGACCCTATATACTGGGCACACATCTGACTCTGGGGTCTGTATAATATGATATATAGACTGAGGAGAAGACCCTGTATACTGGGCACACACCTGACTCTGGGGTCTGTATAATATATATAATGAGGAGAAGACCCTATATACTGGGCACACACCTGACTCTGGGGTCTGTATAATATAATATACAGACTAAGGGGAAGACCCTATATACTGGGCAGACACCTGACACTGGGGTCTGTATGATATAATATATAGACTGAGGAGAAGACCCTATATACTGGGCACACACCTGACACTGGGGTCTGTATGATATAATATATAGACTGAGGAGAAGACCCTATATACTGGGCACACACCTGACTCTGGGGTCTGTATAATATAATATATAGACTGAGGAGAAGACCCTATATACTGGGCACATACCTGACTATGGGGTCTGTATAATATAATATACAGACTGAGGAGAAGACCCTATATACTGGACACACACCTGACTCTGGGGTCTGTATAATATAATATATAGACTGAGGAGAAGACCCTATATACTGGGCACACACCTGACTCTGGGGTCTGTATAATACAATATATAGACTGAGGAGAAGACCCTATATACTGGGCACACACCTGACTCTGGGGTCTGTATAATATAATATATAGACTGAGGAGAAGACCCTATATACTGGGCACACACCTGACTCTGGCGTCTGTATAATATAATATATAGACTGAGGAGAAGACCCTATATACTGGGCACACACCTGACTCTGGCGTCTGTATAATATAATATATAGACTGAGGTGAAGACCCTATATACTGGGCACACACCTGACTATGGGGTCTGTATAACATAATATATAGACTGAGGAGAAGACCCTATATACTGGGCACACACCTGACTCTGGAGTCTGTATAATATAATATATAGACTGAGGAGAAGACCCTATATACTGGACACACACCTGACTCTGGGGTCTGTATAATATAATATATAGACTGAGGAGAAGACCCTATATACTGGGCACACACCTGACTCTGGGGTCTGTATAATATAATATATAGACTGAGGAGAAGACCCTATATACTGGGCACACACCTGACTATGGGGTCTGTATAATATAATATATAGACTGAGGAGAAGACCCTATATACTGGGCACACACCTGACTATGGGGTCTGTATAATATAATATATAGACTGAGGAGAAGACCCTATATACTGGGCACACACCTGACTATGGGGTCTGTATAATATAATATATAGACTGAGGAGAAGACCCTATATACTGGGCACACACCTGACTATGGGGTCTGTATAATATAATATACAGACTGAGGAAAAGACCCTATATACTGGGCACACACCTGACTCTGGGGTCTGTATAATATAATATATAGACTGAGGAGAAGACCCTATATACTGGGCACACACCTGACTCTGGGGTCTGTATAATATAATATACAGACTGAGGAAAAGACCCTATATACTGGGCACACACCTGACTCTGGGGTCTGTATAATATAATATATAGACTGAGGAGAAGACCCTATATACTGGGCACACACCTGACTCTGGAGTCTGTATAATATAATATATAGACTGAGGAGAAGACCCTATATACTGGGCACACACCTGACTATGGGGTCTGTATAATATAATATATAGACTGAGGAGAAGACCCTATATACTGGACACACACCTGACTCTGGAGTCTGTATAATATAATATATAGACTGAGGAGAAGACCCTATATACTGGGCACACACCTGACTATGGGGTCTGTATAATATAATATATAGACTGAGGAGAAGACACTATATACTGGGCACACACCTGACTCTGGGGTCTGTATAATATAATATATAGACTGAGGAGAGGACCCTATATACTGGGCACACACCTGACTCTGGGGTCTGTATAATATAATATATAGACTGAGGAGAAGACCCTATATACTGGGCACACACCTGACTATGGGGTCTGTATAATATAATATACAGACTGAGGAAAAGACCCTATATACTGGGCACACACCTGACTCTGGGGTCTGTATAATATAATATATAGACTGAGGAGAAGACCCTATATACTGGGCACACACCTGACTATGGGGACTGTATAATATAATATATAGACTGAGGAGAAGACCCTATATACTGGGCACACACCTGACTCTGGGGTCTGTATAATATAATATATAGACTGAGGAGAAGACCCTATATACTGGGCACACACCTGACTCTGGCGTCTGTATAATATAATATATAGACTGAGGAGAAGACCCTATATACTGGACACACACCTGACTCTGGGGTCTGTATAATACAATATATAGACTGAGGAGAAGACCCTATATACTGGACACACACCTGACTCTGGGGTCTGTATAATATAATATATAGACTGAGGAGAAGACCCTATATACTGGACACACACCAGACTCTGGGGTCTGTATAATATAATATATAGACTGAGGAGAAGACCCTATATACTGGGCACACACCTGACTCTGGGGTCTGTATAATATAATATATAGACTGAGGAGAAGACCCTATATACTGGACACACACCTGACTCTGGGGTCTATAAAATATAATATATAGACTGCGGAGAAGACCCTATATACTGGGCACAAACCTGACTCTGGGGTCTGTATAATATAATATATAGACTGAGGAGAAGACCCTATATACGGGGCAAACACCTGACTCTGGGGTCTGTATAATATAATATATAGACTGGGGAGAAGACCCTATATACGGGGCAAACACCTGACTCTGGGGTCTGTATAATATCATATATAGACTGAGGAGAGGACCCTATATACTGGGCACACACCTGACTCTGGGGTCTGTATAATATAATATATAGACTGAGGAGAAGACCCTATATACTGGGCACACACCTGACTATGGGGTCTGTATAATATAATATACAGACTGAGGAAAAGACCCTATATACTGGGCACACACCTGACTCTGGGGTCTGTATAATATAATATATAGACTGAGGAGAAGACCCTATATACTGGGCACACACCTGACTATGGGGACTGTATAATATAATATATAGACTGAGGAGAAGACCCTATATACTGGGCACACACCTGACTCTGGGGTCTGTATAATATAATATATAGACTGAGGAGAAGACCCTATATACTGGGCACACACCTGACTCTGGCGTCTGTATAATATAATATATAGACTGAGGAGAAGACCCTATATACTGGACACACACCTGACTCTGGGGTCTGTATAATACAATATATAGACTGAGGAGAAGACCCTATATACTGGACACACACCTGACTCTGGGGTCTGTATAATATAATATATAGACTGAGGAGAAGACCCTATATACTGGACACACACCAGACTCTGGGGTCTGTATAATATAATATATAGACTGAGGAGAAGACCCTATATACTGGGCACACACCTGACTCTGGGGTCTGTATAATATAATATATAGACTGAGGAGAAGACCCTATATACTGGACACACACCTGACTCTGGGGTCTATAAAATATAATATATAGACTGCGGAGAAGACCCTATATACTGGGCACAAACCTGACTCTGGGGTCTGTATAATATAATATATAGACTGAGGAGAAGACCCTATATACGGGGCAAACACCTGACTCTGGGGTCTGTATAATATAATATATAGACTGGGGAGAAGACCCTATATACGGGGCAAACACCTGACTCTGGGGTCTGTATAATATCATATATAGACTGAGGAGAAGACCCTATATACTGGACACACACCTGACACTGGGGTCTGTATAATATAATATATAGACTGAGGAGAAGACCCTATATACGGGGCAAACACCTGACTCTGGGGTCTGTATAATATCATATATAGACTGGGGAGAAGACCCTATATACTGGGTACACACCTGACTCTGGGGTCTGTATAATATAATATACAGACTGAGGAGAAGACCCTATATACTGGGTACACACCTGACTGTGGGGTCTGTATAATATAATATATAGACTGAGGAGAAGACCCTATATACTGGACACACACCTGACTCTGGGGTCTGTATAATATAATATATAGACTGAGGAGAAGACCCTATATACTGGGCACACACCTGAGTCTGGGGTCTGTATAATATAATATATAGACTGAGGAGAAGACCCTATATACTGGGCACACACCTGAGTCTGGGGTCTCTATAATATAATATATAGACTGAGGAGAAGACCCTATATACTGGGCACACACCTGAGTCTGGGGTCTCTATAATATAATATATAGACTGAGGAGAAGACCCTATATACTGGGGACACACCTGACTCTGGGGTCTGTATAATATAATATACAGACTGAGGGGAAGACCCTATATACTGGACACACACCTGACTCTGGGGTCTGTATAATATAATATATAGACTGAGGAGAAGACCCTATATACTGGACACACACCTGACTCTGGGGTCTGTATAATATAATATATAGACTGAGGAGAAGACCCCATATACTGGGCACACACCTGACTCTGGGGTCTGTATAATATAATATGTAGACTGAGGAGAAGACCCTATATACTGGGCACACACCTGACTCTGGGGTCTGTGTAATATATATAATGAGGAGAAGACCCTATATACTGGGCACACACCTGACTCTGGGGTCTGTATAATATATATAATGAGGAGAAGACCCTATATACTGGGCACACACCTGACTATGGGGTCTGTATAATATATATAATGAGGAGAAGACCCTATATACTGGACACACACCTGACTCTGGGGTCTGTATAATATATATAATGAGGAGAAGACCCTATATACTGGGCACACACCTGACTATGGGGTCTGTATAATATAATATATAGACTGAGGAGAACACCCTATATACTGGACACACACCTGACTCTGGGGTCTGTATAATATAATATACAGACTGAGGGGAAGACCCTATATACTGGGTACACACCTGACTCTGGGGTCTGTATAATATAATATATAGACTGAGGAGAAGACCCTATATACTGGGCACACACCTGACTCTGGGGTCTGTATAATATAATATATAGACTGAGGAGAAGACCCTATATACTGGGCACACACCTGACTCTGGGGTCTGTGTAATATATATAATGAGGAGAAGACCCTATATACTGGGCACACACCTGACTATGGGGTCTGTATAATATATATAATGAGGAGAAGACCCTAAATACTGGGCACACACCTGACTCTGGGGTCTGTGTAATATATATAATGAGGAGAAGACCCTATATACTGGGCACAAACCTGACTCTGGGGTCTGTATAATATATATAATGAGGAGAAGACCCTAAATACTGGACACACACCTGACTCTGGGGTCTGTATAATATATATAATGAGGAGAAGACCCTATATACTGGGCACACACCTGACTATGGGGTCTGTATAATATAATATATAGACTGAGGAGAAGACCCTATATACTGGGCACACACCTGACTCTGGGGTCTGTATAATATAATATATAGACTGAGGAGAAGACCCTATATACTGGGCACACACCTGACTCTGGGGTCTGTATAATATAATATATAGACTGAGGAGAAGACCCTATATACTGGGCACACACCTGACTCTGGGGTCTGTATAATATAATATATAGACTGAGGAGAAGACCCTATATACTGGACACACACCTGACTCTGGGGTCTGTATAATATAATATATAGACTGAGGGGAAGACCCTATATACTGGGCACACACCTGACTATGGGGTCTGTATAATATAATATATAGACTGAGGAGAAGACCCTATATACTGGGCACACACCAGACTCTGGGGTCTGTATAATATAATATATAGACTGAGGAGAAGACCCTATATACTGGGCACACACCTGACTCTGGGGTCTGTATAATATAATATATAGACTGAGGAGAAGACCCTATATACTGGACACACACCTGACTCTGGGGTCTGTATAATATATTATATAAACTGAGGAGAAGACCCTATATACTGGACACACACCTGACTCTGGGGTCTGTATAATATAATATATAGACTGAGGAGAAGACCCTATATACTGGACACACACCTGACTCTGGGGTCTGTATAATATAATATATAGACTGAGGGGAAGACCCTATATACTGGGCACACACCTGACTATGGGGTCTGTATAATATAATATATAGACTGAGGAGAAGACCCTATATACTGGGCACACACCAGACTCTGGGGTCTGTATAATATAATATATAGACTGAGGAGAAGACCCTATATACTGGGCACACACCTGACTCTGGGGTCTGTATAATATAATATATAGACTGAGGAGAAGACCCTATATACTGGGCACACACCTGACTCTGGGGTCTGTATAATATAATATATAGACTGAGGAGAAGACCCTATATACTGGACACACACCTGACTCTGGGGTCTGTATAATATAATATATAGACTGAGGAAAATACCCTATATACTGGGCACACACCTGACTCTGGGGTCTGTATAATATAATATGTAGACTGAGGAGAAGACCCTATATACTGGGCACACACCTGACTCTGGGGTCTGTATAATATAATATATAGACTGAGGAGAAGACCCTATATACTGGGCACACACCTGACTCTGGGGTCTGTATAATACAATATATAGACTGAGGAGAAGACCCTATATACTGGGCACACACCTGACTCTGGCGTCTGTATAATATAATATATAGACTGAGGTGAAGACCCTATATACTGGACACACACCTGACACTGGGGTCTGTATAATATAATATATAGACTGAGAAGACCCTATATACTGGGCACACACCTGACTCTGGGGTCTGTATAATATAATATATAGACTGAGGAGAAGACCCTATATACTGGGCACACACCTGACTCTGGGGACTGTATAATATAATATATAGACTGAGGAGAAGACCCTATATACTGGACACACACCTGACTCTGGGGTCTGTATAATATAATATATAGACTGAGGAGAAGACCCTATATACTGGGCACACACCTGACTATGGGGTCTGTATAATACAATATATAGACTGAGGAGAAGACCCTATATACTGGACACACACCTGACTCTGGGGTCTGTATAATATAATATATAGACTGAGGGGAAGACCCTATATACTGGGCACACACCTGACTATGGGGTCTGTATAATATAATATATAGACTGAGGAGAAGACCCTATATACTGGGCACACACCAGACTCTGGGGTCTGTATAATATAATATATAGACTGAGTAGAAGACCCTATATACTGGGCACACACCTGACTCTGGGGTCTGTATAATATAATATATAGACTGAGGAGAAGACCCTATATACTGGACACACACCTGACTCTGGGTTCTGTATAATATATTATATAAACTGAGGAGAAGACCCTATATACTGGACACACACCTGACTCTGGGGTCTGTATAATATAATATATAGACTGAGGAGAAGACCCTATATACTGGACACACACCTGACTCTGGGGTCTGTATAATATAATATATAGACTGAGGGGAAGACCCTATATACTGGACACACACCTGACTCTGGGGTCTGTATAATATAATATATAGACTGAGGAGAAGACCCTATATACTGGGCACACACCTGACTCTGGGGTCTGTATAATATAATATATAGACTGAGGAGAAGACCCTATATACTGGGTACACACCTGACTCTGGGGTCTGTATAATATAATATATAGACTGAGGAGAAGACCCTATATACTGGACACACACCTGACTCTGGGGTCTGTATAATATAATATGTAGAGTGAGGAGAAGACCCTATATACTGGGCACACACCTGACTCTGGGGTCTGTATAATATAATATATAGACTGAGGAGAAGACCCTATATACTGGACACACACCTGACTCTGGGGTCTGTATAATATAATATATAGATTGAGGAGAAGACCCTATTTATTGGGCACACACCTGACTCTGGGGTCTGTATAATATAATAAATAGACTGAGGAGAAGACCCTATATACTGGACACACACCTGACTCTGGGGTCTGTATAATATAATATATAGACTGAGGAGAAGACCCTATATACTGGACACACACCTGACACTGGGGTCTGTATAATATAATATATAGACTGAGGACAAGACCCTATATACTGGACACACACCTGACTCTGGGGTCTGTATAATATAATAAATAGACTGAGGAGAAGACCCTATATACTGGGCACACACCTGACTCTGGGGTCTGTATAATACAATATATAGACTGAGGACAAGACCCTATATACTGGGCACACACTTGACTCTGGGGTCTGTATAATATTATATATAGACTGAGGAGAAGACCCTATATACTGGACACACACCTGACTCTGGGGTCTCTATAATATAATATATAGACTGAGGAGAAGAGCCTATATACTGGACACACACCTGACTCTGGGGTCTGTATAATATAATATATAGACTGAGAAGAAGACCCTATATACTGGACACACACCTGACTCTGGGGTCTGTATAATATAATATATAGACTGAGGAGAAGACCCTATATACTGGACACACACCTGACTCTGGGGTCTCTATAATATAATATATAGACTGAGGAGAAGAGCCTATATACTGGACACACACCTGACTCTGGGTTCTGTATAATATAATATATAGACTGAGGAGAAGACCCCATATACTGGGCACACACCTGACTCTGGGGTCTGTATAATATAATATATTGACTGAGGAGAAGACCCTATATACTGGGCACACACCTGACTCTGGGGTCTGTATAATATAATATGTAGACTGAGGAGAAGACTCTATATACTGGACACACACCTGACTCTGGGGTCTGTATAATATAATATATTGACTGAGGAGAAGACCCTATATACTGGGCACACACCTGACTCTGGGGTCTGTATAATATAATATGTAGACTGAGGAGAAGACTCTATATACTGGGCACACACCTGACTCTGGGGTCTGTATAATATAATATATAGACTGAGGTGAAGACCCTATATACTGGGCACACACCTGACTCTGGGGTCTGTATAATATAATATATAGACTGAGGAGAAGACCCTATATACTGGACACACACCTGTCTCTGGGGTCTCTATAATATAATATATTGACTGAGGAGAAGACCCTATATACTGGGCACACACCTGACTCTGGGGTCTGTATAATATAATATGTAGACTGAGGAGAAGACCCTATATACTGGCCACACACCTGACTCTGGGGTCTGTATAATATAATATATAGACTGAGGAGAAGACCCCATATACTGGGCACACACCTGACTCTGGGGTCTCTATAATATAATATATAGACTGAGGAGAAGACCCTATATACTGGACACACACCTGACTCTGGGGTATGTATAATATATTATATACACTGAGGAGAAGACCCTATATACTGGGCACACACCTGACTCTGGGGTCTGTATAATATAATATATAGACTGAAGAGAAGACCCTATATACTGGGCACACACCTGACTCTGGGGTCTCTATAATATAATATATAGACTGAGGAGAAGACCCTATATACTGGGCACACACCTGACTATGGGGTCTGTATAATATAATATATAGACTGAGGAGAAGACCCTATATACTGGGCACACACCTGACTCTGGGGTCTGTATAACATAATATATAGACTGAGGAGAAGACCCTATATACTGGGCACACACTTGACTCTGGGGTCTGTATAATATAATATATAGACTGAGGAGAAGACCCTATATACTGGGCACACACCTGACTCTGGGGTCTGTATAACATAATATATAGACTGAGGAGAAGACCCTATATACTGGGCACACACCTGACTCTGGGGTCTGTATAACATAATATATAGACTGAGGAGAAGACCCTATATACTGGGCACACACTTGATTCTGCGGTCTGTATAATATAATATATAGACTGAGGAGAAGACCCTATATACTGGGCACACACCTGACTCTGGGTTCTGTATAATATAATATGTAGACTGAGGAGAAGACCCTATATACTGGACACACACCTGACTCTGGGGTCTGTATAATATAATATATAGACTAAGGAGAAGACCCTATATACTGGGCACACACCTGACTCTGGGGTCTGTATAATATAATATATAGACTGAGGTGAAGACCCTATATACTGGGCACACACCTGACTCTGGGGTCTGTATAATATAATATATAGACTGAGGAGAAGACCCTATATACTGGACACACACCTGACTCTGGGGTCTGTATAACATAATATATAGACTGAGGAGAAGACCCTATATACTGGGCACACACCTGACTCTGGGGTCTGTATAACATAATATATAGACTGAGGAGAAGACCCTATATACTGGGCACACACTTGACTCTGGGGTCTGTATAATATAATATATAGACTAAGGAGAAGACCCTATATACTGGGCACACACCTGACTCTGGGTTCTGTATAATATAATATGTAGACTGAGGAGAAGACCCTATATACTGGACACACACCTGACTATGGGGTCTGTATAATATAATATATAGACTGAGGAGAAGACCCTATATACTGGGCACACACCTGACTCTGGGGTCTGTATAATATAATATATAGACTAAGGAGAAGACCCTATATACTGGGCACACACCTGACTCTGGGGTCTGTATAATATAATATATAGACTGAGGAGAAGACCCTATATACTGGGCACACACCTGACTCTGGGGTCTGTATAATATAATATATAGACTGAGGTGAAGACCCTATATACTGGGCACACACCTGACTCTGGGGTCTGTATAATATAATATATAGACTGAGGAGAAGACCCTATATACTGGGCACACACCTGACTCTGGGGTCTGTATAATATAATATATAGACTGAGGTGAAGACTCTATATACTGGGCACACACCTGACTCTGGGGTCTGTATAATATAATATATAGACTGAGGAGAAGACCCTATATACTGGGCACACACCTGACTCTGGGGTCTGTATAATATAATATATAGACTGAGGAGAAGACCCTATATACTGGACACACACCTGACTCTGGGGTCTGTATGATATAATATATAGACTGAGGAGAGGACCCTATATACTGGACACAAACCTGACTCTGGGGTCTGTATAATATAATATATAGACTGAGGAGAAGACCCTATATAATGGGCACACACCTGACTCTGGGGTCTGTATAATACAATATATAGACTGAGGAGAAGACCCTATATACTGGGCACACACCTGACTCTGGGGTCTGTATAATATAATATATAGACTGAGGAGAAGACCCTATATACTGGACACACACCTGACTCTGGGGTCTGTATAATACAATATATAGACTGAGGAGTAGACCCTATATACTGGACACACACCTGACTGTGGGGTCTGTATAATATAATATATAGACTGAGGAGAAGACCCTATATACTGGCCACACACCTGACTCTGGGTCTGTATAATATAATATATAGACTGAGGAGAAGACCCTATATACTGGGCACACACCTGACTCTGGGGTCTGTATAATACAATATATAGACTGAGGTGAAGACCCTATATACTGGGCACACACCTGACTCTGGGTTCTGTATAATACAATATATAGACTGAGGTGAAGACCCTATATACTGGACACACACCTGACTCTGGGGTCTGTATAATATAATATATAGACTGAAGAGAAGACCCCATATACTGGGCACACACCTGACACTGGGGTCTGTATAATATAATATATAGACTGAAGAGAAGACCCCATATACTGGGTACACACCTGACTCTGGGGTCTGTATAATATAATATGTAGACTGAGGAGAAGACCCCATATACTGGGCACACACCTGACTCTGGGTCTGTATAATACAATATATAGACTGAGGAGAAGACCCTATATACTGGGCACACACCTGACTCTGGGTCTGTATAATATAATATATAGACTGAGGAGAAGACCCTATATACCGGACACACACCTGACTCTGGGGTCTGTATAATATAATATATAGACTGAGGAGAAGACCCTATATACTGGGCACACACCTGACTCTGGGGTCTGTATAATATAATATATAGACTGAGGAGAAGACCCTATATACTGGGCACACACCTGACTCTGGGGTCTGTATAATATAATATATAGACTGAGGAGAAGACCCTATATACTGGGCACACACCTGACTCTGGGGTCTGTATAATATAATATATAGACTGAGGAGAAGACCCTATATACTGGGCACACACCTGACTCTGGGGTCTGTATAATATAATATATAGACTGAGGAGAAGACCCTATATACTGGGCACACACCTGACTCTGGGGTCTGTATAATATAATATATAGACTGAGGAGAAGACCCTATATACTGGGCACACACCTGACTCTGGGGTCTGTATAATATAATATATAGACTGAGGAGAAGACCCTATATACTGGGCACACACCTGACTCTGGGGTCTGTATAATATAATATATAGACTGAGGAGAAGACCCTATATACTGGGCACACACCTGACTCTGGGGTCTGTATAATATAATATATAGACTGAGGAGAAGACCCTATATACTGGGCACACACCTGACTCTGGGGTCTGTATAATATAATATATAGACTGAGGAGAAGACCCTATATACTGGGCACACACCTGACTCTGGGGTCTGTATAATATAATATATAGACTGAGGAGAAGACCCTATATACTGGGCACACACCTGACTCTGGGGTCTGTATAATATAATATATAGACTGAGGAGAAGACCCTATATACTGGGCACACACCTGACTCTGGGGTCTGTATAATATAATATATAGACTGAGGTGAAGACTCTATATACTGGGCACACACCTGACTCTGGGGTCTGTATAATATAATATATAGACTGAGGAGAAGACCCTATATACTGGGCACACACCTGACTCTGGGGTCTGTATAATATAATATATAGACTGAGGAGAAGACCCTATATACTGGACACACACCTGACTCTGGGGTCTGTATAATATAATATATAGACTGAGGAGAAGACCCTATATACTGGACACACAACTGACTCTGGGGTCTGTATGATATAATATATAGACTGAGGAGAGGACCCTATATACTGGACACAAACCTGACTCTGGGGTCTGTATAATATAATATATAGACTGAGGAGAAGACCCTATATACTGGGCACACACCTGACTCTGGGGTCTGTATAATATAATATATAGACTGAGGAGAAGACCCTATATACTGGGTACACACCTGACTCTGGGGTCTGTATAATATAATATATAGACTGAGGAGAAGACCCTATATACTGGGCACACACCTGACTCTGGGGTCTGTATAATATAATATATAGACTGAGGAGAAGACCCTATATACTGGGCACACACCTGACTCTGGGGTCTGTATAATATAATATATAGACTGAGGAGAAGACCCTATATACTGGACACACACCTGACTCTTGGGTCTGTATAATATAATATATAGACTGAGGAGAAGACCCTATATACTGGGCACACACCTGACTATGGGGTCTGTATAATATAATATATAGACTGAGGAGAAGACCCTATATACTGGACACACACCTGACTCTGGGGTCTATATAATATAATATATAGACTGAGGAGAAGACCCTATATACTGGGCACACACCTGACTATGGGGTCTGTATAATATAATATATAGACTGAGGAGAAGACCCTACATACTGGGCACACACCTGACTCTGGGGTCTGTATAATATAATATATAGACTGAGGAGAAGACTCTATATACTGGACACACACCTGACTCTGGGGTCTGTATAATATAATATATAGACTGAGGAGAAGACCCTATATACTGGGCACACACCTGACTCTGGGGTCTGTATAATATAATATGTAGACTGAGGTGAAGACCCTATATACTGGGCACACACCTGACTCTGGGGTCTGTATAATATAATATATAGACTGAGGAGAAGACCCTATATACTGGGCACACACCTGACTCTGGGGTCTGTATAATATAATATATAGACTGAAGAGAAGACCCTATATACTGGGCACACACCTGACTATGGGGTCTGTATAATATAATATATAGACTGAGGTGAAGACCCTATATACTGGACACACACCTGACTCTGGGGTCTGTATAATATAATATGTAGACTGAGGTGAAGACCCTATATACTGGGCACACACCTGACTATGGGGTCTGTATAATATAATATATAGACTGAGGAGAAGACCCTATATACTGGGCACACACCTGACTCTGGGGTCTGTATAATATAATATATAGACTGAGGAGAAGACCCTATATACTGGACACACACCTGACTCTGGGGTCTGTATAATATAATATATAGACTGAGGAGAAGACCCTATATACTGGGCACACACCTGACTCTGGGGTCTGTATAATATAATATATAGACTGAGGAGAAGACCCCATATACTGGGCACACACCTGACTCTGGGGTCTGTATAATATAATATATAGACTGAGGAGAAGACCCTATATACTGGCCACACACCTGACTCTGGGGTCTGTATAATATAATATATTGACTGCGGAGAAGACCCTATATACTGGGCACACACCTGACTCTGGGGTCTGTATAATATAATATATAGACTGAGGAGAAGACCCTATATACTGGGCACACACCTGACTCTGGGGTCTGTATAATATAATATGTAGACTGAGGAGAAGACCCTATATACTGGGCACACACCTGACTATGGGGTCTGTATAATATATAGACTGAGGAGAGGACCCTATATACTGGGTACACACCTGACTATGGGGTCTCTATAATATAATATATAGACTGAGGAGAAGACCCTATATACTGGGCACACACCTGACTCTGGGGTCTGTATAATATAATATATAGACTGAGGAGAAGACCCTATATACTGGACACACACCTGACTCTGGGGTCTGTATGATATAATATATAGACTGAGGAGAAGACCCTATATACTGGGCACACACCTGACTCTGGGGTCTGTATAAAATAATATATAGACTGAGGAGAAGACCCTATATACTGGGCACACACCTGACTCTGGGGTCTGTATAATATAATATATTGACTGAGGAGAAGACCCTATATACTGGGCACACACCTGACTCTGGGGTCTGTATAATATAATATATTGACTGAGGAGAAGACCCTATATACTGGGCACACACCTGACTCTGGGGTCTGTATAATATAATATATTGACTGAGGAGAAGACCCTATATACTGGGCACACACCTGACTCTGGGGTCTGTATGATATAATATATAGACTGAGGAGAAGACCCTATATACTGGGCACACACCTGACTCTGGGGTCTGTATAATATAATATGTAGACTGAGGAGAAGACCCCATATACTGGGCACACACCTGACTATGGGGTCTGTATAATATAATATATAGACTGAGGAGAGGACCCTATATACTGGGCACACACCTGACTATGGGGTCTGTATGATATAATATATAGACTGAGGAGACGACCCTATATACTGGACACACACCTGACTCTGGGGTCTGTATAATATAATATATAGACTGAGGAGAAGACCCTATATACAGGACACACACCTGACTCTGTGGTCTGTATAATATAATATATAGACTGAGGAGAAGACCCTATATACTGAGCACACACCTGACTCTGGGGTCTGTATAATATAATATATAGACTGAGGAGAAGACCCTATATACTGGGCACACACCTGACTCTGGGGTCTGTATAATATAATATATAGACTGAGGAGAAGACCCTATATACTGGGCACACACCTGACACTGGGGTCTGTATAATATGTAGACTGAGGAGAAGACCCTATATACTGGGCACACACCTGACTCTGGGGTCTGTATAATATAATATATAGACTGAGGAGAAGACCCTATATACTGGACACACACCTGACTCTGGGGTCTGTATAATATAATATATAGACTGAGGAGAAGACCCTATATACTGGGTACACACCTGACTCTGGGGTCTGTATAATATAATATGTAGACTGAGGAGAAGACCCTATATACTGGGCACACACCTGACTCTGGGGTCTGTATAATATAATATATAGACTGAGGTGAAGACCCTATATACTGGGCACACACCTGACTCTGGGGTCTGTATAATATAATATATAGACTGAGGAGAATACCCTATATACTGGGCACACACCTGACTCTGGGGTCTGTATAATATAATATATAGACTGAGGTGAAGACCCTATATACTGGGCACACACCTGACTATGGGGTCTGTATAATATATTATATAGACTGAGGAGAAGACCCTATATACTGGGCACACACCTGACTCTGGGGTCTGTATAATATAATATATAGACTGAGGAGAAGACCCTATATACTGGGCACACACCTGACTCTGGGGTCTGTATAATATAATATATAGACTGAGGAGAATACCCTATATACTGGGCACACACCTGACTCTGGGGTCTGTATAATATAATATATAGACTGAGGTGAAGACCCTATATACTGGGCACACACCTGACTCTGGGGTCTGTATAATATAATATATAGACTGAGGAGAAGACCCTATATACTGGGCACACACCTGACTCTGGGGTCTGTATGATATAATATATAGACTGAGGAGAAGACCCTATATACTGGGTACACACCTGACTCTGGGGTCTGTATAATATAATATGTAGACTTAGGAGAAGACCCTATATACTGGGCACACACCTGACTCTGGGGTCTGTATAATATAATATATAGACTGAGGAGAAGACCCTATATACTGGGCATACACCTGACTCTGGGGTCTGTATAATATAATATATAGACTGAGGAGAAGACCCTATATACTGGGCACACACCTGACTCTGGGGTCTGTATGATATAATATATAGACTGAGGAGAAGACCCTATATACTGGGCACACACCTGACTCTGGGGTCTGTATAATATAATATGTAGACTGAGGAGAAGACCCCATATACTGGGCACACACCTGACTATGGGGTCTGTATAATATAATATATAGACTGAGGAGAGGACCCTATATACTGGGCACACACCTGACTCTGGGGTCTGTATAATATAATATATAGACTGAGGAGAAGACCCTATATACTGGACACACACCTGACTATGGGGTCTGTATAATATAATATATAGACTGAGGAGACGACCCTATATATTGGACACACACCTGACTCTGGGGTCTGTATAATATAATATATAGACTGAGGAGAAGACCCTATATACAGGACACACACCTGACTCTGGGGTCTGTATAATATAATATATAGACTGAGGTGAAGACCCTATATACTGGACACACACCTGACTCTGGGGTCTGTATAATATAATATATAGACTGAGGTGAAGACCCTATATACAGGACACACACCTGACTCTGGGGTCTGTATAATATAATATATAGACTGAGGTGAAGACCCTATATACTGGGCACACACCTGACTCTGGGGTCTGTATAATATAATATATAGACTGAGGAGAAGACCCTATATACTGGGCACACACCTGACTCTGGGGTCTGTATAATATAATATATAGACTGAGGAGAGGACCCTATATACTGAGCACACACCTGACTCTGGGGTCTGTATAATATAATATATAGACTGAGGAGAAGACCCTATATACTGGGCACACACCTGACTATGGGGTCTGTATAATATAATATATAGACTGAGGAGAAGACCCTATATACTGAGCACACACCTGACTCTGGGGTCTGTATAATATAATATATAGACTGAGGAGAAGACCCTATATACTGGGCACACACCTGACTCTGGGGTCTGTATAATATAATATATAGACTGAGGAGAAGACCCTATATACTGGGCACACACCTGACACTGGGGTCTGTATAATATGTAGACTGAGGAGAAGACCCTATATACTGGGCACACACCTGACTCTGGGGTCTGTATAATATAATATATAGACTGAGGAGAAGACCCTATATACTGGACACACACCTGACTCTGGGGTCTGTATAATATAATATATAGACTGAGGAGAAGACCCTATATACTGGGCACACACCTGACACTGGGGTCTGTATAATATGTAGACTGAGGAGAAGACCCTATATACTGGGCACACACCTGACTCTGGGGTCTGTATAATATAATATATAGACTGAGGAGAAGACCCTATATACTGGACACACACCTGACTCTGGGGTCTGTATAATATAATATATAGACTGAGGAGAAGACCCTATATACTGGACACACACCTGACTCTGGGGTCTGTATGATATAATATATAGACTGAGGAGAAGACCCTATATACTGGGCACACACCTGACTCTGGGGTCTGTATAATATAATATGTAGACTGAGGAGAAGACCCCATATACTGGGCACACACCTGACTATGGGGTCTGTATAATATAATATATAGACTGAGGAGAAGACCCTATATACTGGGCACACACCTGACTATGGGGTCTGTATAATATAATATATAGACTGAGGAGAAGACCCTATATACTGGGCACACACCTGACTATGGGGTCTGTATAATATAATATATAGACTGAGGAGACGATCCTATATACTGGACACACACCTGACTCTGGGGTCTGTATAATATAATATATAGACTGAGGAGAAGACCCTATATACTGGGTACACACCTGACTCTGGGGTCTGTATAATATAATATATAGACTGAGGAGAAGACCCTATATACTGGGTACACACCTGACTCTGGGGTCTGTATAATATAATATATAGACTGAGGAGAAGACCCTATATACTGGGCACACACCTGACACTGGGGTCTGTATAATATGTAGACTGAGGAGAAGACCCTATATACTGGGCACACACCTGACTCTGGGGTCTATATAATATAATATATAGACTGAGGAGAAGACCCTATATACTGGACACACACCTGACTCTGGGGTCTGTATAATATAATATATAGACTGAGGAGAAGACCCTATATACTGGGTACACACCTGACTCTGGGGTCTGTATAATATAATATATAGACTGAGGAGAAGACCCTATATACTGGGTACACACCTGACTCTGGGGTCTGTATAATATAATATGTAGACTGAGGAGAAGACCCTATATACTGGACACACACCTGACTCTGGGGTCTGTATAATATAATATATAGACTGAGGAGAAGACCCTATATACTGGGTACACACCTGACTCTGGGGTCTGTATAATATAATATATAGACTGAGGAGAAGACCCTATATACTGGGTACACACCTGACTCTGGGGTCTGTATAATATAATATGTAGACTGAGGAGAAGACCCTATATACTGGGCACACACCTGACTCTGGGGTCTGTATAATATAATATATAGACTGAGGAGAAGACCCTATATACTGGGCACACACCTAACTCTGGGGTCTGTACAATATAATATATAGACTGAGGAGAAGACCCTATATACTGGGCACACACCTGACTATGGGGTCTGTATAATATATTATATAGACTGAGGAGAAGACCCTATATACTGGGCACACACCTGACTCTGGGGTCTGTATAATATAATATATAGACTGAGGAGAAGACCCTATATACTGGGCACACACCTGACTCTGGGGTCTGTATAATATAATATGTAGACTGAGGAGTAGACCCTATATACTGGGCACACACCTGACTCTGGGGTCTGTATAATATAATATGTAGACTGAGGAGAAGACCCTATATACTGGGCACACACCTGACTCTGGGGTCTGTATAATATAATATATAGACTGAGGAGAAGACCCTATATACTGGGCACACACCTGACTCTGGGGTCTGTATAATATAATATATAGACTGAGGTGAAGACCCTATATACTGGGCACACACCTGACTCTGGGGTCTGTATAATATAATATATAGACTGAGGAGAAGACCCTATATACTGGGTACACACCTGACTCTGGGGTCTGTATAATATAATATGTAGACTGAGGAGAAGACCCTATATACTGGGCACACACCTGACTCTGGGGTCTGTATAATATAATATATAGACTGAGGAGAAGACCCTATATACTGGGCATACACCTGACTCTGGGGTCTGTATAATATAATATATAGACTGAGGAGAAGACCCTATATACTGGACACACACCTGACTCTGGGGTCTGTATAATATAATATATAGACTGAGGAGAAAACCCTATATACTGGGTACACACCTGACTCTGGGGTCTGTATAATATAATATGTAGACTGAGGAGAAGACCCTATATACTGGACACACACCTGACTCTGGGGTCTGTATAATATAATATATAGACTGAAGAGAAGACCCTATATACTGGGTACACACCTGACTCTGGGGTCTGTATAATATAATATGTAGACTGAGGAGAAGACCCTATATACTGGACACACACCTGACTCTGGGGTCTGTATAATATAATATATAGACTGAAGAGAAGACCCTATATACTGGACACACACCTGACTCTGGGGTCTGTATAATATAATATATAGACTGAGGAGAAGACCCTATATACTGGGCACACACCTGACTCTGGGGTCTGTATAATATAATATATAGACTGAGGAGAAGACCCTATATACTGGACACACACCTGACTCTGGGGTCTGTATAATATAATATATAGACTGAAGAGAAGACCCTATATACTGGACACACACCTGACTCTGGGGTCTGTATAATATAATATATAGACTGAGGAGAAGACCCTATATACTGGACACACACCTGACTCTGGGGTCTGTATAATATAATATGTAGACTGAGGAGAAGACCCTATATACTGGGCACACACCTGACTCTGGGGTCTGTATAATATAATATATAGACTGAGGAGAAGACCCTATATACTGGGCACACACCTGACTCTGGGGTCTGTATAATATAATATATAGACTGAGGAGAAGACCCTATATACTGGACACACACCTGACTCTGGGGTCTGTATAATATAATATGTAGACTGAGGAGAAGACCCTATATACTGGGCACACACCTGACTCTGGGGTCTGTATAATATAATATATAGACTGAGGAGAAGACCCTATATACTGGACACACACCTGACTCTGGGGTCTGTATAATATAATATGTAGACTGAGGAGAAGACCCTATATACTGGGCACACACCTGACTCTGGGGTCTGTATAATATAATATGTAGACTGAGGAGAAGACCCTATATACTGGGCACACACCTGACTCTGGGGTCTGTATAATATAATATATAGACTGAGGAGAAGACCCTATATACTGGGCACACACCTGACTCTGGGGTCTGTATAATATAATATGTAGATTGAGGAGAAGACCCTATATACTGGACACACACCTGACTCTGGGGTCTGTATAATATAATATGTAGATTGAGGAGAAGACCCTATATACTCGGCAAACACCTGACTCTGGGGTCTGTATAATATAATATATAGACTGAGGAGAAAACCCTATATACTGGGCACACACCTGACTCTGGGGTCTGTATAATATAATATGTAGACTGAGGAGAAGACCCTATATACTGGACACACACCTGACTCTGGGGTCTGTATAATATAATATGTAGACTGAGGAGAAAACCCTATATACTGGACACACACCTGACTCTGGGGTCTGTATAATATAATATATAGACTGAGGAGAAAACCCTATATACTGGGCACACACCTGACTCTGGGGTCTGTATAATATAATATGTAGACTGAGGAGAAAACCCTATATACTGGACACACACCTGACTCTGGGGTCTGTATAATATAATATGTAGACTGAGGAGAAGACCCTATATACTGGGCACACACCTGACTCTGGGGTCTGTATAATATAATATGTAGACTGAGGAGAAAACCCTATATACTGGGCATACACCTGACTCTGGGGTCTGTATAATATAATATGTAGACTGAGGAGAAAACCCTATATACTGGACACACACCTGACTCTGGGGTCTGTATAATATAATATGTATACTGAGGAGAAGACCCTATATACTGGGCACACACCTGACTCTGGGGTCTGTATAATATAATATATAGACTGAGGAGAAGACCCTATATACTGGGCATACACCTGACTCTGGGGTCTGTATAATATAATATGTAGACTGAGGAGAAGACCCTATATACTGGGCACACACCTGACTCTGGGGTCTATAAAATATAATATATAGACTGAGGAGAAGACCCTATATACTGGGCACACACCTGACTCTGGGGTCTGTATAATATAATATGTAGACTGAGGAGAAGACCCTATATACTGGGCACACACCTGACTCTGGGGTCTGTATAATATAATATGTAGACTGAGAAGAAGACCCTATATACTGGGCACACACCTGACTCTGGGGTCTGTATAATATAATATATATACTGAGGAGAAGACCCTATATACTGGGTACACACCTGACTCTGGGGTCTGTATAATATAATTTATAGACTGAGGAGAAGACCCTATATACTGGACACACACCTGACTCTGGGGTCTGTATAATATAATATATAGACTGAGGAGAAGACCCTATATACTGGACACACACCTGACTCTGGGGTCTGTATAATATAATATATAGACTGAAGAGAAGACCCTATATACTGGGTACACACCTGACTCTGGGGTCTGTATAATATAATATATATACTGATGAGAAGACCCTATATACTGGGCACACACCTGACTCTGGGGTCTGTATAATATAATATATAGACTGAAGAGAAGACCCTATATACTGGGCACACACCTGACTCTGGGGTGTGTATAATATAATATGTAGACTGAGGAGAAGACCCTATAAACTGGACACACACCTGACTCTGGGGTCTGTATAATATAATATATAGACTGAAGAGAAGACCCTATATACTGGGCACACACCTGACTCTGGTGTCTGTATAATATAATATATAGACTGAAGAGAAGACCCTATATACTGGGCACACACCTGACTCTGGTATCTGTATAATATAATACATAGGCTGAGGAGAAGACCCTATATACCGGACACACACCTGACTCTGGGGTCTGTATAATATAATATGTAGACTGAGGAGAAGACCCTATATACTGGGCACACACCTGACTCTGGGGTCTGTATAATATAATATATAGACTGAGGAGAAGACCCTATATACTGGGCATACACCTGACTCTGGGGTCTGTATAATATAATATGTAGACTGAGGAGAAGACCCTATATACTGGGCACACACCTGACTCAGGGGTCTGTATAATATAATATATAGACTGAGGAGAAGACCCTATATACTGGGCACACACCTGACTCTGGGGTCTGTATAATATAATATATAGACTGAGGAGAAGACCCTATATACTGGGCACACACCTGACTCTGGGGTCTGTATAATATAATATGTAGACTGAGGAGAAGACCCTATATACTGGGCACACACCTGACTCTGGGGTCTGTATAATATAATATGTAGACTGAGGAGAAAACCCTATATACTGGGCACACACCTGACTCTGGGGTCTGTATAATATAATATATAGACTGAGGAGAAGACCCTATATACTGGACACACACCTGACTCTGGGGTCTGTATAATATAATATGTAGACTGAGGAGAAGACCCTATATACTGGGCACACACCTGACTCTGGGGTCTGTATAATATAATATGTAGACTGAGGAGAAGACCCTATATACTGGGCACACACCTGACTCTGGGGTCTGTATAATATAATATGTAGACTGAGGAGAAAACCCTATATACTGGGCACACACCTGACTCTGGGGTCTGTATAATATAATATATAGACTGAGGAGAAGACCCTATATACTGGACACACACCTGACTCTGGGGTCTGTATAATATAATATGTAGACTGAGGAGAAGACCCTATATACTGGGCACACACCTGACTCTGGGGTCTGTATAATATAATATGTAGACTGAGGAGAAGACCCTATATACTGGACACACACCTGACTCTGGGGTCTGTATAATATAATATATAGACTGAGGTGAAGACCCTATATACTGGGCACACACCTGACTCTGGCGTCTGTATAATATAATATATAGACTGAGGAGAAGACCCTATATACTGGGCACACACCTGACTCTGGGGTCTGTATAATATAATATATAGACTGAGGAGAAGACCCTATATACTGGGCACACACCTGACTCTGGGGTCTGTATAATATAATATATAGACTGAGGAGAAGACCCTATATACTGGACACACACCTGACTCTGGGGTCTGTATAATATAATATGTAGACTGAGGAGAAGACCCTATATACTGGGCACACACCTGACTCTGGGGTCTGTATAATATAATATGTAGACTGAGGAGAAGACCCTATATACTGGGCACACACCTGACTCTGGGGTCTGTATAATATAATATGTAGACTGAGGAGAAGACCCTATATACTGGGCACACACCTGACTCTGGGGTCTGTATAATATAATATGTAGATTGAGGAGAAGACCCTATATACTCGGCACACACCTGACTCTGGGGTCTGTATAATATAATATGTAGATTGAGGAGAAGACCCTATATACTGGGCACACACCTGACTCTGGGGTCTGTATAATATAATATATAGACTGAGGAGAAAACCCTATATACTGGGCACACACCTGACTCTGGGGTCTGTATAATATAATATATAGACTGAGGAGAAGACCCTATATACTGGGCACACACCTGACTCTGGGGTCTGTATAATATAATATGTAGATTGAGGAGAAGACCCTATATACTCGGCACACACCTGACTCTGGGGTCTGTATAATATAATATATAGACTGAGGAGAAAACCCTATATACTGGGCACACACCTGACTCTGGGGTCTGTATAATATAATATGTAGACTGAGGAGAAGACCCTATATACTGGACACACACCTGACTCTGGGGTCTGTATAATATAATATGTAGACTGAGGAGAAAACCCTATATACTGGACACACACCTGACTCTGGGGTCTGTATAATATAATATATAGACTGAGGAGAAAACCCTATATACTGGACACACACCTGACTCTGGGGTCTGTATAATATAATATGTAGACTGAGGAGAAGACCCTATATACTGGGCACACACCTGACTCTGGGGTCTGTATAATATAATATGTAGACTGAGGAGAAAACCCTATATACTGGACACACACCTGACTCTGGGGTCTGTATAATATAATATGTAGACTGAGGAGAAGACCCTATATACTGGGCACACACCTGACTCTGGGGTCTGTATAATATAATATGTAGACTGAGGAGAAAACCCTATATACTGGGCACACACCTGACTCTGGGGTCTGTATAATATAATATATAGACTGAGGAGAAGACCCTATATATTGGGCACACACCTGACTCTGGGGTCTGTATAATATAATATGTAGACTGAGAAGAAGACCCTATATACTGGGCACACACCTGACTCTGGGGTCTGTATAATATAATATGTAGACTGAGGAGAAGACCCTATATACTGGGTACACACCTGACTCTGGGGTCTGTATAATATAATTTATAGACTGAGGAGAAGACCCTATATACTGGACACACACCTGACTCTGGGGTCTGTATAATATAATATATAGACTGAGGAGAAGACCCTATATACTGGACACACACCTGACTCTGGGGTCTGTATAATATAATATATAGACTGAGGAGAAGACCCTATATACTGGGTACACACCTGACTCTGGGGTCTGTATAATATAATATGTAGACTGAGGAGAAGACCCTATATACTGGACACACACCTGACTCTGGGGTCTGTATAATATAATATATAGACTGAAGAGAAGACCCTATATACTGGACACACATCTGACTCTGGGGACTGTATAATATAATATATATACTGATGAGAAGACCCTATATACTGGACACACACCTGACTCTGGGGTCTGTATAATATAATATGTAGACTGAGGAGAAGACCCTATATACTGGACACACACCTGACTCTGGTGTCTGTATAATATAATATATAGACTGAAGAGAAGACCCTATATACTGGGCACACACCTGACTCTGGGGTCTGTATAATATAATATATAGACTGAGGAGAAGACCCTATATACTGGGCACACACCTGACTCTGGGGTCTGTATAATATAATATATAGACTGAGGAGAAGACCCTATATACTGGACACACACCTGACTCTGGGGTCTGTATAATATAATATATATACTGATGAGAAGACCCTATATACTGGGCACACACCTGACTCTGGGGTCTGTATAATATAATATATAGACTGAGGAGAAGACCCTATATACTGGGCACACACCTGACTCTGGGGTCTGTATAATATAATATATAGACTGAAGAGAAGACCCTATATACTGGGCACACACCTGACTCTGGGGTCTGTATAATATAATATATAGACTGAGGAGAAGACCCTATATACTGGGCACACACCTGACTCTGGTGTCTGTATAATATAATATATAGACTGAGGAGAAGACCCTATATACTGGACACACACCTGACTCTGGGGTCTAAAAATATAATATATAGACTGAGGAGAAGACCCTATATACTGGGCACACACCTGACTCTGGGGTCTGTATAATATAATATATAGACTGAGGAGAAGACCCTATATACTGGACACACACCTGACTCTGGGGTCTGTATAATATAATATATAGACTGAAGAGAAGACCCTATATACTGGACACACACCTGACTCTGGGGTCTCTATAATATAATATATAGACTGAGGAGAAGACCCTATATAGTGGGCACACACCTGACTCTGGGGTCTGTATAATATAATATATAGACTGAAGAGAAGACCCTATATACTGGACACACACCTGACTCTGGGGTCTGTATAATATATATACTGATGAGAAGACCCTATATACTGGGCACACACCTGACTCTGGGGTCTGTATAATATAATATATAGACTGAGGAGAAGACCCTATATACTGGACACACACCTGACTCTGGGGTCTGTATAATATAATATATAGACTGAAGAGAAGACCCTATATACTGGACACACACCTGACTCTGGGGTCTGTATAATATAATATATATACTGATGAGAAGACCCTATATACTGGACACACACCTGACTCTGGGGTCTGTATAATATAATATATAGACTGAAGAGAAGACCCTATATACTGGACACACACCTGACTCTGGGGTCTGTATAATATAATATATATACTGATGAGAAGACCCTATATACTGGGCACACACCTGACTCTGGGGTCTGTATAATATAATATATAGACTGAGGAGAAGACCCTATATACTGGGCACACACCTGACTATGGTGTCTGTATAATATAATATATAGACTGAGGAGAAGACCCTATATACTGGGCATACACCTGACTCTGGGGTCTGTATAATATAATATATAGACTGAAGAGAAGAACCTATATACTGGGCACACACCTGACTCTGGTGTCTGTATAATATAATATATAGACTGAGGAGAAGACCCTATATACTGGGCATACACCTGACTCTGGGGTCTGTATAATATAATATATAGACTGAAGAGAAGACCCTATATACTGGGCACACACCTGACTCTGGGGTCTGTATAATATAATATATAGGCTGAGGAGAAGACCCTATATACTGGGCACACACCTGACTCTGGTGTCTGTATAATATAATATATAGACTGAGGAGAAGACCCTATATACTGGGCACACACCTGACTCTGGGGTCTGTATAATATAATATATAGACTGAGGAGAAGACCCTATATACTGGACACACACCTGACTCTGGGGTCTGTATAATATAATATATAGACTGAGGAGAAGACCCTATATACTGGACACACACCTGACTCTGGGGTCTGTATAATATAATATATAGGCTGAGGAGAAGACCCTATATACTGGACACACACCTGACTCTGGGGTCTGTATAATATAATATATAGACTGAGGAGAAGACCCTATATACTGGACACACACCTGACTCTGGGGTCTGTATAATATAATATATAGACTGAAGAGAAGACCCTATATACTGGGCACACACCTGACTCTGGGGTCTGTATAATACAATATATAGGCTGAGGAGAAGACCTATATACTGGGCACACACCTGACTCTGGGGTCTGTATAATATAATATATAGGCTGAGGAGAAGACCTATATACTGGGCACACACCTGACTCTGGGGTCTGTATAATATAATATATAGACTGAAGAGAAGACCCTATATACTGGGCACACACCTGACTCTGGTGTCTGTATAATATAATATATAGGCTGAGGAGAAGACCCTATATACTGGGCACACACCTGACTCTGGGGTCTGTATAATATAATATATAGACTGAGGAGAAGACCCTATATACTGGGTACACACCTGACTCTGGGGTCTGTATAATATAATATATAGACTGAGGAGAAGACCCTATATACTGGGCACACACCTGACTCTGGTGTCTGTATAATATAATATATAGGCTGAGGAGAAGACCCTATATACCGGACACACACCTGACTCTGGGGTCTGTATAATATAATATGTAGACTGAGGAGAAGACCCTATATACTGGGCACACACCTGACTCTGGGGTCTGTATAATATAATATATAGACTGAGGAGAAGACCCTATATACTGGGCACACACCTGACTCTGGGGTCTGTATAATATAATATGTAGACTGAGGAGAAGACCCTATATACTGGGCACACACCTGACTCTGGGGTCTGTATAATATAATATGTAGACTGAGGAGAAGACCCTATATACTGGGCACACACCTGACTCTGGGGTCTGTATAATATAATATATAGACTGAGGAGAAGACCCTATATACTGGGCACACACCTGACTCTGGGGTCTATAAAATATAATATATAGACTGAGGAGAAGACCCTATATACTGGGCACACACCTGACTCTGGGGTCTGTATAATATAATATGTAGACTGAGGAGAAGACCCTATATACTGGGCACACACCTGACTCTGGGGTCTGTATAATATAATATGTAGACTGAGGAGAAAACCCTATATACTGGACACACACCTGACTCTGGGGTCTGTATAATATAATATGTAGACTGAGGAGAAAACCCTATATAGTGGGCACACACCTGACTCTGGGGTCTGTATAATATAATATATAGACTGAGGAGAAGACCCTATATACTGGGCACACACCTGACTCTGGGGTCTGTATAATATAATATATAGACTGAGGAGAAGACCCTATATACTGGGCACACACCTGACTCTGGGGTCTGTATAATATAATATGTAGACTGAGGAGAAGACCCTATATACTGGGTACACACCTGACTCTGGGGTCTGTATAATATAATATATAGACTGAGGAGAAGACCCTATATACTGGACACACACCTGACTCTGGGGTCTGTATAATATAATATATAGACTGAGGAGAAGACCCTATATACTGGACACACACCTGACTCTGGGGTCTGTATAATATAATATATAGACTGAAGAGAAGACCCTATATACTGGGTACACACCTGACTCTGGGGTCTGTATAATATAATATGTAGACTGAGGAGAAGACCCTATATACTGGGCACACACCTGACTCTGGGGTCTGTATAATATAATATATAGACTGAGGAGAAGACACTATATACTGGGCACACACCTGACTCTGGGGTCTGTATAATATAATATATAGACTGAAGAGAAGACCCTATATACTGGACACACACCTGACTCTGGGGTCTGTATAATATAATATATAGACTGAGGAGAAGACCCTATATACTGGACACACACCTGACTCTGGGGTCTGTATAATATAATATATAGACTGAAGAGAAGACCCTATATACTGGACACACACCTGACTCTGGGGACTGTATAATATAATATATATACTGATGAGAAGACCCTATATACTGGGCACACACCTGACTCTGGGGTCTGTATAATATAATATATAGACTGAAGAGAAGACCCTATATACTGGACACACACCTGACTCTGGGGTCTGTATAATATAATATATAGACTGAGGAGAAGACCCTATATACTGGGCACACACCTGACTCTGGGGTCTGTATAATATAATATATAGACTGAAGAGAAGACCCTATATACTGGACACACACCTGACTCTGGGGTCTGTATAATATAATATATATACTGATGAGAAGACCCTATATACTGGGCACACACCTGACTCTGGGGTCTGTATAATATAATATATAGACTGAGGAGAAGACCCTATATACTGGACACACACCTGACTCTGGGGTCTGTATAATATAATATATAGACTGAAGAGAAGACCCTATATACTGGACACACACCTGACTCTGGGGTCTGTATAATATAATATATATACTGATGAGAAGACCCTATATACTGGACACACACCTGACTCTGGGGTCTGTATAATATAATATATAGACTGAAGAGAAGACCCTATATACTGGACACACACCTGACTCTGGGGTCTGTATAATATAATATATATACTGATGAGAAGACCCTATATACTGGACACACACCTGACTCTGGGGTCTGTATAATATAATATGTAGACTGAGGAGAAGACCCTATATACTGGGCACACACCTGACTCTGGGGTCTGTATAATATAATATGTAGACTGAGGAGAAGACCCTATATACTGGGCACACACCTGACTCTGGTGTCTGTATAATATAATATATAGACTGAGGAGAAGACCCTATAAACTGGACACACACCTGACTCTGGGGTCTGTATGATATAATATATAGACTGAGGAGAAGACCCTATATACTGGGCATACACCTGACTCTGGGGTCTGTATAATATAATATATAGACTGAAGAGAAGACCCTATATACTGGGCACACACCTGACTCTGGGGTCTGTATAATATAATATATAGACTGAGGAGAAGACCCTATATACTGGGCACACACCTGACTCTGGGGTCTGTATAATATAATATGTAGACTGAGGAGAAGACCCTATATACTGGGCACACACCTGACTCTGGGGTCTGTATAATATAATATATAGACTGAGGAGAAGACCCTATATACTGGGCACACACCTGACTCTGGGGTCTGTATAATATAATATATAGACTGAGGAGAAGACCCTATATACTGGGCACACACCTGACTCTGGGGTCTGTATAATATAATATGTAGACTGAGGAGAAGACCCTATATACTGGGCACACACCTGACTCTGGGGTCTGTATAATATAATATGTAGACTGAGGAGAAAACCCTATATACTGGGCACACACCTGACTCTGGGGTCTGTATAATATAATATATAGACTGAGGAGAAGACCCTATATACTGGGCACACACCTGACTCTGGGGTCTGTATAATATAATATATAGACTGAGGAGAAGACCCTATATACTGGGCACACACCTGACTCTGGGGTCTGTATAATATAATATGTAGACTGAGGAGAAGACCCTATATACTGGGCATACACCTGACTCTGGGGTCTGTATAATATAATATGTAGACTGAGGAGAAAACCCTATATACTGGGCACACACCTGACTCTGGGGTCTGTATAATATAATATGGAGACTGATGAGAAGACCCTATATACTGGGTACACACCTGACTCTGGGGTCTGTATAATATAATATATAGACTGAGGAGAAGACCCTATATACTGGACACACACCTGATTCTGGGGTCTGTATAATATAATATATAGACTGAAGAGAAGACCCTATATACTGGACACACACCTGACTCTGGGGTCTGTATAATATAATATATAGACTGAAGAGAAGACCCTATATACTGGACACACACCTGACTCTGGGGTCTGTATAATATAATATATAGACTGAAGAGAAGACCCTATATACTGGACACACACCTGACTCTGGGGTCTGTATAATATATTATATAGACTGAGGAGAAGACCCTATATACTGGGTACACACCTGACTCTGGGGTCTGTATAATATAATATATAGACTGAGGAGAAGACCCTATATACTGGGCACACACCTGACTCTGGGGTCTGTATAATATAATATATAGACTGAAGAGAAGACCCTATATACTGGGCACACACCTGACTCTGGGGTCTGTATAATATAATATGTAGACTGAGGAGAAAAGCCTATATAGTGGGCATACACCTGACTCTGGGGTCTGTATAATATAATATGTAGACTGAGGAGAAGACCCTATATACTGGGCACACACCTGACTCTGGGGTCTGTATAATATAATATGTAGACTGAGGAGAAAACCCTATATACTGGGCACACACCTGACTCTGGGGTCTGTATAATATAATATGTAGACTGAGGAGAAAACCCTATATACTGGGCACACACCTGACTCTGGGGTCTGTATAATATAATATATAGACTGAGGAGAAGACCTATATACTGGCCACACACCTGACTCTGGGGTCTGTATAATATAATATGTAGACTGAGGAGAAGACCCTATATACTGGGCACACACCTGACTCTGGGGTCTGTATAATATAATATATAGACTGAGGAGAAGACCCTATATACTGGACACACACCTGACTCTGGGGTCTGTATAATATAATATATAGACTGAGGAGAAGACCCTATATACTGGACACACACCTCACTCTGGGGTCTGTATAATATAATATATAGACTGAAGAGAAGACCCTATATACTGGACACACACCTGACTCTGGGGTCTGTATAATATAATATATATACTGATGAGAAGACCCTATATACTGGACACACACCTGACTCTGGGGTCTGTATAATATAATATATAGACTGAAGAGAAGACCCTATATACTGGACACACACCTGACTCTGGGGTCTGTATAATATAATATATAGACTGAGGAGAAGACCCTATATAGTGGGCACACACCTGACTCTGGGGTCTGTATAATATAATATATATACTGATGAGAAGACCCTATATACTGGGCACACACCTGACTCTGGGGTCTGTATAATATAATATATAGACTGAGGAGAAGACCCTATATACTGGGCACACACCTGACTCTGGGGTCTGTATAATATAATATGGAGACTGATGAGAAGACCCTATATACTGGGTACACACCTGACTCTGGGGTCTGTATAATATAATATATAGACTGAGGAGAAGACCCTATATACTGGACACACACCTGACTCTGGGGTCTGTATAACATAATATATAGACTGAGGAGAAGACCCTATATACTGGACACACACCTGACTCTGGGGTCTGCATAATATAATATATAGACTGAGGAGAAGACCCTATATACTGGACACACACCTGACTCTGGGGTCTGTATAATATAATATATATACTGATGAGAAGACCCTATATACTGGACACACACCTGACTCTGGGGTCTGTATAATATAATATATAGACTGAAGAGAAGACTCTATATACTGGACACACACCTGACTCTGGGGTCTGTATAATATAATATATATACTGATGAGAAGACCCTATATACTGGGCACACACCTGACTCTGGGGTCTGTATAATATAATATATAGACTGAGGAGAAGACCCTATATACTGGGCACACACCTGACTCTGGGGTCTGTATAATATAATATATAGACTGAGGAGTAGACCCTATATACCGGACACACACCTGACTCTGGGGTCTGTATAATATAATATATAGACTGAGGAGAAGACCCTATATACTGGACACACACCTGACTCTGGGGTCTGTATAATATAATATATAGACTGAGGAGAAGACCCTATATACCGGACACACACCTGACTCTGGGGTCTGTATAATATAATATATAGACTGAGGAGAAGACCCTATATACTGGACACACACCTGACTCTGGGGTCTGTATAATATAATATATAGACTGAGGAGAAGACCCTATATACCGGACACACACCTGACTCTGGGGTCTGTATAATATAATATATAGACTGAGGAGAAGACCCTATATACTGGACACACACCTGACTCTGGGGTCTGTATGATATAATATATAGACTGAGGAGAAGACCCTATATACTGGGCACACACCTGACTCTGGTGTCTGTATAATATAATATATAGACTGAGGAGAAGACCCTATATACTGGGCACACACCTGACTCTGGTGTCTGTATAATATAATATATAGACTGAGGAGAAGACCCTATATACTGGGCACACACCTGACTCTGGGGTCTGTATGATATAATATATAGACTGAGGAGAAGACCCTATATACTGGGCACACACCTGACTCTGGTGTCTGTATAATATAATATATAGACTGAGGAGAAGACCCTATATACTGGGCACACACCTGACTCTGGGGTCTGTATAATATAATATATAGACTGAGGAGAAGACCCTATATACTGGGCACACACCTGACTCTGGGGTCTGTATAATATAATATATAGACTGAGGAGAAGACCCTATATACTGGGCACACACCTGACTCTGGTGTCTGTATAATATAATATATAGACTGAGGAGAAGACCCTATATACTGGGCATACACCTGACTCTGGGGTCTGTATAATATAATATATAGACTGAAGAGAAGACCCTATATACTGGGCATACACCTGACTCTGGGGTCTGTATAATATAATATATAGACTGAAGAGAAGACCCTATATACTGGGCATACACCTGACTCTGGGGTCTGTATAATATAATATATAGACTGAGGAGAAGACCCTATATACTGGGCATACACCTGACTCTGGTGTCTGTATAATATAATATATAGACTGAGGAGAAGACCCTATATACTGGGCAGACACCTGACTCTGGGGTCTGTATAATATAATATATAGACTGAGGAGAAGACCCTATATACTGGGCACACACCTGACTCTGGGGTCTGTATAATATAATATATAGACTGAGGAGAAGACCCTATATACTGGGCACACACCTGACTCTGGGGTCTGTATAATATAATATGTAGACTGAGGAGAAAACCCTATATACTGGGCACACACCTGACTCTGGGGTCTGTATAATATAATATATAGACTGAGGAGAAGACCCTATATACTGGGCACACACCTGACTATGGGGTCTGTATAATATAATATATAGACTGAGGAGAAGACCCTATATACTGGACACACACCTGACTCTGGGGTCTGTATAATATAATATATAGACTGAGGAGAAGACCCTATATACTGGGCACACACCTGACTCTGGGGTCTGTATAATATAATATGTAGACTGAGGAGAAGACCCTATATACTGGACACACACCTGACTCTGGGGTCTGTATAATATAATATATAGACTGAGGAGAAGACCCTATATACTGGGCACACACCTGACTCTGGGGTCTGTATAATATAATATATAGACTGAGGAGAAGACCCTATATACTGGACACACACCTGACTCTGGGGTCTGTATAATATAATATATAGACTGAGGAGAAGACCCTATATACTGGGCACACACCTGACTCTGGGGTCTGTATAATATAATATGTAGACTGAGGAGAAGACCCTATATACTGGACACACACCTGACTCTGGGGTCTGTATAATATAATACATAGACTGAGGAGAAGACCCTATATACTGGGCATACACCTGACTCTGGGGTCTGTATAATATAATATGTAGACTGAGGAGAAGACCCTATATACTGGGCACACACCTGACTCTGGGGTCTGTATAATATAATATGTAGACTGAGGAGAAGACCCTATATACTGGGCACACACCTGAATCTGGGGTCTGTATAATATAATATGTAGACTGAGGAGAAGACCCTATATACTGGGCACACACCTGACTCTGGTGTCTGTATAATATAATATGTAGACTGAGGAGAAGACCCTATATACTGGGCACACACCTGACTCTGGGGTCTGTATAATATAATATGTAGACTGAGGAGAAAACCCTATATACTGGGCACACACCTGACTCTGGGGTCTGTATAATATAATATGTAGACTGAGGAGAAGACCCTATATACTGGGCACACACCTGACTCTGGGGTCTGTATAATATAATATGTAGACTGAGGAGAAAACCCTATATACTGGGCACACACCTGACTCTGGGGTCTGTATAATATAATATGTAGACTGAGGAGAAGACCCTATATACTGGACACACACCTGACTCTGGGGTCTGTATAATATAATACATAGACTGAGGAGAAGACCCTATATACTGGGCATACACCTGACTCTGGGGTCTGTATAATATAATATGTAGACTGAGGAGAAGACCCTATATACTGGGCACACACCTGACTCTGGGGTCTGTATAATATAATATGTAGACTGAGGAGAAGACCCTATATACTGGGCACACACCTGAATCTGGGGTCTGTATAATATAATATGTAGACTGAGGAGAAGACCCTATATACTGGGCATACACCTGACTCTGGGGTCTGTATAATATAACATATAGACTGAGGAGAAAACCCTATATAGTGGGCATACACCTGACTCTGGGGTCTGTATAATATAATACATAGACTGAGGAGAAGACCCTATATACTGGGCACACACCTGACTCTGGGGTCTGTATAATATAATATGTAGACTGAGGAGAAGACCCTATATACTGGGCACACACCTGAATCTGGGGTCTGTATAATATAATATGTAGACTGAGGAGAAGACCCTATATACTGGACACACACCTGACTCTGGGGTCTGTATAATATAATATATAGACTGAGGAGAAGACCCTATATACTGGGCACACACCTGACTCTGGGGTCTGTATAATATAATATGTAGACTGAGGAGAAGACCCTATATACTGGACACACACCTGACTCTGGGGTCTGTATAATATAATACATAGACTGAGGAGAAGACCCTATATACTGGGCATACACCTGACTCTGGGGTCTGTATAATATAATATGTAGACTGAGGAGAAGACCCTATATACTGGGCACACACCTGACTCTGGGGTCTGTATAATATAATATGTAGACTGAGGAGAAAACCCTATATACTGGGCACACACCTGACTCTGGGGTCTGTATAATATAATATATAGACTGAGGAGAAGACCCTATATACTGGACACACACCTGACTCTGGGGTCTGTATAATATAATATGTAGACTGAGGAGAAAACCCTATATACTGGGCACACACCTGACTCTGGGGTCTGTATAATATAATATATAGACTGAGGAGAAGACCCTATATACTGGGCACACACCTGACTCTGGGGTCTGTATAATATAATATGTAGACTGAGGAGAAGACCCTATATACTGGGCAAAAACCTGATTCTGGGGTCTGTATAATATAATATATAGACTGAGGAGAAGACCCTATATACTGGGCACACACCTGACTCTGGGGTCTGTATAATATAATATGTAGACTGAGGAGAAGACCCTATATACTGGGCACACACCTGACTCTGGGGTCTGTATAATATAATATATAGACTGAGGAGAAGACCCTATATACTGGGCACACACCTGACTCTGGGGTCTGTATAATATAATATGTAGACTGAGGAGAAGACCCTATATACTGGGCACACACCTGACTCTGGGGTCTGTATAATATAATATATAGACTGAGGAGAAGACCCTATATACTGGGCACACACCTGACTCTGGGGTCTGTATAATATAATATGTAGACTGAGGAGAAGACCCTATATACTGGGCAAAAACCTGACTCTGGGGTCTGTATAATATAATATATAGACTGAGGAGAAGACCCTATATACTGGGCACACACCTGACTCTGGGGTCTGTATAATATAATATGTAGACTGAGGAGAAGACCCTATATACTGGGCAAAAACCTGACTCTGGGGTCTGTATAATATAATATGTAGACTGAGGAGAAGACCCTATATACTGGGCACACACCTGACTCTGGGGTCTGCATGATATAATATATAGACTGAGGAGAAGACCCTATATACTGGCCACACACCTGACTCTGGGGTCTGTATAATATAATATATAGACTGAGGAGAAGACCCTATATACTGGACACACATCTGACTCTGGGGTCTGTATAATATAATATATAGACTGAGGTGAAGACCCTATATACTGGGTACACACCTGACTCTGGGGTCTGTATAATATAATATATAGACTGAGGAGAAGACCCTATATACTGGGCACACACCTGACTCTGGGGTCTGTATAATATAATATATAGACTGAGGAGAAGACCCTATATACTGGGCACACACCTGACTCTGGGGACTGTATAATATAATATATAGACTGAGGAGAAGACCCTATATACTGGGCAAAAACCTGATTCTGGGGTCTGTATAATATAATATATAGACTGAGGAGAAGACCCTATATACTGGGCACACACCTGACTCTGGGGTCTGTATAATATAATATATAGACTGAGGAGAAGACCCTATATACTGGGCACACACCTGACTCTGGGGTCTGTATAATATAATATGTAGACTGAGGAGAAGACCCTATATACTGGGCAAAAACCTGACTCTGGGGTCTGTATAATATAATATATAGACTGAGGAGAAGACCCTATATACTGGGCACACACCTGACTCTGGGGTCTGTATAATATAATATGTAGACTGAGGAGAAGACCCTATATACTGGGCAAAAACCTGACTCTGGGGTCTGTATAATATAATATGTAGACTGAGGAGAAGACCCTATATACTGGGCACACACCTGACTCTGGGGTCTGCATGATATAATATATAGACTGAGGAGAAGACCCTATATACTGGCCACACACCTGACTCTGGGGTCTGTATAATATAATATATAGACTGAGGAGAAGACCCTATATACTGGACACACATCTGACTCTGGGGTCTGTATAATATAATATATAGACTGAGGTGAAGACCCTATATACTGGGTACACACCTGACTCTGGGGTCTGTATAATATAATATATAGACTGAGGAGAAGACCCTATATACTGGGCACACACCTGACTCTGGGGTCTGTATAATATAATATATAGACTGAGGAGAAGACCCTATATACTGGGCACACACCTGACTCTGGGGACTGTATAATATAATATATAGACTGAGGAGAAGACCCTATAAACTGGGTACACACCTGACTCTGGGGTCTGTATAATATAATATATAGACTGAGGTGAAGACCCTATATACTGGGTACACACCTGACTCTGGGGTCTGTATAATATAATATATAGACTGAGGAGAAGACCCTATATACTGGGCACACACCTGACTCTGGGGACTGTATAATATAATATATAGACTGAGGAGAAGACCCTATAAACTGGGCACACACCTGACTCTGGTGTCTGTATAATATAATATATAGACTGAGGAGAAGACCCTATATACTGGGCACACACCTGACTCTGGGGTCTGTATAATATAATATATAGACTGAGGTGAAGACCCTATATACTGGGAACACACCTGACTCTGGGGTCTGTATAATATAATATATAGACTGAGGAGAAGACCCTATATACTGGGCACACACCTGACTCTGGGGTCTGTATAATATAATATGTAGACTGAGGAGAAGACCCTATATACTGGACACACACCTGACTCTGGGGTCTGTATAATACAATATATAGACTGAGGAGAAGACCCTATATACTGGGCACACACCTGACTCTGGGGTCTGTATAATATAATATATAGACTGAGGAGAAGACCCTATATACTGGGCACACACCTGACTCTGGGGTCTGTATAATATAATATATAGACTGAGGAGAAGACCCTATATACTGGACACACACCTGACTCTGGGTCTGTATAATATAATATATAGACTGAGGAGAAGACCCTATATACTGGGCACACACCTGACTCTGGGGTCTGTATAATATAATATATAGACTGAGGAGAAGACCCTATATACTGGGCACACACCTGACTCTGGGGTCTGTATAATATAATATATAGACTGAGGAGAAGACCCTATATACTGGGCACACACCTGACTCTGGGTTTGTATAATATAATATATAGACTGAGGAGAAGACCCCATATACTGGACACACACCTGACTCTGGGGTCTGTATAATATAATATATAGACTGAGGAGAAGACCCTATATACTGGGCACACACCTGACTCTGGGGTCTATAAAATATAATATACAGACTGAGGAGAAGACCCTATATACTGGACACACACCTGACTCTGGGGTCTGTATAATATAATATGTAGACTGAGGAGAAGACCCTATATACTGGGCACACACCTGACTCTGGGGTCTGTATAATATAATATATAGACTGAGGAGAAGACCCTATATACTGGACACACACCTGACTCTGGGGTCTGTATAATTTAATATATAGACTGAGGAGAAGACCCTATATACTGGGCACACACCTGACTCTGGGGTCTATAAAATATAATATGTAGACTGAGGAGAAGACCCTATATACTGGGCACACACCTGACTCTGGGGTCTGTATAATATAACATATAGACTGAGGAGAAGACCCTATATTCTGGGCACACACCTGACTCTGGGGTCTGTATAATACAATATATAGACTGAGGAGAAGACCCTATATTCTGGGCACACACCTGACTCTGGGGTCTGTATAATATAATATATAGACTGAAGAGAAGACCCTATATACTGGGCACACACCTGACTCTGGGGTCTGTATAATATAATATGTAGACTGAGGAGAAGACTCTACATACTGGGCACACACCTGACTCTGGGGTCTGTATAATATAATATGTAGACTGAGGAGAAGACCCTATATACTGGGCACACACCTGACTCTGGGTCTGTATAATATAATATATAGACTGAGGAGAAGACCCTATATACTGGGCACACACCTGACTCTGGGGTCTGTATAATATAATATATAGACTGAGGAGAAGACCCTATATACTGGGCACACACCTGACTCTGGGGTCTGTATAATATAATATATAGACTGAGGAGAAGACCCTATATACTGGGCACACACCTGACTCTGGGGTCTGTATAATATAATATATAGACTGAGGAGAAGACCCTATATACTGGGCACACACCTGACTCTGGGGTCTGTATAATATAATATATAGACTGAGGAGAAGACCCTATATACTGGGCACATACCTGACTATGGGGTCTGTATAATATAATATATAGACTGAGGAGAAGACCCTATATACTGGGCACACACCTGACTCTGGGGTCTGTATAATATAATATATAGACTGAGGAGAAGACCCTATATACTGGGCACACACCTGACTCTTGGGTCTGTATAATATAATATATAGACTGAGGAGAAGACCCTATATACTGGGCACACACCTGACTCTGGGGTCTGTATAATATAATATATAGACTGAGGAGAAGACCCTATATACTGGACACACACCTGACTCTGGGGTATGTATAATATAATATATAGACTGAGGAGAAGACCCTATATACTGGGCACACACCTGACTCTGGGGTCTGTATAATATAATATATAGACTGAGGAGAAGACCCTATATACTGGACACACACCTGACTCTGAGGTCTGTATAATATAATATATAGACTGAGGAGAAGACCCTATATACTGGGTACACACCTGACTCTGAGGTCTGTATAATATAATATATAGACTGAGGAGAAGACCCTATATACTGGGCACACACCTGACTCTGAGGTCTGTATAATATAATATATAGACTGAGGAGAAGACCCTATATACTGGGTACACACCTGACTCTGGGGTCTGTATAATATAATATATAGACTGAGGAGAAGACCCTATATACTGGGCACACACCTGACTCTGGGGTCTGTATAATATAATATATAGACTGAGGAGAAGACCCTATATACTGGGCACACACCTGACTCTGGGGTCTGTATAATATAATATATAGACTGAGGAGAAGACCCTATATACTGGGTACACACCTGACTCTGAGGTCTGTATAATATAATATATAGACTGAGGAGAAGACCCTATATACTGGGCACACACCTGACTCTGAGGTCTGTATAATATAATATATAGACTGAGGTGAAGACCCTATATACTGGACACACACCTGACTCTGGGGTCTGTATAATATAATATATAGACTGAGGAGAAGACCCTATATACCGGATACACACCTGACTCTGGGGTGTGTATAATATAATATATAGACTGAGGAGAAGACCCTATATACTGGGCACACACCTGACTCTGGGGTGTGTATAATATAATATATAGACTGAGGAGAAGACCCTATAAACTGGGCACACACCTGACTCTGGGGTCTGTATAATATAATATATAGACTGAGGAGAAGACCCTATATACTGGACACACACCTGACTATGGGGTCTGTATAATATAATATACAGACTGAGGAGAAGACCCTATATACTGGGCACACACCTGACTCTGGGGTCTGTATAATATAATATATAGACTGATGAGAAGACCCTATATACTGGACACACACCTGACTCTGGAGTCTGTATAATATAACATATAGACTGAGGAGAAGACCCTATATACTGGGCACACACCTGACTCTGGGGTCTGTATAATATAATATACAGACTGAGGAGAAGACCCTATATACTGGGCATACACCTGACTCTGGGGTCTGTATAATATAATATATAGACTGAGGAGAAGACCCTATATACTGGGCACACACCTGACTATGGGGTCTGTATAATATAATATACAGACTGAGGAGAAGACCCTATATACTGGGCACACACCTGACTCTGGGGTCTGTATAATATAATATATAGACTGAGGAGAAGACCCTATATACTGGGCACACACCTGACTATGGGGTCTGTATAATATAATATACAGACTGAGGAGAAGACCCTATATACTGGGCACACACCTGACTCTGGGGTCTGTATAGTATAATATATAGACTGATGAGAAGACCCTATATACTGGACACACACCTGACTCTGGAGTCTGTATAATATAACATATAGACTGAGGAGAAGACCCTATATACTGGGCACACACCTGACTCTGGGGTCTGTATAATATAATATACAGACTGAGGAGAAGACCCTATATACTGGGCATACACCTGACTCTGGGGTCTGTATAATATAATATATAGACTGAGGAGAAGACCCTATATACTGGGCACACACCTGACTCTGGGTATGTATAATATAATATATAGACTGAGGAGAAGACCCTATATACTGGGCACACACCTGACTCTGGGGTCTGTATAATATAATATATAGACTGAGGAGAAGACCCTATATACTGTGCACACACCTGACTCTGGGGTATGTATAATATAATATATAGACTGAGGAGAAGACCCTATATACTGGGCACACACCTGACTCTGGGGTCTGTATAATATAATATATAGACTGAGGAGAAGACCCTATATACTGTGCACACACCTGACTCTGGGGTATGTATAATATAATATATAGACTGAGGAGAAGACCCTATATACTGGACACACACCTGACTATGGGGTCTGTATAATATAATATATAGACTGAGGAGAAGACCCTATATACTGGACACACACCTGACTCTGGGGTATGTATAATATAATATATAGACTGAGGAGAAGACCCTATATACTGGACACACACCTGACTCTGGGGTCTGTATAATATAATATATAGACTGAGGAGAAGACCCTATATACTGGGCACACACCTGACTCTGGGGTATGTATAATATAAAATATAGACTGAGGAGAAGACCCTATATACTGGACACACACCTGACTATGGGGTCTGTATAATATAATATATAGACTGAGGAGAAGACCCTATATACTGGGCACACACCTGACTCTGCGGTATGTATAATATAAAATATAGACTGAGGAGAAGACCCTATATACTGGACACACACCTGACTCTGGGGTCTGTATAATATAATATATAGACTGAGGAGAAGACCCTATATACTGGGCACACACCTGACTCTGGGGTCTGTATAATATAATATATAGACTGAGGAGAAGACCCTATATACTGGACACACACCTGACTATGGGGTCTGTATAATATAATATATAGACTGAGGAGAAGACCCTATATACTGGACACACACCAGACTCTGGGGTCTGTATAATATAATATATAGACTGAGGAGAAGACCCTATACACTGGACACACACCTGACTATGGGGTCTGTATAATATAATATATAGACTGAGGAGAAGACCCTATATACTGGACACACACCTGACTCTGGGGTCTGTATAATATAATATATAGACTGAGGAGAAAACACTATAAACTGGGCACACACCTGACTCTGGGGTCTTTATAATATAATATATAGACTGAGGAGAAGACCCTATATACTGGACACACACCTGACTCTGGGGTCTGTATAATATAATATATAGACTGAGGAGAAGACCCTATATACTGGGCACACACCTGACTCTGGGGTCTGTATAATATAATATATAGACTGAGGAGAAGACCCTATATACTGGGCACACACCTGACTCTGGGGTCTGTATAATATAATATATAGACTGAGGAGAAGACCCTATATACTGGGCACACACCTGACTCTGGGGTCTGTATAATATAATATATAGATTGAGGAGAAGACCCTATATACTGGACACACACCTGACTCTGGGGTCTGTATAATATATTATATAGACTGAGGAGAAGACCCTATATACTGGGCACACACCTGACTCTGGGGTCTGTATAATATAATATATAGACTGAGGAGAAGACCCTATATACTGGGCACACACCTGACTCTGGGGTCTGTATAATATAATATATAGACTGAGGAGAAGACCCTATATACTGGGCACACACCTGACTCTGGGGTCTGTATAATATAATATATAGACTGAGGAGAAGACCCTATATACTGGGCACACACCTGACTCTGGGGTCTGTATAATATAATATATAGACTGAGGAGAAGACCCTATATACTGGACACACACCTGACTCTGGGGTCTGTATAATATAATATATAGACTGAGGTGAAGACCCTATATACTGGGCACACACCTGACTCTGGGGTCTGTATAATATAATATACAGACTGAGGAGAAGACCCTATATACTGAGCACACACCTGTCTCTGGGGTCTATAAAATATAATATATAGACTGAGGAGAAGACCCTATATACTGGGCACACACCTGACTCTGGGGTCTGTATAATATAATATACAGACTGAGGAGAAGACCCTATATACTGGGCATACACCTGACTCTGGGGTCTGTATAATATAATATATAGACTGAGGAGAAGACCCTATATACTGGGCACACACCTGACTCTGGGTATGTATAATATAATATATAGACTGAGGAGAAGACCCTATATACTGGGCACACACCTGACTCTGGGGTCTGTATAATATAATATATAGACTGAGGAGAAGACCCTATATACTGTGCACACACCTGACTCTGGGGTATGTATAATATAATATATAGACTGAGGAGAAGACCCTATATACTGGGCACACACCTGACTCTGGGGTCTGTATAATATAATATATAGACTGAGGAGAAGACCCTATATACTGTGCACACACCTGACTCTGGGGTATGTATAATATAATATATAGACTGAGGAGAAGACCCTATATACTGGACACACACCTGACTATGGGGTCTGTATAATATAATATATAGACTGAGGAGAAGACCCTATATACTGGACACACACCTGACTCTGGGGTATGTATAATATAATATATAGACTGAGGAGAAGACCCTATATATTGGACACACACCTGACTCTGGGGTCTGTATAATATAATATATAGACTGAGGAGAAGACCCTATATACTGGGCACACACCTGACTCTGGGGTATGTATAATATAAAATATAGACTGAGGAGAAGACCCTATATACTGGACACACACCTGACTATGGGGTCTGTATAATATAATATATAGACTGAGGAGAAGACCCTATATACTGGGCACACACCTGACTCTGCGGTATGTATAATATAAAATATAGACTGAGGAGAAGACCCTATATACTGGACACACACCTGACTCTGGGGTCTGTATAATATAATATATAGACTGAGGAGAAGACCCTATATACTGGGCACACACCTGACTCTGGGGTCTGTATAATATAATATATAGACTGAGGAGAAGACCCTATATACTGGACACACACCTGACTATGGGGTCTGTATAATATAATATATAGACTGAGGAGAAGACCCTATATACTGGACACACACCAGACTCTGGGGTCTGTATAATATAATATATAGACTGAGGAGAAGACCCTATACACTGGACACACACCTGACTATGGGGTCTGTATAATATAATATATAGACTGAGGAGAAGACCCTATATACTGGACACACACCTGACTCTGGGGTCTGTATAATATAATATATAGACTGAGGAGAAAACACTATAAACTGGGCACACACCTGACTCTGGGGTCTTTATAATATAATATATAGACTGAGGAGAAGACCCTATATACTGGACACACACCTGACTCTGGGGTCTGTATAATATAATATATAGACTGAGGAGAAGACCCTATATACTGGGCACACACCTGACTCTGGGGTCTGTATAATATAATATATAGACTGAGGAGAAGACCCTATATACTGGGCACACACCTGACTCTGGGGTCTGTATAATATAATATATAGACTGAGGAGAAGACCCTATATACTGGGCACACACCTGACTCTGGGGTCTGTATAATATAATATATAGATTGAGGAGAAGACCCTATATACTGGACACACACCTGACTCTGGGGTCTGTATAATATATTATATAGACTGAGGAGAAGACCCTATATACTGGGCACACACCTGACTCTGGGGTCTGTATAATATAATATATAGACTGAGGAGAAGACCCTATATACTGGGCACACACCTGACTCTGGGGTCTGTATAATATAATATATAGACTGAGGAGAAGACCCTATATACTGGGCACACACCTGACTCTGGGGTCTGTATAATATAATATATAGACTGAGGAGAAGACCCTATATACTGGGCACACACCTGACTCTGGGGTCTGTATAATATAATATATAGACTGAGGAGAAGACCCTATATACTGGACACACACCTGACTCTGGGGTCTGTATAATATAATATATAGACTGAGGTGAAGACCCTATATACTGGGCACACACCTGACTCTGGGGTCTGTATAATATAATATATAGACTGAGGAGAAGACCCTATATACTGGGCACACACCTGACTCTGGGGTCTGTATAATATAATATATAGACTCAGGAGAAGACCCTATATACTGGACACACACCTGACTCTGGGGTCTGTATAATATAATATATAGACTGAGGTGAAGACCCTATATACTGGGCACACACCTGACTCTGGGGTCTGTATAATATAATATATAGACTGAGGAGAAGACCCTATATACTGGACACACACCTGACTCTGGGGTCTGTATAATATAATATATAGACTGAGGAGAAGACCCTATATACTGGGCACACACCTGACTCTGGGGTCTGTATAATATAATATATAGACTGAGGAGAAGACCCTATATACTGGACACACACCTGACTCTGGGGTCTGTATAATATAATATATAGACTGAGGAGAAGACCCTATATACTGGGCACACACCTGACTCTGGGGTCTGTATAATATAATATATAGACTGAGGAGAAGACCCTATATACTGGACACACACCTGACTCTGGGGTCTGTATAATATAACATATAGACTGAGGAGAGGACCCTATATACTGGGCACACACCTGACTCTGGGGTCTGTATAATATAATATGTAGACTGAGGAGAAGACCCTATATACTGGACACACACCTGACTCTGGGGTCTGTATAATACAATATATAGACTGAGGAGAAGACCCTATATACTGGGCACACACCTGACTCTGGGGTCTGTATAATACAATATATAGACTGAGGAGAAGACCCTATATACTGGGCACACACCTGACTCTGGGGTCTGTATAATACAATATATAGACTGAGGAGAAGACCCTATATACTGGGCACACACCTGACTCTGGGTTCTATAAAATATAATATGTAGACTGATGAGAAGACCCTATATACTGGGCACACACCTGACTCTGGGGTCTGTATAATATAATATATAGATTGAGGAGAAGACCCTATATACTGGGCACACACCTGACTCTGGGGTCTGTATAATATAATATATAGACTGAGGAGAAGACCCTATAAACTGGGCACACACCTGACTCTGGGGTCTGTATAATATAATATATAGACTGAGGAGAAGACCCTATAAACTGGACACACACCTGACTCTGGGGTCTGTATAATATAATATATAGACTGAGGAGAAGACCCTATAAACTGGGCACACACCTGACTCTGGGGTCTGTATAATATAATATATAGACTGAGGAGAAGACCCTATATACTGGGCACACACCTGACTCTGGGGTCTGTATAATATAATATACAGACTGAGGAGAAGACCCTATATACTGGGCACACACCTGACACTGGGGTCTGTATAATATAATATATAGACTGAGGAGAAGACCCTATATACTGGGCACACACCTGACTCTGGGGTATGTATAATATAATATATAGACTGAGGAGAAGACCCTATATACTGGGCACACACCCGACTCTGGGGTCTGTATAATATATTATATAGACTGAGGAGAAGACCCTATATACTGGGCACACACCTGACTCTGGGGTATGTATAATATAATATATAGACTGAGGAGAAGACCCTATATACTGGACACACACCTGACTCTGGGGTCTGTATAATATAATATATAGACTGAGGAGAAGACCCTATATACTGGGCACACACCTGACTATGGGGTCTGTATAATATAATATATAGACTGAGGAGAAGACCCTATATACTGGACACACACCTGACTCTGGGGTCTGTATAATATAATATATAGACTGAGGAGAAGACCCTATAAACTGGGCACACACCTGACTCTGGGGTCTGTATAATATAATATATAGACTGAGGAGAAGACCCTATATACTGGGCACACACCTGACTCTGGGGTCTGTATAATATAATATATAGACTGAGGAGAAGACCCTATATACTGGACACACACCTGACTCTGGGGTCTGTATAATATAATATATAGACTGAGGAGAAGACCCTATATACTGGGCACACACCTGACTATGGGGTCTGTATAATATAATATATAGACTGAGGAGAAGACCCTATATACTGGGCACACACCTGACTCTGGGGTCTGTATAATATAATATATAGACTGAGGAGAAGACCCTATATACTGGGCACACACCTGACTATGGGGTCTGTATAATATAATATATAGACTGAGGAGAAGACCCTATATACTGGACACACACCTGACTCTGGGGTCTGTATAATATAATATATAGACTGAGGAGAAGACCCTATAAACTGGGCACACACCTGACTCTGGGGTCTGTATAATATAATATATAGACTGAGGAGAAGACCCTATATACTGGGCACACACCTGACTCTGGGGTCTGTATAATATAATATATAGACTGAGGAGAAGACCCTATATACTGGACACACACCTGACTCTGGGGTCTGTATAATATAATATATAGACTGAGGAGAAGACCCTATATACTGGGCACACACCTGACTATGGGGTCTGTATAATATAATATATAGACTGAGGAGAAGACCCTATATACTGGGCACACACCTGACTCTGGGGTCTGTATAATATAATATATAGACTGAGGAGAAGACTCTATATACTGCACACACACCTGACTCTGGGGTCTATAAAATATAATATATAGACTGAGGAGAAGACCCTATATACTGGACACACACCTGACTCTGGGGTCTGTATAATATAATATATAGACTGAGGAGAAGACCCTATATACTGGGCACACACCTGACTCTGGGGTCTGTATAATATAATATATAGACTGAGGAGAAGACCCTATATACTGGGCACACACCTGACTCTGGGGTCTGTATAATATAATATATAGACTGAGGAGAAGACCCTTTATACTGGACACACACCTGACTCTGTGGTCTGTATAATATAATATATAGACTGAGGAGAAGACCCTATATACTGGGCACACACCTGACTCTGGGGTCTATAAAATATAATATATAGACTGAGGAGAAGACCCTATATACTGGACACACACCTGACTCTGGGGTCTGTATAATATAATATATAGACTGAGGAGAAGACCCTATATACTGGGCACACACCTGACTATGCGGTCTGTATAATATAATATATAGACTGAGGTGAAGACCCTATATACTGGGCACACACCTGACTCTGGGGTCTGTATAATATAATATATAGACTGAGGTGAAGACCCTATATACTGGACACACACCTGACTCTGGGGTCTGTATAATATAATATATAGACTGAGGAGAAGACCCTATATACTGGGCACACACCTGACTATGGGGTCTGTATAATATAATATATAGACTGAGGAGAAGACCCTATATACTGGGCACACACCTGACTCTGGGGTCTATAAAATATAATATATAGACTGAGGAGAAGACCCTATATGCTGGGCACACACCTGACTCTGGGGTCTGTATAATATAATATATAGACTGAGGTGAAGACCCTATATACTGGACACACACCTGACTCTGGGGTCTGTATAATATAATATATAGACTGAGGAGAAGACCCTATATACTGGACACACACCTGACTCTGGGGTCTGTATAATATAATATATAGACTGAGGAGAAGACCCTATAAACTGGGCACACACCTGACTCTGGGGTCTGTATAATATAATATATAGACTGAGGAGAAGACCCTATATACTGGGCACACACCTGACTCTGGGGTCTGTATAATATAATATATAGACTGAGGAGAAGACCCTATATACTGGGCACACACCTGACTCTGGGGTCTATAAAATATAATATATAGACTGAGGAGAAGACCCTATATACTGGACACACACCTGACTCTGGGGTCTGTATAATATAATATATAGACTGAGGAGAAGACCCTATATACTGGGCACACACCTGACTATGGGGTCTGTATAATATAATATATAGACTGAGGAGAAGACCCTATATACTGGGCACACACCTGACTCTGGGGTCTGTATAATATAATATATAGACTGAGGTGAAGACCCTATATACTGGACACACACCTGACTCTGGGGTCTGTATAATATAATATATAGACTGAGGAGAAGACCCTATATACTGGACACACACCTGACTCTGGGGTCTGTATAATATAATATATAGACTGAGGAGAAGACCCTATAAACTGGGCACACACCTGACTCTGGGGTCTGTATAATATAATATATAGACTGAGGAGAAGACCCTATATACTGGGCACACACCTGACTCTGGGGTCTGTATAATATAATATATAGACTGAGGAGAAGACCCTATATACTGGGCACACACCTGACTCTGGGGTCTATAAAATATAATATATAGACTGAGGAGAAGACCCTATATACTGGACACACACCTGACTCTGGGGTCTGTATAATATAATATATAGACTGAGGAGAAGACCCTATATACTGGGCACACACCTGACTATGGGGTCTGTATAATATAATATATAGACTGAGGAGAAGACCCTATATACTGGGCACACACCTGACTCTGGGGTCTATAAAATATAATATATAGACTGAGGAGAAGACCCTATATACTGGACACACACCTGACTCTGGGGTCTGTATAATATAATATATAGACTGAGGAGAAGACCCTATATACTGGGCACACACCTGACTATGGGGTCTGTATAATATAATATATAGACTGAGGAGAAGACCCTATATACTGGGCACACACCTGACTCTGGGGTATGTATAATATAATATATAGACTGAGGAGAAGACCCTATATACTGGACACACACCTGACTCTGGGGTCTGTATAATATAATATATAGACTGAGGAGAAGACCCTATATACTGGGCACACACCTGACTATGGGGTCTGTATAATATAATATATAGACTGAGGAGAAGACCCTATATACTGAGCACACACCTGTCTCTGGGGTCTATAAAATATAATATATAGACTGAGGAGAAGACCCTATATACTGGACACACACCTGACTCTGGGGTCTGTATAATATAATATATAGACTGAGGAGAAGACCCTATATACTGGACACACACCTGACTCTGGGGTCTGTATAATATAATATATAGACTGAGGAGAAGACCCTATATACTGGGCATACACCTGACTATGCGGTCTGTATAATATAATATATAGACTGAGGTGAAGACCCTATATACTGGGCACACACCTGACTCTGGGGTCTGTATAATATAATATATAGACTGAGGTGAAGACCCTATATACTGGACACACACCTGACTCTGGGGTCTGTATAATATAATATATAGACTGAGGAGAAGACCCTATATACTGGGCACACACCTGACTATGGGGTCTGTATAATATAATATATAGACTGAGGAGAAGACCCTATATACTGGGCACACACCTGACTCTGGGGTCTATAAAATATAATATATAGACTGAGGAGAAGACCCTATATGCTGGGCACACACCTGACTCTGGGGTCTGTATAATATAATATATAGACTGAGGAGAAGACCCTATATACTGGGCACACATCTGACTCTGGGTCTGTATAATATAATATATAGACTGAGGAGAAGACCCTATATACTGGGCACACACCTGACTCTGGGGTCTGTATAATATAATATATAGACTGAGGAGAAGACCCTATATACTGGGCACACATCTGACTCTGGGTCTGTATAATATAATATATAGACTGAGGAGAAGACCCTATATACTGGGCACACACCTGACTCTGGGGTCTGTATAATATAATATATAGACTGAGGAGAAGACCCTATATACTGGGCACACACCTGACTCTGGGGTCTGTATAATATAATATATAGACTGAGGAGAAGACCCTATATACTGGGCACACACCTGACTCTGGGGTCTGTATAATATAATATATAGACTGAGGAGAAGACCCTATATACTGGGCACACACCTGACTCTGGGGTCTGTATAATATAATATATAGACTGAAGAGAAGACCCTATATACTGGACACACACCTGACTCTGGGGTCTGTATAATATAATATATAGACTGAGGTGAAGACCCTATATACTGGGCACACACCTGACTCTGGGGTCTGTATAATATAATATATAGACTGAGGTGAAGACCCTATATACTGGACACACACCTGACTCTGGGGTCTGTATAATATAATATATAGACTGAGGAGAAGACCCTATATACTGGGCACACACCTGACTCTGGGGTCTGTATAATACAATATATAGACTGAGGAGAAAACCCCATATACTGGGCACACACCTGACTCTGGGGTCTGTATAATATAATATATAGACTGAGGAGAAGACCCTATATACTGGGCACACACCTGACTATGGGGTCTGTATAATATAATATATAGACTGAGGAGAAGACCCTATATACTGGACACACACCTGACTCTGGGGTCTGTATAATATAATATATAGACTGAGGTGAAGACCCTATATACTGGACACACACCTGACTCTGGGGTCTGTATAATATAATATATAGACTGAGGAGAAGACCCTATATACTGGGCACACACCTGACTCTGGGGTCTGTATAATACAATATATAGACTGAGGAGAAGACCCCATATACTGGGCACACACCTGACTCTGGGGTCTGTATAATATAATATATAGACTGAGGAGAAGACCCCATATACTGGACACACACCTGACTCTGGGGTCTGTATAATATAATATATAGACTGAGGAGAAGACCCTATATACTGGGCACACACCTGACTATGGGGTCTGTATAATATAATATACAGACTGAGGAAAAGACCCTATATACTGGGCACACACCTGACTCTGGGGTCTGTATGATATAATATATAGACTGAGGAGAAGACCCTATATACTGGGCACACACGTGACTCTGGGGTCTGAATAATATAATATATAGACTGAGGAGAAGACCCTATATACTGGACACACACCTGACTCTGGGGTCTGTATAATATAATATATAGACTGAGGAGAAGACCCTATATACTGGGCACACACCTGACTCTGGGGTCTGTATAATATAATATATAGACTGAGGAGAAGACCCTATATACTGGGCACACACCTGACTATGGGGTCTGTATAATATAATATATAGACTGAGGAGAAGACCCTATATACTGGGCACACACCTGACTCTGGGGTCTATAAAATATAATATATAGACTGAGGAGAAGACCCTATATACTGGGCACACACCTGACTCTGGGGTCTGTATAATATAATATATAGACTGAGGAGAAGACCCTATATACTGGGCACACACCTGACTCTGGGGTCTGTATAATATAATATATAGACTGAGGAGAAGACCCTATATACTGGGCACACACCTGACTCTGGGGTCTGTATAATATAATATATAGACTGAGGAGAAGACCCTATATACTGGGCACACACCTGACTCTGGGGTCTATAAAATATAATATATAGACTGAGGAGAAGACCCTATATACTGGGCACACACCTGACTCTGGGGTCTGTATAATATAATATATAGACTGAGGTGAAAACCCTATATACTGGGCACACACCTGACTCTGGGGTCTGTATAATATAATATATAGACTGAGGAGAAGACCCTATATACTGGGCACACACCTGACTCTGGGGTCTGTATAATATAATATATAGACTGAGGAGAAGACCCTATATACTGGGCACACACCTGACTCTGGGGTCTGTATAATATAATATATAGACTGAGGAGAAGACCCTATATACTGGGCACACACCTGACTATGGGGTCTGTATAATATAATATATAGACTGAGGAGAAGACCCTATATACTGGGCACACACCTGACTCTGGGGTCTGTATAATATAATATATAGACTGAGGAGAAGACCCTATATACTGGACACACACCTGACTCTGGGGTCTGTATAATATAATATATAGACTGAGGAGACGACCCTATATACTGGGCACACACCTGACTCTGGGGTCTATAAAATATAATATATAGACTGAGGAGAAGACCCTATATACTGGGCACACACCTGACTCTGGGGTCTGTATAATATAATATATAGACTGAGGAGAAGACCCTATATACTGGGCACACACCTGACTCTGGGGTCTGTATAATATAATATATAGACTGAGGAGAAGACCCTATATACTGGGCACACACCTGACTCTGGGGTCTGTATAATATAATATATAGACTGAGGTGAAGACCCTATATACTGGGCACACACCTGACTCTGGGGTCTGTATAATATAATATATAGACTGAGGAGAAGACCCTATATACCGGGCACACACCTGACTCTGGGGTCTGTATAATATAATATATAGACTGAGGAGAAGACCCTATATACTGGACACACACCTGACTATGGGGTCTGTATAATACAATATATAGACTGAGGTGAAGACCCTATATACTGGACACACACCTGACTATGGGGTCTGTATAATATAATATATAGACTGAGGAGAAGACCCTATATACTGGACACACACCTGACTATGGGGTCTGTATAATACAATATATAGACTGAGGAGAAGACCCTATATACTGGGCACACACCTGACTCTGGGGTCTGTATAATATAATATATAGACTGAGGAGAAGACCCTATATACTGGGCACACACCTGACTCTGGGGTCTGTATAATATAATATATAGACTGAGGAGAAGACCCTATATACTGGGCACACACCTGACTATGGGGTCTGTATAATACAATATATAGACTGAGGAGAAGACCCTATATACTGGACACACACCTGACTATGGGGTCTGTATAATACAATATATAGACTGAGGAGAAGACCCTATATACTGGGCACACACCTGACTCTGGGGTCTGTATAATATAATATATAGACTGAGGAGAAGACCCTATATACCGGGCACACACCTGACTCTGGGGTCTGTATAATATAATATATAGACTGAGGAGAAGACCCTATATAGTGGACACACACCTGACTCTGGGGTCTGTATAATATAATATATAGACTGAGGAGAAGACCCCATATACTGGGCACACACCTGACTCTGGGGGTCTCTGCGATATATATGGGGGATGAGTTGGGGTCACACACCTGACTCTGGGGGACTCTGTGATATGTATGGGGGGATGAGTTGTCAGCACATATCTGACTCTGGGGGTCTCTGATATATATATGGGGGGATGAATTGTGGGCACACACCTGGCTCTGGGGGTCTCTGTGATATGTTTGGGGGGATGAGTTTTCGGCACATACCTGACTCTGGGGGTCTCTGTGATATATATGGGGGGATGAGTTGTGGGACACACCTAACTCTGGGGGTCTCTGTGATATATATATGGGGGGATGAGTTGTCGGCACACACCTGACTCTGGGGGTCTCTGTGATATATATGGGGGGATGAGTTGTGGTCACACACCTGACTCTGGGGGTCTCTGTGATATATATATGGGGGGATGAGTTGTCGGCACACACCTGACTCTGGGGGTCTCTGTGATGTATATGGGGGATGAGTTGTGGTCACACACCTGACTCTGGGGGTCTCTGTGATATATATATGGGGGGATGAGTTGTCGGCACGCACCTGACTCTGGGGGTCTCTGTGATATATATGGGGGGATGAGTTGTGGGCACACACCTGACTCTGGGGGTCTCTGATGTATATATGGGGGGATGACTTGTGGGCACACACCTGACTCTGGGGGTCTCTGTGATATATATGGGGGGATGAGTTGTGGGCACACACCTGACTCTGGGGGTCTCTGATGTATATATGGGGGGATGAGTTGTCGTCACACACCTGACTCTGGGGGTCTCTGTGATATATATGGTGGATGAGTTGTGGTCACACACCTGACTCTGGGGGTCTCTGTGATATATTTATGGGGGGATGAGTTGTCGGCACACACCTGACTCTGGGGGTCTCTGTGATGTATATGGGGGATGAGTTGTGGTCACACACCTGACTCTGGGGGTCTCAGTGATATATATGGGGGGATGAGTTGTCGGCACACACCTGACTCTGGGGGTCTCTGTGATATATTTATGGGGGGAAGAGTTGTCGGCACACACCTGACTCTGGGGGTCTCTGATGTATATATGGGGGGATGACTTGTGGGCACACACCTGGGTCAGGGGGTCTCTGTGATATGTATGGGGGGATGAGTTGTCGGCACACACCTGACTCTGGGGGTCTCAGTGATATATATGGGGGGATGAGTTGTCGTCACATACCTGACTCTGGGGGTCTCGGTGATATATATGGGGGAATGAGTTGTCGGCACACACCTGACTCTGGGGGTCTCAGTGATATATATATGGGGGGATGAGTTGTCGTCACACACCTGACTCTGGGGGTCTCGGTGATATACATGGGGGAATGAGTTGTCGGCACACACCTGACTCTGGGGGTCTCGCTGATATATATATGGTGTGATGATTTGTCCCTGACTCTGGGGGTCTCTGTGATATATATATGGGGGGGATGAGTTGTCCCTGGCTCTGGGGGTCTCTGTGATATATATATGGGGGGGATGAGTTGTCCCTGACTCTGGGGGTCTCTGTGATATATATGAGGTGATGAGTTGTCGGCACACAACTGACTCTAGGGGTCTCTGTGATATATATGGATGATGAGTTGTCGGCACACACCTGACTCTGGGGGTCTCTGTGATATATATATGGGGGGATGAGTTGTCCCTGGCTCTGGGGGTCTCTGTGATATATATATGGGGGGGATGAGTTGTCCCTGACTCTGGGGGTCTCTGTGATATATATGAGGTGATGAGTTGTCGACACACAACTGACTCTGGGGGTCTCTGTGATATATATGGGGGGATGAGTTGTGGGCACACACCTGACTCTGGGGGTCTCGCTGATACATACATGGGGCGATGAGTTTTTCCTGTCTCTGGGGGTCTCAGTGATATATATATGGGGGGATGGGTTGTCACTGACTCTGGGGTTCTCGGTGATATATATATGGGGGGATGAGTTGTCCCTGACTCTGGGGGTCTCGGTGATATATATATGGGGGGATGAGTTGTCCCTGACTCTGGGGGTCTCAGTAATATATATATGGGGGGATGAGTTGTCCCTGACTCTGGGGGTCTCAGTGATATATATATGGGGGGAAGAGTTGTCCCTGACTCTGGGGGTCTCAGTGATATATATATGGGGGTATGAGTTGTCCCTGACTCTGGGGGTCTCAGTGATATATATATATGGGGGGATGAGTTGTCCCAGACTCTGGGGGTCTCAGTGATATATATATGGGGGGATGAGTTGTCCCTGACTCTGGGGGTCTCAGTGATATATATATGGGGGGATGAGTTGTCGCTGACTCTGGGGGTCTCAGTGATATATTCGGGGGTGGGGGGGATGAGTTGTCGGCGCAGTCTTTGCTCAGGATTTATTGGCAGCAGATGGCTTCAAAGCGCTGCAGATCTGGGATTGTGCAGGAGCCGCACATGTGCTGACACTTAGAAGTGGCTGCGGCTTCTTCATCACATGGAGGCAGCAGCCGTCACAGTGTGATTAATGGGGTCTGCTTCGCACATTTGTCCCATCCTGATTAGCAGATTAGAGGGTCCCAGGGCTGATGTTGGACAGTAATTGATAATAATGCTCCTCTGCCGGAGCCGGTGAAGAGTATCATCATGAAGGGATGGGTATCACACCCTAGTTTACACATATACCCCCCAGCCCTATAGATCAGACCCAGCCATACAGAGATATATAGATGTATCGTCATGGCTGCGGAGTCGTGGTCCAAGGCCTCAGGAACACACCGCCGCCTGCAGCCTCTAATGGAATTACAATCCATTCTTATTCATTATTTCATTAACTTTCAAAAGAACAAGGCGAGAAAATTTAATTGTATATTTTTTGCTTAATTCCAATTTGTGAAAAAAATGCAAAGAGAGTTTCAGGATTATGGACTGGGCTACAGCGTTCCTGCCCCGAAGACCCCCATCCCTTGAGCTTTATTGTAGAGTGGATCAGGTCTTGGCTCTTTTGTATATATTGTGTAATGTGAATTGTTATGTACTGTGATATGGTTATGTATAGTGTTTAGCAATGTAAGATAAGTAATGCTAGTAGTGTATAGGATCTATAGTGTAAGGTATAGTGCATATGTGGCGCCCCCGCGGGTCCAGTTGCCTTAGAGGTACTGCATCTCAGCCAGAGGTGTGGTACTCCACTCTCAGGTAAGGAAGGAGTACAGCCCAGGACCCAAACACCCACATCCAACACTACGTCACTCCATTAGGAAAGGGCAAGATAGCTCCTAAGGGAGAGCACAGACCCGGTCCCTGACTGGAGGGTGGAACTAGGCAGAGGAGGTGGGTGGAGGAAGCAGTTTAGGGGTGCACTGAAGTTAAAGGGGACCACGTAGAGTGACAGTTAGTGACGTGGGTCACATGACGGAGAGTATAAAAGAAAGGGTAGAAACATCTAGAAGGGTGGTGGTTCAGTAAGTGAGGACAGTGGAGGAGTAGGGTCCAGACTGAGTGGGGGCCCAGTCAGAAGGGCCCAGTAGGAGAGAGAAGACCGGAGCAGTGAGAAGGGCTCCAGACTGAGAGAAAGGATCCTAGGGGCACGGGAAGTGCGGAGTCCACCTGTGCGCCCGAGTTCACGCTGATCGTGAAGGGATCGGGCCGCAGTAGGGGACCGGCCCCAGACTAGTGGAGGACTGCAAGACTCAACTGGCAAACTGGAGGTTGCGGTATCTTCATGTGCCATAGCCAAAATCCACACACATTCGCTGAAAAGGTGGCCATATAGGACCAAGGGGACAGAGAGGACGTCGCCCGACAAGGCCCGGGGCCACTGGCTCGGGACACTGTGTGTGAGGTGCAGGGCAGGAGGGTGAGAGCTAGCAAAGAGAGACGACCTGGAAAGGTACACAAGAAAGGGGTCCCGTTCAAGTGCACCCAAGTTATCTGAGAGTTGGCTGGATCACTTCCCCGGAGGACACAGGACTCGGTGGGCTGTTATAATCTGGCAGTTGTAACCTGGAACACCATAAGAAATGTGAGTAAACACTTGAAGACTGCACCCCGCTGTGTCCTTGACTTAATTGCTGCGTCACCTGCCTTGCACCACAACACCAACATCCTAAATCTCTTATTCGACTGTCCTGGGGCCTAGCTCTACCCGTGGAGAGCGGAACCATCTCTGCTGCATCACCAACAGCCCCAGTGGATCTGAACAGCAGCAGCGGCCACATATAGCCGCATACCACGGGTGGCGTCACAAATCATTATCCCCAGAATATTATTCCCCAATTGACTTTTCTTATTGACTGCCCTGGGCCACGGACCGGGTCACTGTCACCGTGACTACCCCAAAAAGGACCGGCCCGGCTACCGAGTACCCCACGGCCCCAGGGGGCGCGTCACATAAAATAGGTTGAGTAAGATGTAGATAGTGACTGTAGAATAGGTAATGACATTAGGGTAAGATAAGATAGTTTATGTTTGGGACTAGCCCATAGTGAGAGGGTTTATGTGTTAGGGCAAGAGATTGCTTCCTATAATTAGTTAGATATGGCTTGAGAGTAAAAGCAGAGCTGCCTAAAAGAGGTGATCCATAGAATAAGGAGACTTTAAAGCCATAGATAGCGAGATCCTAAAGAAGTCACTAGCTAGTGGCCTTCCGGAGGAGGCATTTATCATAAAAAACATTAAGATCCATAACACAGCTCCAGTGAGGAGCATTCACCCCTCCCCCCACGCTCACTAAATTTCAAGGAAAAAGAGCTGGAAATCCAATCTAAGAGTCTCTTTGAAATAGAATTGCACAGTTTACATATTGGAAGTCAGAAAATTACATAGCAGAGAAGGGAAAACTCTGATTAAGCTCCTTTTAGAGCTCAGAATCCCTGCAGCGCCCAGGTGACTGAAAGAGGATGTCTATTGTGGGGAAGCTGCCATAGAAATTCCACTTCCCTTCCTTTCAAATCTAAAATATTGACACCTTTAGAGGTAACATATGTCTGCAAGTAGTTCAGTGCTGATGGGAAGTTATGAATATTGGATTTGTATAGATCAGATATTTATGAGATATAGATTTTCGGCATTGTATTGAGGGCATGGATGTGACGCACTCACTCACTTAGCCATGGGTTCACTAGAATCCCTCCAATTAAATAACCACCTAACAGATGGTGTGAACCGGGTCATGTTTGGACTCTGGGTAATGGTAAAATCATGATAAAAATATGACTGTAATATATCCCACCTGTGATCCCCAGGGGCGGAAATATCCTGGAAATTGGGAATCTCAGAATTTTCTGAAACTGAAGCCGCATCCCTTAACCAGCCCAGTTGTGATTCATCAATGGGAGCTGTGTAGGTGTAACTCAGGTGCTGATAAAAGGACAAGGTGAATTAGGATTTGTGTTCCTGCAGAGAGATATTGTACATTTCAGTGTATACATGATTCCCGTCCACTGGACTTTTACAATCTAAGTGCTCTCCTTTTCTAGATTGTTCACTAGAGCCTCTTATGGTGCGGTTAGACTTGGCTCCCGATGAATGCCAGGTGCCACTCCAGGACAGACCAACGGACGCGCAGCAGCTGCACCCAGTAGGACAGACTAGATGGTGCAGCAGGCAGAGTCTGTATCAGGTGTGCAGCAGGCAGAGTCTGTATCAGGAGTGCAGCAGGCAGAGTCTGTATCAGGAGTGCAGCAGGCAGAGTCTGTATCAGAGTGCAGCAGGCAGAGTCTGTATCAGAGTGCAGCAGGCAGAGTCTGTATCAGAGTGCAGAAGGCAGAGTCTGTATCAGGAGTGCAGCAGGCAGAGTCTGTATCAGAGTGCAGCAGGCAGAGTCTGTATCAGAGTGCAGCAGGCAGAGTCTGTATCAGAGTGCAGCAGGCAGAGTCTATATCAGAGTGCAGCAGGCAGAGTCTGTATCAGGAGTGCAGCAGGCAGAGTCTGTATCAGGAGTGCAGCAGGCAGAGTCTGTATCAGAGTGCAGCAGGCAGAGTCTGTATCAGAGTGCAGCAGGCAGAGTCTGTATCAGAGTGCAGAAGGCAGAGTCTGTATCAGAGTGCAGCCGGCAGAGTCTGTATCAGGAGTGCAGCAGGCAGAGTCTGTATCAGGAGTGCAGCAGGCAGAGTCTGTATCAGGAGTGCAGCAGGCAGAGTCTGTCTGTATCAGGAGTGCAGCAGGCAGAGTCTGTATCAGGAGTGCAGCAGGCAGAGTCTGTATCAGGAGGGCAGCAGGCAGAGTCTGTATCAGGAGTGCAGCAGGCAGAGTCTGTATCAGGAGTGCAGCAGGCAGAGTCTGTATCAGAGTGCAGCAGGCAGAGTCTGTATCAGAGTGCAGCAGGCAGAGCCTGTATCAGGAGTGCAGCAGGCAGAGTCTGTATCAGAGTGCAGCAGGCAGAGTCTGTATCAGGAGTGCAGCAGGCAGAGTCTGTATCAGGAGTGCAGCAGGCAGAGTCTGTATCAGAGTGCAGTAGGCAGAGTCTGTATCAGGAGTGCAGCAGGCAGAGTCTGTATCAGGAGTGCAGCAGGCAGAGTCTTTATCAGGAGTGCAGCAGGCAGAGTCTGTATCAGGAGTGCAGTAGAGTCTGTATCAGGAGTGCAGCAGGCAGAGTCAGTATCAGAGTGCAGCAGGCAGAGTCTGTATCAGAGTGCAGCAGGCAGAGTCTGTATCAGGAGTGCAGCAGGCAGAGTCTGTATCAGGAGTGCAGCAGGCAGAGTGTGTATCAGGAGTGCAGCAGGCAGGGTCTGTATCAGGAGTGCAGCAGGCAGAGTCTGTATCCGGAGTGCAGCAAGCAGTATCTGTATCCGGAGTGCAGCAGGCAGAGTCTGTATCAGGAGTGCCGCAGGCAGAGTCTGTATCAGGAGTGCAGCAGGCAGAGTCTGTATCAGGAGTGCAGTAGGCAGAGTCTGTATCAGGAGTGCAGCAGGCAGAGTCTGTATCAGGAGTGCAGCAGGCAGAGTCTGTATCAGGAGTGCAGTAGGCAGAGTCTGTATCAGAGTGCAGCAGGCAGAGTCTGTATCAGGAGTGCAGCAGGCAGAGTGGGTATCAGGAGTGCAGCAGGCAGTGTCTGTATCAGGAGTGATACAGCTCTCTGATACAGACTGCCAGGAGTGCAGCAGCCAGAGTCTGTATCAGAGTGCAGCAGTCTGTCTGTATCAGAGTACAGCAGGCAGAGTCTGTATCAGGAGTGCAGCAGGCAGAGTCTGTATCAGAGTGCAGCAGGCAGAGTCTGTATCAGAGTGCAGCAGGCAGAGTCTGTATCAGAGTGCAGCAGGCAAAGTCTGTATCAGGAATGCAGCAGGCAGAGTCTGTATAAGAGTGCAGCAGGCATAGTCTGTATCAGAGTGCAGCAGGCAGAGTCTGTATCAGGAATGCAGCAGGCAGAGTCTGTATCAGGAGTGCAGCAGTCAGAGTCTGTATCAGAGTGCAGCAGGCAGAGTCTGTATCAGGAGTGCAGCAGGCAGAGTCTGTATCAGAGTGCAGCAGGCAGAGTCTGTATCAGAGTGCAGCAGGCAGAGTCTATATCAGAGTGCAGCAGGCAGAGTCTGTATCAGGAGTGCAGCAGGCAGAGTCTGTATCAGGAGTGCAGCAGGCAGAGTCTGTATCAGAGTGCAGCAGGCAGAGTCTGTATCAGAGTGCAGCAGGCAGAGTCTGTATCAGAGTGCAGAAGGCAGAGTCTGTATCAGAGTGCAGCCGGCAGAGTCTGTATCAGGAGTGCAGCAGGCAGAGTCTGTATCAGGAGTGCAGCAGCCAGAGTCTGTATCAGGAGTGCAGCAGGCAGAGTCTGTATCAGGAGTGCAGCAGGCAGAGTCTGTCTGTATCAGGAGTGCAGCAGGCAGAGTCTGTATCAGGAGTGCACCAGGCAGAGTCTGTATCAGGAGGGCAGCAGGCAGAGTCTGTATCAGGAGTGCAGCAGGCAGAGTCTGTATCAGGAGTGCAGCAGGCAGAGTCTGTATCAGAGTGCAGCAGGCAGAGTCTGTATCAGAGTGCAGCAGGCAGAGTCTGTATCAGGAGTGCAGCAGGCAGAGTCTGTATCAGAGTGCAGCAGGCAGAGTCTGTATCAGGAGTGCAGCAGGCAGAGTCTGTATCAGGAGTGCAGCAGGCAGAGTCTGTATCAGAGTGCAGTAGGCAGAGTCTGTATCAGGAGTGCAGCAGGCAGAGTCTGTATCAGGAGTGCAGCAGGCAGAGTCTGTATCAGGAGTGCAGCAGGCAGAGTCTGTATCAGGAGTGCAGTAGAGTCTGTATCAGGAGTGCAGCAGGCAGAGTCAGTATCAGAGTGCAGCAGGCAGAGTCTGTATCAGAGTGCAGCAGGCAGAGTCTGTATCAGGAGTGCAGCAGGCAGAGTCTGTATCAGAGTGCAGCAGGCAGAGTCTGTATCAGGAGTGCAGCAGGCAGGGTCTGTATCAGGAGTGCAGCAGGCAGAGTCTGTATCCGGAGTGCAGCAAGCAGTATCTGTATCAGGAGTGCCGCAGGCAGAGTCTGTATCAGGAGTGCAGCAGGCAGAGTCTGTATCAGGAGTGCAGTAGGCAGAGTCTGTATCAGGAGTGCAGCAGGCAGAGTCTGTATCAGGAGTGCAGCAGGCAGAGTCTGTATCAGGAGTGCAGTAGGCAGAGTCTGTATCAGAGTGCAGCAGGCAGAGTCTGTATCAGGAGTGCAGCAGGCAGAGTGTGTATCAGGAGTGCAGCAGGCAGTGTCTGTATCAGGAGTGATACAGCTCTCTGATACAGACTGCCAGGAGTGCAGCAGCCAGAGTCTGTATCAGAGTGCAGCAGTCTGTCTGTATCAGAGTACAGCAGGCAGAGTCTGTATCAGGAGTGCAGCAGGCAGAGTCTGTATCAGAGTGCAGCAGGCAGAGTCTGTATCAGAGTGCAGCAGGCAGAGTCTGTATCAGAGTGCAGCAGGCAAAGTCTGTATCAGGAATGCAGCAGGCAGAGTCTGTATAAGAGTGCAGCAGGCATAGTCTGTATCAGAGTGCAGCAGGCAGAGTCTGTATCAGGAATGCAGCAGGCAGAGTCTGTATCAGGAGTGCAGCAGTCAGAGTCTGTATCAGAGTGCAGCAGGCAGAGTCTGTATCAGGAGTGCAGCAGGCAGAGTCTGTATCAGAGTGCAGCAGGCAGAGTGTGTATCAGGAGTGCAGCAGGCAGAGTGTGTATCAGGAGTGCAGCAGGCAGTGTCTGTATCAGGAGTGCAGCAAGCAGAGTCCGTATCAGGAGTGATACAGCTCTCTGATACAGACTGCCAGGAGTGCAGCAGCCAGAGTCTGTATCAGAGTGCAGCAGCCAGAGTCTGTATCAGAGTGCAGCAGGCAGAGTCTGTATCAGGAGTGCAGCAGGCAGAGTCTGTATCAGAGTGCAGCAGGCAGAGTCTGTATCAGAGTGCAGCAGGCAGAGTCTGTATCAGAGTGCAGCAGGCAAAGTCTGTATCAGGAATGCAGCAGGCAGAGTCTGTATAAGAGTGCAGCAGGCAGAGTGTGTATCAGGAGTGCAGCAGGCAGAGTCTGTATCAGGAGTGCAGCAGGCAGAGTCTGTATCAGGAGTGCAGCAGTCAGAGTCTGTATCAGAGTGCAGCAGGCAGAGTCTGTATCAGGAGTGCAGCAGGCAGAGTCTGTATCAGAGTGCAGCAGGCAGAGTGTGTATCAGGAGTGCAGCAGGCAGAGTGTGTATCAGGAGTGCAGCAGGCAGTGTCTGTATCAGGAGTGATACAGCTCTCTGATACAGACTGCCAGGAGTGCAGCAGCCAGAGTCTGTATCAGAGTGCAGCAGGCAGAGTCTGTATCAGGAGTGCAGCAGGCAGAGTCTGTATCAGAGTGCAGCAGGCAGAGTCTGTATCAGAGTGCAGCAGGCAGAGTCTGTATCAGAGTGCAGCAGGCAAAGTCTGTATCAGGAATGCAGCAGGCAGAGTCTGTATAAGAGTGCAGCAGGCATAGTCTGTATCAGAGTGCAGCAGGCAGAGTCTGTATCAGGAATGCAGCAGGCAGAGTCTGTATCAGGAGTGCAGCAGTCAGAGTCTGTATCAGAGTGCAGCAGGCAGAGTCTGTATCAGGAGTGCAGCAGGCAGAGTCTGTATCAGAGTGCAGCAGGCAGAGTGTGTATCAGGAGTGCAGCAGGCAGAGTGTGTATCAGGAGTGCAGCAGGCAGTGTCTGTATCAGGAGTGCAGCAAGCAGAGTCCGTATCAGGAGTGATACAGCTCTCTGATACAGACTGCCAGGAGTGCAGCAGCCAGAGTCTGTATCAGAGTGCAGCAGCCAGAGTCTGTATCAGAGTGCAGCAGGCAGAGTCTGTATCAGGAGTGCAGCAGGCAGAGTCTGTATCAGAGTGCAGCAGGCAGAGTCTGTATCAGAGTGCAGCAGGCAGAGTCTGTATCAGAGTGCAGCAGGCAAAGTCTGTATCAGGAATGCAGCAGGCAGAGTCTGTATAAGAGTGCAGCAGGCATAGTCTGTATCAGAATGCAGCAGGCATAGTCTGTATCAGAATGCAGCAGGCAGAGTCTGTATCAGAGTGCAGCAGGCAGAGTCTGTATCAGAGGGCAGCAGGCAGAGTCTGTCTGTATCAGGAGTGCAGCAGGCAGAGTCTGTATCAGGAGTGCAGCTGGCAGAGTCTGTATCAGGAGTGCAGCAGGCAGAGACTATCAGGAGTGCAGCAGGCAGAGTCTGTCTGTATCAGGAGTGCAGCAGGCAGAGTCTGTATCAGGAGTACAGCAGGTAGAGTCTGTATCAGGAGTGCAGCAGGCAGAGTCTGTATCAGAGTGCAGCAGGCAGAGTCTGTATCAGAGAGCAGCAGGCAGAGTCTGTATCAGAGTGCAGCAGGCAGAGTCTGTATCAGGAGTGCAGCAGGCAGAGTCTGTATCAGGAGTGCAGCAGGCAGAGTCTGTATCAGGAGTGCAGCAGGCAGAGTCTGTATCAGGAGTGCAGCAGGCAGAGTCTGTATCAGGAGTGCAGCAGGCAGAGTCTGTATCAGAGTGCAGCAGGCAGAGTCTGTATCAGAGGGCAGCAGGCAGAGTCTGTATCAGGAGTGCAGCAGGCAGAGTCTGTATCAGGAGTGCAGCAGGCAGAGTCTGTATCAGGAGTGCAGCAGGCAGAGTCTGTATCAGGAGTGCAGCAGGCAGAGTCTGTATCAGAGTGCAGCAGGCAGAGTCTGTATCAGAGGGCAGCAGGCAGAGTCTGTATCAGGAGTGCAGCAGGCAGAGTCTGTATCAGGAGTGCAGCAGGCAGAGACTGTATCAGGAGTGCAGCAGGCAGAGTCTGTCTGTATCAGGAGTGCAGCAGGCAGAGTCTGTCTGTATCAGGAGTGCAGCAGGCAGAGTCTGTCTGTATCAGAGTGCAGCAGGCAGAGTCTGTCTGTATCAGGAGTGCAGCAGGCAGAGTGTATCAGGAGTGCAGCAGGCAGAGTCTGTCTGTATCAGGAGTGCAGCAGGCAGAGTCTGTATCAGGAGTGTAGCAGGCAGAGTCTGTATCAGGTGTGCAACAGGCAGAGTCTGTATCAGGAGTGCAGCAGGCAGAGTCTGTATCAGGAGTGCAGCAGGCAGAGTCTGTATCAGGAGTGCAGCAGGCAGAGTCTGTATCAGGAGTGCAGCAGGCAGAGTCTGTCTGTATCAGGAGTGCAGCAGGCAGAGTCTGCATCAGGAGTGCAGCAGACAGAGTCTGTCTGTATCAGGAGTGCAGCAGGCAGAGTCTGTATCATAGGTCAGCAGGCAGAGTCTGTATCAGTAGTGCAGCAGGCAGAGTCTGTATCAGGAGTGCAGCAGGCAGAGTCTGTATCAGGAGTGCATCCTGCAGAGTCTGTATCAGAGTGCAGCAGGCAGACTCTGTATCAGGAGTGCAGCAGGCAGAGTCTGTATCAGGAGTGCAGCAGGCAGAGTCTGTATCAGGAGTGCATCCTGCAGAGTCTGTATCAGAGTGCAGCAGGCAGAGTCTGTATCAGGAGTGCAGCAGGAAGAGTCTGTATCAGGAGTGCAGCAGGCAGAGTCTGTATCAGGAGTGCAGCAGGCAGAGTTTGTCTGTATCAGGAGTGCAGCAGGCAGAGTCTGTCTGTATCAGGAGTGCAGCAGGCAGAGTCTGTCTGTATCGGAGTGCAGCAGGCAGAGACTGTATCAGGAGTGCAGCAGGCAGAGTCTGTCTGTATCAGGAGTGCAGCAGGCAGAGTCTGTATCAGAGTGCAGCAGGCAGAGTCTGTATCAGAGTGCAGCAGGCAGAGTCTGTATCAGGAGTGCAGCAGGCAGAGTCTGTATCAGGAGTACAGGAGTACAGCAGGCAGAGTCTGTATCAGAGTGCAGCAGGCAGAGTCTGTATCAGAGGGCAGCAGGCAGAGTCTGTATCAGGAGTGTAGCAGGCAGAGTCTGTATCAGGAGTGCAGCAGGCAGAGTCTGTATCAGGAGTGCAGCAGGCAGAGTCTGTATCAGGAGTGCGGCAGGCAGAGTCTGTCTGTATCAGGAGTGCAGCAGGCAGAGTCTGTCTGTATCAGGAGTGCAGCAGGCAGAGTCTGTCTGTATCAGAGTGCAGCAGGCAGAGTCTGTATCAGGAGTGCAGCAGGCAGAGTCTGAATCAGGAGTGCAGCAGGCAGAGTCTGTCTGTATCAGGAGTGCAGCAGGCAGAGTCTGTATGTATCAGGAGTGCAGCAGGCAGAGTCTGTATCAGAGTGCAACAGGCAGAGTCTGTATCAGAGGGCAGCAGGCAGAGTCTGTATGAGGAGTGCAGCAGGCAGAGTCTGTGTCAGAAGTGCAGCAGGCAGAGTCTGTATCAGGAGTGCAGCCTGCAGAGTCTGTATCAGAGTGCAGCAGGCAGATTCTGTCTGTATCAGGAGTGCAGCAGGCAGTGTCTGTCTGTATCAGGAGTGTAGCAGGCAGAGTCTGTATCAGAGTGCAGCAGGCAGAGTCTATATCAGGAGTGCAGCAGGCAGAGTCTGTATCAGGAGTGCAGCAGGCAGAGTCTGTATCAGGAGTGCAGCAGGCAGAGTCTGTATCAGGAGTGCAGCAGGCAGAGTCTGTATCAGGAGTGCAGCAGGCAGAGTCTGTATCAGGAGTGCAGCAGGCAGAGTCTGTCTGTATCAGGAGTGTAGCAGGCAGAGTGTGTATCAGAGTGCAGCAGGCAGAGTCTGTATCAGGAGTGCAGCAGGCAGAGTCTGTATGAGGAGTGCAGCAGGCAGAGTCTGTATGAGGAGTGCAGCAGGCTGAGTCTGTATCAGGAGTGCAGCAGGCAGAGTCTGTATCAGGAGTGCAGCAGGCATAGTCGGTATGAGGAGTGCAGCCTGCAGAGTCTGTATCAGGAGTGCAGCAGCCAGAGTCTGTATCAGGAGTGCAGCAGGCAGATTCTGTATCAGGAGTGCAGCAGGCAGAGTATGTATCAGAGTGGAACAGGCAGAGTCTATCAGAGTGCAGCAGGCAGAGTCTGTATCAGGAGTGCAGCAGGCAGGGTCTGTATCAGGAGTGCAGCAGGCAGAGTCTGTCTGTATCAGGAGTGCAGCAGGCAGAGTCTGTATCAGGAGTGCAGCAGGCAGAGTCTGTATCAGGAGTGCAGCAGGCAGAGTCTGTATGAGGAGTGCAGCAGGCAGAGTCTGTATCAGGAGTGCAGCAGGCAGAGTCTGTATCCGGAGTACAGCAGGCAGAGTCTGTATCAGGAGTGCAGCAGGCAGAGTCTGTATGAGGAGTGCAGCCTGCAGAGTCTGTATCAGAGTGCAGCAGTCAGAGTCTGTATCAGGAGTGCAGCAGTCAGAGTCTGTATCAGGAGTGCAGCAGTCAGAGTCTGTATCAGGAGTGCAGCAGCCAGAGTCTGTATCAGGAGTGCAGCAGGCAGAGTCTGTATCCGGAGTACAGCAGGCAGAGTCTGTATCAGGAGTGCAGCAGGCAGAGTCTGTATGAGGGGTGCAGCAGGCAGAGTCTGTATCAGGAGTGCAGCAGGCAGAGTCTGTATCCGGAGTACAGCAGGCAGAGTCTGTATCAGGAGTGCAGCAGGCAGAGTCTGTATGAGGAGTGCAGCAGGCAGAGTCTGTATCAGGAGTGCAGCCTGCAGAGTCTGTATCAGAGTGCAGCAGGCAGAGTCTGTATCAGGAGTGCAGCAGGCAGAGTCTGTATCAGGAGTGCAGCAGGCAGAGTCTGTATCAGGAGTGCAGCAGGCAGAGTCTGTATCAGAGTGCAGCAGGCAGAGTCTGTCTGTATCAGGAGTGCAGCAGGCAGAATTTGTATCAGGAGTGCAGCAGGCAGAGTCTGTATGAGGAGTGCAGCCGGCAGAGTCTGTATCCGGAGTACAGCAGGCAGAGTCTGTATCAGGAGTGCAGCAGGCAGAGTCTGTATCAGGAGTGCAGCAGGCAGAGTCTGTATCAGGAGTGCAGCAGGCAGAGTCTGTATCCGGAGTACAGCAGGCAGAGTCTGTATCCGGAGTACAGCAGGCAGAGTCTGTATCAGGAGTGCAGCAGGCAGAGTCTGTATCCGGAGTACAGCAGGCAGAGTCTGTATCAGGAGTGCAGCAGTCAGAGTCTGTATCAGGAGTGCAGGAGCCAGAGTCTGTATCAGGAGTGCAGCAGGCAGAGTCTGTATCAGGAGTGCAGCAGGCAGAGTCTGTATCCGGAGTACAGCAGGCAGAGTCTGTATCCGGAGTACAGCAGGCTGAGTCTGTATCAGGAGTGCAGCAGGCAGAGTCTGTATCAGGAGTGCAGCAGGCAGAGTCTGTCTGTATCAGGAGTGCAGCAGGCAGAGTCTGTCTGTATCAGGAGTGCAGCAGGCAGAGTCTGTATCAGGAGTGCAGCAGGCAGAGTCTGTATCATGAGTGCAGCAGGCAGAATCTGTATCAGGAGTGCAGTAGGCAGAGTCTGTATCAGAGTTCAGCAGGCAGAGTCTGTATCAGGAGTGCAGCAGGTAGAGTCTGTATCAGGAGTGCAGCAGGCAGAGTCTGTATCAGGAGTGCAGCAGGCAGAATCTGTATCAGGAGTGCAGCAGGCAGAATCTGTATCAGGAGTGCAGCAGGCAGAGTCTGTATCAGAAGTGCAGCAGGCAGAGTCTGTCTGTATCAGGAGTGCAGCAGGCAGAGTCTGTCTGTATCAGAGTGCAGCAGGCAGAGTCTGTATCAGGAGTGCAGCAGGCAGAGTCTGTATCAGGAGTGCAGCAGGCAGAGTCTGTATCAGGAGTGCAGCAGGCAGAGTCTGTGTCATGAGTGCAGCAGGCAGAATCTGTATCAGGAGTGCAGTAGGCAGAGTCTGTATCAGAGTTCAGCAGGCAGAGTCTGTATCAGGAGTGCAGCAGGTAGAGTCTGTATCAGGAGTGCAGCAGGCAGAGTCTGTATCAGGAGTGCAGCAGGCAGAATCTGTATCAGGAGTGCAGCAGGCAGAATCTGTATCAGGAGTGCAGCAGGCAGAGTCTGTATCAGGAGTGCAGCAGGCAGAGTCTGTCTGTATCAGGAGTGCAGCAGGCAGAGTCTGTCTGTATCAGAGTGCAGCAGGCAGAGTCTGTATCAGGAGTGCAGCAGACAGAGTCTGTATCAGGAGTGCAGCAGGCAGAGTCTGTATCAGGAGTGCAGCAGGCAGAGTCTGTCTGTATCAGGAGTGCAGCAGGCAGAGTCTGTATCAGGAGTGCAGCAGGCAGAGTCTGTATCAGAGTGCAACAGGCAGAGTCTGTATCAGGAGTGCAGCAGCAAGAGTCTGGATCAGGAGTGCAGCCTGCAGAGTCTGTATCAGAGTGCAGCAGGCAGAGTCTGTATCAGAGTGGAACAGGCAGAGTCTATCAGAGTGCAGCAGGCAGATTCTATATGAGGAGTGCAGCAGGCTGAGTCTGTATCAGGAGTGCAGCAGGCAGAGTCTGTCTGTATCAGGAGTGCAGCAGGCAGAGTCTGTATCAGGAGTGCAGCAGGCAGAGTCTGTCTGTATCAGGAGTGCAGCAGGCAGAGTCTGTATCAGGAGTGCAGCAGGCAGAGTCTGTATGAGGAGTGCAGCAGGCAGAGTCTGTATCAGGAGTACAGCAGGCAGAGTCTGTATCAGGAGTGCAGCAGGCAGAGTCTGTATGAGGAGTGCAGCCTGCAGAGTCTGTATCAGAGTGCAGCAGTCAGAGTCTGTATCAGGAGTGCAGCAGTCAGAGTCTGTATCAGGAGTGCAGCAGTCAGAGTCTGTATCAGGAGTGCAGCAGCCAGAGTCTGTATCAGGAGTGCAGCAGGCAGAGTCTGTATCAGGAGTGCAGCAGGCAGAGTCTGTATCCGGAGTACAGCAGGCAGAGTCTGTATCAGGAGTGCAGCAGGCAGAGTCTGTATGAGGAGTGCAGCCTGCAGAGTCTGTATCAGAGTGCAGCAGGCAGAGTCTGTATCAGGAGTGCAGCAGGCAGAGTCTGTATCAGGAGTGCAGCAGGCATAGTCTGTATGAGGAGTGCAGCAGGCAGAGTCTGTATCAGGAGTGCAGCAGGCAGAGTCTGTATGAGGAGTGCAGCCTGCAGAGTCTGTATCAGAGTGCAGCAGGCAGAGTCTGTATCAGGAGTGCAGCAGGCAGAATTTGTATCAGGAGTGCAGCAGGCAGAGTCTGTATCAGGAGTGCAGCAGGCAGAGTCTGTATGAGGAGTGCAGCAGGCAGAGTCTGTATCAGGAGTGCAGCAGGCAGAGTCTGTATCCGGAGTTCAGCAGGCAGAGTCTGTATCAGGAGTGCAGCAGGCAGAGTCTGTATGAGGAGTGCAGCCTGCAGAGTCTGTATCAGAGTGCAGCAGTCAGAGTCTGTATCAGGAGTGCAGCAGGCAGAGTCTGTATCAGGAGTGCAGCAGGCAGAGTCTGTATCAGGAGTGCAGCAGGCAGAGTCTGTATCAGGAGTGCAGCCTGCAGAGTCTGTATCAGAGTGGAACAGGCAGAGTCTATCAGAGTGCAGCAGGCAGATTCTATATGAGGAGTGCAGCAGGCTGAGTCTGTATCAGGAGTGCAGCAGTAGAGATGAGCGTTGTTCGACTAGAACTGTTCGCCAATCTCAAATTCGAGCTGTTTTGGGCGGTGTTCGAGCCGTTCGGCGAACACGAACAATTTGAGAAAAATTCGGCTGTTCGAGGTTATGTTCGATAACTGTTCGTGCACCAAAATCATAACTGGATTTTTTCTCAGTAATGATGAAAATTAATGTTAATCCGCAGTTTGAGTGTACAGCGGGGCGGGGGGAGGGGCAGGGGATGGATCTCTGCAGGAACAATGAAGATCTCCATTTTTTTTTCTATTTCCCGCATTTGCAGTGGGGAGGTGCAATCTGTCAGCCTATCAGCAGCGCACACACGCAGCGAAGTGCTTTTTTTCACACAAGCAAGGGCATGTGTGATTGGCAGTGTATGTCACATGTCCTTGCCCTATAAGACCAAGCCATTTTCCCCGTCGCCACCATTTTCTCACTGCTGCAGCTGCGTGTTAGACGGCACCGCTGTTGCTGTGTGCGCTATACCTTGTTAATTTCAAGCCAATTTTCGCACAAATCTACAGATAGCTTGGGAGTAGGGAATAGTTGTGATTGCAGTCCTTTTAAGGACTAGGTTACAGCATTTCCTACGACTTTTATCAGGCAGGTCTGTGCTCTTAAATAGATAGGTTGTGGGAGTAAAGACTAATTGTAATTGCAGTCCTTTTCAGGACTAGGTTACATCAGTTCCTATCAGTTTTTGCCAGGCAGGTCTGTGCCAGTGCTGTGCAAGTTTTTTTCACAGCATTTGGCTGAATCTAGCAAAGCTAATCCTTTTTGGCCTATTGCAGAGTGTGTTAGTCAGTGGAGTAGCCTATCTGTGTTGCAAGATATACCACCTGTGTATAGAATACCAATTTTTTTACTGCACCTAGTGAAGTAAAATCTTTTGGGCATAGCATCATTCTATTAGTCCATCTATACTGACCTCCATCAGGTTGCAAATTAAAAATAATTTTTTTCTGCATCTAGCTCTGAAAAAATATTTGGGCTTCTAGCAGTGTGTGGGACTTGTTCTATTAGTCCATCTATACTGACCTCCATCAGGTTGCAAATTAAAAATAATTTTTTTCTGCATCTAACCCAGCCAATAGTTTTGGCCTAATACCACAGTTTGGCCACTCAGCTCTGCTCGGTTCCCATCCATTGTTTTTTTGTGCAAACAACTCCAGAGTTGTGAATTAGTTAACTACCAAAATGAGTGGAAAAAGGCCTGCTGCTGGTGGAAAGGGGAATAGGCGTGTTGGGAAGGGGAAAAAAGGTTGTGTCCGTGGGGTAGGTGCAGAAGAAAGACCATCTTCCAGCCAAACTAAAATGTCTACTTCTTTTAGCGGACAATGTGATAAGATCCCTTTCTTACGGCCACGCCAATCGCTACAAATTCCAGATGAGGCACAAAAACAGCAGGTGCTTCAACGGATATCAAGTGCTCCTTTAAGTGGGCTCTCCTCCACATCAACTTCAACATCACAAATACTCCAGTCCTCAAAGGTGTCACCCAAATCGCACTTGCTTCCTCACAGCTCCCAAATCTCCAGCTGCCCGTCTGAGTATGAGGTAGAACAGATGGTTGAGTCTGCAGAGCTGTTTACTCATACTATAGCCTGGGAATCAGAGGTCGACTCCAGCGCTTCTGTGAATCCAGACGAGGAAATGATCTGCACTGATGCCCAGAATCTTTATGAGTCGGATCCAGGACCAGACGCAGAAGGTTCTGACCATAATGTAGACCCTCATTCCCAAACTGTAACTCCTGTTGGTGGAGACAATGAGGAAGACGATGATAAGACTCAAATACCTGATTGGAGCGACAACTTTAGTTTTTTGTCAGGGCAGGAACAGGTTGGCTCTGAGGACGACGGGTGTGATAACGCACAGGGTGATGATGATGAGGTTGGAGATCCCACTTACTGTCAACCCACAGTCAGCCAAGAGATGAGGTCAGCAGAGGAGGTGGAGGAAGATGCTAGTGACGACGAGGTCAGGTTGCGCCTTCCTGGACAGAGACGTAGTACTGGAAGCACGTCAACAACTGCATCCTCAAACACAACTCTGCCTCTCACCACAAGTCGTGGTGGCTCTTCAGGTCGCATGGGTGCTAAGCCTTGCATAGCCTGGGCATTTTTTCAGATCGATAAAGATGACCCAACTCGTGTTATCTGTAACATTTGTCAGCAAAAGCTAAGTAGAGGCCAAAAAATACATAGTTTGAGTACTTCATGCATGAACCGGCACATGGACATGAAGCATAAGTTGCAGTGGGAAGCTCAGTGTGCTACAATGCGGTCTAGCCGGCCGGGCCAACCACCGTCTGCCATATCTTGTGCATCCGCGGCCTCTTCATCCTCTGTGACTGGGGGGACAGCAGTCACACCTGTTTTGGGGCGCAGACCTGCCACCTCTTTACCCGCAACAGCCAGCGTGATTGGAAGGTCATCATTTTCTTTGGAGGTGGTAACACCAGCTGGTCTTGAGCGCTGTCCGACATCGATAGCACCACCTTTGGATCAAGGCAACCTAACATGTCCGCCTGCATCTTCCTCACAGACCGGCAGTTTTCCGGGGACACCCTTATCAACCCCGTCTAAGCACAATAGCCAGCCCTCGGTCCCTCAGATGTGGACAAGTAAAAGACCATTTCCTCCTAGCCATGAGAAAGCTAAGAGGTTGAATTTCACCATCTGCAAGCTCTTGGCTACAGAAATGCTGCCTTTCCGCCTGGTGGACACAGAGGATTTTCGAGACCTTATGTCCGTCGCAGTGCCCCAGTACCAGATGCCCAGTCGGCACTACTTCTCAAAGAAAGGTGTGCCTGCGCTCCACCAGCATGTCGCACACAACATCACCGCTTCTTTGAGAAACTCTGTGTGTGACAGGGTGCATTTCACCACAGACACTTGGACGAGTAGGCATGGACAGGGGCGTTACATGTCGCTGACTGGGCACTGGGTAACTATGGTGACAGCAGGACAAGGGGCTGCTGTCCAAGTCTTGCCATCCCCACGAGTTGTGCGTCAATCCTCTTTATGTCATTTTTCCTCCACTGCTTCTGCCTCCTCAACCTCCTCTCGGTCTTCCACCTGCACCCAAAGCCTGTCTGGTCATGCCACAAGCTTTCTAACTGCGCAGAAGGGATCCTGCACACCTCCTTACTATGCTGGCAGTAGGGCTCAACGTCATCAGGCGGTTTTTACATTGAAATGTCTGGGAAATGTGAGTCACACAGCTGAGGAGTTGTGGTCAGCTCTGGAGAACCAATTTCATGAATGGTTGTCTCCACTGGACCTGAAACCAGGGAAGGCCGTCTGCGACAATGCTGCAAACCTGGGTGCGGCCCTTCGCCGGGGCAATGTCACACACGTGCCTTGTATGGCTCACGTGTTGAACCTGGTTGTCCAGCAATTTTTAGCCCACTATCCCAGACTAGATGGCCTTCTGCAGAGGGCACGGTCGCTGTGTGCTCACTTCCGCCGTTCGCATCCCGCAGCTCAGCGACTTACATCTCTACAGAAGTCGTTGGGCCTGCCACTTCACCGGCTAAAATGCGATGTGCCTACCCGGTGGAATTCAACTCTGCACATGTTGCAGCGACTGTGGCAGCACCGACAAGCCCTGGTGCAATACGTTCTGACGTATAGCCTGGGCCAACGAGATTCAGAGGTGGGGCAAATCACGCTGGAGGAGTGGTCTCAGATCAGGGACCTATGCACCCTTCTGCACAGTTTTGAAATGGCGACGAAGATGTTTAGTGCTGACGATGCCATTATCAGCATGACTATTCCGGTGATTTACATGCTGGAGCACATGTTAAACAGAATTCGGAGTCAGGTGGTGGCACAAGAGGAGGTGGAGGAAGTAGAGGAGGAGGAGTTGTATGCGGAAGGGCTAACATCTGCAAGGTCCAGACGGTCGGCAGCACCAAGGCGGCAGGCATGTGAGGGTGGGGGAGATGGTTTTACCAGGGCGCATGGTAGCAGCCAAACTAGTGAGGAAGGTGCAGGAGCCCAGGAAGAAGTGGAGGACGAACTGATGGAAGACTCATCAGATGAGGGAGACCTTGATCACATTTCTGTTGTGCGAGGTTGGGGGGAGAGGACAGAGGAAGGAAGCATGATTGTTACCTCGCCACCAACACAACAGGGACTTGGTGCTCCTGGATGCGCAACACACATGAGTGCCTTCTTGCTGCACTACCTGCAACATGACCCTCGAATTGTGAGAATTAGAAATAATCCTGACTACTGGGTTGCCACACTGTTAGATCCCCGGTACAAAAGTAAATTTGCAGAAATTATTCCTGCCATAGAAAGGGATGCACGCATGCAGGAGTATCAACAGAGACTGTTGCAGAATCTTATGTGGCACCCCAGGGGTCTGGTTTTCCACAGTAATGTAATGTTATGTCTGAGAGCAGGTGGGAGGTCCTTTGGTCAGGGATCCTGTGCATGCCACACCTCCTGCCCAGTCTTGGGAGGGGAAGAACTTCCCCTGTATAAACCCGGGGCTGAGGCAGGGTGAGTCAGACAAGGAGAGTGGAGACAAGAAGCAGCATAGGAAACAGCAGAGTTACAAGGAGTCAGGGGCTGGCAGCTGCAGAGCTCGCCCTGACTAAGAAGATTCTTTACCGGACCCGGAGTCCGAGGCTGTGGGGACTAACTCCTACCCAGCAGCAGAATCCGTCAGGCAGGGGATTTCAGGTCCTCTGGCCCAGAAGCCCGAAGGCACGGTCACACGCGTGGGACCAGCACCGCCATCGTGGAGCGGAAGCCATTAGAAGGCCCCGAGTCACCGGCCATACGGGTGAGCACCACACGGTACACTCAGGGACGTGGGCTACTTACATCAGCTTCTAGCAAGGTAGCCAGAAGAGTACAGTCAGTTTGGGAGGCCTACAACTACGCCTGGCCAGGGGAGATCCCATCTGCTCAAAGACTGACCAGGCCCCGTTTGCTAGCAAGTACTCCGGGAGGGTCTGTCGTTGTTACCAGTAAAGACCCTGAACTACACCGTACCGTCTCTGAGTGGTTCCTGCTACCCCCATCATCCACGTCGGCTGCCCTGAGGCCATACCCCTCCCGTTGGGGGTTATACTATCACGCTGCACAATCCTACCACCGGCCTCAGCGGTCTGCCCTGCAGCAGCAGCTTCCTGGCTGCACTCAACGGGTGGCGTAGTCATCAACTATTTACTACTAATAGACTGCCGTCTAGTTTGACTCCCTGGGCACGGACCGGGTCACCGCCACGAGACTACAACCCTCCACTGATCCGGCTCCGGGTAGGCTCCCGCGTGCGCAACGCAGCGCGACACAGGCCCAGGGGCGCGTCACTTACATGTGCTTTTCCACAAAATACCAGTGGTGCACGTAGTGAATCTCACAGTTCCAACTTGCCAACCGTGGGACCGTCAAGTGTTCAGCACTCAAACCGTAACAGAACCACAGTATCTGGTGGTAACATCAATTTTGCGGAATCATTTCACCACTTTTTTAGCCCATCCTTTGCAAGGCCACAGGAGACAAGAAGTCTGACACATAGTCAACGCCTAGAGACGATGGTACAGGAGTATCTCCAAGTAAACATTGAAGCCACGACTGTGTCACTGGACCCTTGCTCTTTTTGGGCTTCCAATCTGGATAAATGGCCGGAGCTAGCCACTTACGCCTTGGAGATCTTGTCATGCCCCGCAGCCAGCGTTCTGTCTGAACGTGTGTTCAGCGCTGCTGGTGGTGTGCTGACAGATAAGCGCACGCGGCTCTCCACTGATAATGTAGACAGACTCACGTTCATAAAGATGAACAAATCATGGATCCGAAACGACTTTTCTACCCCTGTGTCATCCTGGGGAGAGTAAAAGCTTGATGATTGTTTAAAATCACCCTACCAACCGTTTTAAGCTTTCAAATTACTAATCATGTTTATCTGTATCTTGACTGGAAAATAATTTGGGCTTTGTAGCAGTGTGCAGCACTGATCCTATTAGGTCATCTATAATAAGCTCCACCAGATTTAAAATTACTAATCATGTTTATCTGTATCTTGACTGGAAAATAATTTGGGCTTTGTAGGAGTGTGCAGCACTGATCCTATTAGGCCATCTATACTAAAGCTTCACCAGATTTAAAATTAAAAATAATTTTTAGCTGCATCTAGCCCGGAAAATAATTTTGGGGCTCCGAGATGCGCAAGACACATAAGTGCCTTCTTGCTGCACTACCTGCAGCATGACCCTCATATTGTCAGAATTCGAAGTAATCATGACTACTGGGTTGCCACACTCTTAGATCCCCCAAACTTTTCGATCAACCTTTTCATTTTAATAAAGACCAAAAAAATGGTCATTTTTGAAATTATAAGCATTAGCAGGTTGTTAGAAACTGAAATCAAACAGTTTTCAACTCAAAACTTTATTCTAGGTGATGTTACATTTTCACATAGGACCCCTTGTTCGAAAGGAGCTTCTGAACTCTCTCGTCCATTGAATTTGTCAGGTTTTGGATGGTTTCTGCTTCAATTGTTTTGCATGAGGACAGAATACCCTCCCAGAGCTGTTGCTTAGATGTGAACTGCGTCCCGCCATCATAGACACTCCTTTTAATGATGCTCCAAAGGTTCTGAATGGGGTTGAGGTCAGGGGAGCATGGGGGTCACACCATAAGTTTGTCCCCTTTTATGCCCATATCAGCCAGAGATGCAGATGTTTTATGTGCAGCATGAGATGGTGCATTATCATGCAGAAAAATGATCTTGCTGTGAAATACACGGTTCTTCTTCTTGAACCATGGCAGGAAGTGCTGTTTGAGAAAATCCACATACATTATGGAGTTCATCTTTAGCGCCTTCAGGGATCCTAAAGGGGCCGACAATCTCTCTCCCCATGATTCCAGCCCAAAACATTACTCCACCTCCTCCTTGTTGGCGCTGTAGCCGTGTTTGCGTGGGGTGTCCATCAACCAGCCATCCTCCACTCCATCCATCTGGACCATCGAGCGCTGCACGGCACTCATCCGTGAACAAAACAGTTTTGAAATCAGTCTTCATGTAATGTTTGGCCCACTGGAGCCGTTTCTGCTTGTGTGAAGTGGATAGAGGAGGTCGACAGGATGGCGTATGCACAGCTGCAAACCTCTGAAGGACCCTGCATCTTGTTGTTCGGGGGACGTTGGAGGCACAAGCAGCTTCAAAAACTTGTCTGCTGCTATGACAAGGCTTTTTTGCCGCTGCTCTTTCAACCTGACGTAATTGCCTGTAGGAAAGAGTCCTCAATTTGCCCTTATCAGCACGCACACGTGTGTACTGTGAATCAGCTACATACTTCTTGATTGCCAAGACACTTCATCCTGATCATCGCACAATGTTGATTGTAGTCATGCCTTGACCTAAACACTCCACAATTTGTTGCTTCTCAGCAGCCGACACATCCTTTTTCTTTCTCATTTTGGCAGAAAATGTAGGCTGCTTAATAATGTGGGACAGCCTTCTTAAGTAGTCTTGCCTTTCATTGGACACACCTGCCAAACTAATTAGCACAGGTGTCTGCAATTGCTTACAGTGATATAAAGAGCCCTGACACACATCACCATCAATGAGTTTAACTGACAAACAAACAAATTCTTCCCTTATCACTCCTAAACACTTTTTGCATAATAATTTGGAACGCGGTGTACATGTGCTTTTCCACAAAACACCAGTGGTTCACGTAGTGAATCTTACAGTTCTAACTTGCCAACCGTGGTCTGAATGGAGTTGTTCAATAAAGGGCCCAAAATTAAGATAACATAGATGGGAGAGGTCTCTATGAATAGGAATTCCTAAGTATTTGATACCCTGTGAGGGCCAGGCAAAGGGAAAGTTGGACTGGATGGAATCCTGTATGGATTTGGGGAGGGAGACATCGAGGGCCTCAGACTTCGCTGCATTGATTTTAAAATTTTACCATGTAACAAAGTGATCTATTTCAGCCATAACAGCAGGGATGGATATATGTGATTGAGTGATATATACTAGGACATCATCAGCAAATAGAGAGCACTTGTACTCGGTGCCTCCCACCTCAATCCACCTAATATTGGGGTTATGGCGAATTGATGAGAGCAGGTGCTCCGTCACTAGGATGTATAAGAGAGGGGACAGAGGACATCCCTGCCTTGTCCCATTGGTGATTGTGAAAGGTGATGAAAATGTTCTGACGCGCCCCCTGGGCCTTGGGACACCCGGAGCCGGACCCTTTTTGGTGGATGCTGGTGGTTGTAGTCTTCGTGGCGGCGATCCGGTTCCGTGGCTCAGGGCGGTCAAACCAGTGGCGGAACTATTTATGTGGTTTTGATGTTTAAATGTCCGACTACGCCACCCGTGGATTGCGGTCAGAGTGAACCGCCGCTACAGGGCAGACCGCTAAGGCTGGTGTTGTGGGTGCAGCAGAGCGTAGCATAACTCCCCACGGGAGGAGTATAGCCTCAGGGCAGTGTATGCGGAGGATGGGGGTGATGGTGCAGGGCAGCAGCAGTAACGACACGGAGTCAGTGATGCAGTTCAGGGCCTTTACTCACAGTTCTTATTATCCAGACCACGTCTGCAGGTAACGGCTGCCCACGTCGTACTGTGCTCACCAGGTGAGGGGCTCAGACAACTCCCAGATAACTTTGGAGCGCTTCACAGGACCCCCTTTGTGTGTCCTTTGTCTGGCCTTTCTTACCAACACTTCTGTCCGGCTGCCTCGGGCCTCCTCTTGGTAAACTTGGCGCCAGTTTCCCTGACCCTATGTGGTGCCTTCCTAGCGGGTGGAGCAAGGGGCTGCGCCACATAAAATGTCAGAGCCTCCGGTTTCTAGCTGAGGGTTGTTTCCTGCCTCCACTAGTTCGGGGACCGGTCTCCCCCTTTGGCCTGACCCCTCCACGCAGGTGGATTCGGGCGTGCGGTGGCGACTCGCCCGTCCGCACCCCTGGGATCCCTTCATTCCTCGTTCCTGGAGCCTTCTCCGCTCCTCTTCCTTCCTTCTCCCTCTTGCAGGCCTGGGCCTCTGTTACTAGGCCCGCCTCCGGAGCAGAGCTCATGCAGAGCCCCTGCTCCCTGCCACTTCTGCTCAGACTTCTCTGCACTGAACTAAGATGGTGCCCACCTTTTATACTCCCTTCTCAATGCACCCAGGAACTGCTTCCTCCCTGCTCCTGCACTGCAGGGTTCACCTTCCTCAGTGTTCCCTCCCCCCACTCCAGCCAGGGACAGGGACTGTCGTGCCCATCTCAGGGGCATATTGGTCGCCCTGCCCCACGGCAATGTGGTGTAATGCATGCAGGTGTCGGGTCCTGATCCACACTCCATCCTTATCTGAGAGTGAGATATCACCCTCTGGGTGAGGTGCAATACGTCTGTAGCAACCGAGCCCTCGGTGCTACAGTTCCATTTATCTTCAGCCTAGGTGACGTATTGTGATACAGGGCCGTGATTTTGGCTATAAAAGGGTCCCCTAGACCCCTACCCCAAGCTTTTTAAGAGAATCATATATGGCGTGCCAGGAGACTCTATGGAATGCTTTCTCAGCATCCAACGAGAGTATCTACTTACAAATTTTTAACTGCATCTAGCCCAGGAAATACTTTGTGCCTAGTAGCAGTGTCTGCTAGTCAGCGGATTATCCCGGCTGTTAAGCAAGCTCCACCACCTGTAGTTTGGACACTTCATTTTTTCAAAGGAAATGCTTCGGGACCACGGGATACTCAGTGAAGAGCATCAGGAGGCACCCCAAGGCATAGGGACTGGGACTGGCAGTAGGATGCCTTGCGGTGGACAGCCGAGCTCGATCCTTATAAAAGCTTTTTAACTGCAGCAGCTTTAGTGGACGCTACTGGAGCTGGAATTACGCGGCTGCTGGCATGAGACTTGCCCTCCAATAGATCCTTGTAAATGGATTTAAAGTGTATTCATTCAAATTAGAGGGACTATTTAAATTAAAAAGCTTAGAGCTGCCTCCACCACAGGGGGGCTCGCTCGACCCACCAGCGGACAGGCACCAGTATTGGGAGAGGGGGGCTGGCCGTCAGGGTTCACCGCGGCTCTGGCACAAACCCGGCGACACGGAGGTGGCACGGGCAGGAGCGGACTGGCCGTCTCGGCTTCTCACTTTTTGGATTTTAGAAGGGCATGACATGCCTATATCTGTGTCTCCCCCTCCTTTTACTCCTCCACCTCTTTTCTTTTCGCATGACTATATGTACTTGTCACTTTTCCATGTGTTAGTTGTGTCTTCTGAGCAGTTTGTCAGCTTTTGGACACCTTTGAAGGTGTTTTCTATGTGTTTCTATGTGTTTTTGTTTGCCTGCCATTGGTTTTAACGGTGTTCGAAGGTGTTCGACGAACAGTTTGGCGAACACACGGGTGTTCGACGAACCGAACCGAACTCGAACACTACGGGGGTGGCTCAACACTATTCAGCAGGCAGAGTCTGTATCAGGAGTGCAGCAGGTAGAGTCTGTATCAGGAGTGCAGCAGGCAGAGTCTGTCTGTATCAGAGTGCAGCAGGCAGAGTCTGTATCAGGAGTGCAGCAGGCAGAGTCTGTATCAGGAGTGCAGCAGGCAGAGTCTGTCTGTATCAGGAGTGCAGCAGGCAGAGTCTGTATCAGGAGTGCAGCAGGCAGAGTCTGTCTGTATCAGGAGTGCAGCAGGCAGAGTCTGTCTGTATCAGGAGTGCAGCAGGCAGAGTCTGTATCAGAGTGCAACAGGCAGAGTCTGTATCAGAGGGCAGCAGGCAGAGTCTGTATGAGGAGTGCAGCAGGCAGAGTCTGTGTCAGGAGTGCAGCAGGCAGAGTCTGTATCAGGAGTGCAGCCTGCAGAGTCTGTATCAGAGTGCAGCAGGCAGATTCTGTCTGTATCAGGAGTGCAGCAGGCAGTGTCTGTCTGTATCAGGAGTGTAGCAGGCAGAGTCTGTATCAGAGTGCAGCAGGCAGAGTCTATATCAGGAGTGCAGCAGGCAGAGTCTGTATCAGGAGTGCAGCAGGCATAGTCGGTATGAGGAGTGCAGCCTGCAGAGTCTGTATCAGGAGTGCAGCAGCCAGAGTCTGTATCAGGAGTGCAGCAGGCAGAGTCTGTATCAGAGTGCTGCAGGCAGAGTCTGTATCAGGAGTGCAGCAGGCAGAGTCTGTATCAGAGTGCAGCAGGCAGAGTCTGTATCAGGAGTGCAGCAGGCAGAGTCTGTATCAGGAGTGCAGCAGGCAGAGTCTGTATCAGGAGTGCAGCAGGCAGAGTCTGTATCAGAGTGCAGCAGGCAGAGTCTGTATCAGGAGTGCAGCAGGCAGAGTCTGTATGAGGAGTGCAGCAGGCAGAGTCTGTGTCAGGAGTGCAGCAGGCAGAGTCTGTATCAGGAGTGCAGCCTGCAGAGTCTGTATCAGAGTGCAGCAGGCAGATTCTGTCTGTATCAGGAGTGCAGCAGGCAGTGTCTGTCTGTATCAGGAGTGTAGCAGGCAGAGTCTGTATCAGAGTGCAGCAGGCAGAGTCTATATCAGGAGTGCAGCAGGCAGAGTCTGTATCAGGAGTGCAGCAGGCATAGTCGGTATGAGGAGTGCAGCCTGCAGAGTCTGTATCAGGAGTGCAGCAGCCAGAGTCTGTATCAGGAGTGCAGCAGGCAGAGTCTGTATGAGGAGTGCAGCAGGCAGAGTCTGTATGAGGAGTGCAGCAGGCTGAGTCTGTATCAGGAGTGCAGCAGGCAGAGTCTGTATCAGGAGTGCAGCAGGCATAGTCGGTATGAGGAGTGCAGCCTGCAGAGTCTGTATCAGGAGTGCAGCAGGCAGAGTCTGTATCAGGAGTGCAGCAGGCAGATTCTGTATCAGGAGTGCAGCAGGCAGAGTCTGTATCAGGAGTGCAGCAGGCATAGTCGGTATGAGGAGTGCAGCCTGCAGAGTCTGTATCAGGAGTGCAGCAGCCAGAGTCTGTATCAGAGTGCAGCAGGCAGATTCTATATGAGGAGTGCAGCAGGCTGAGTCTGTATCAGGAGTGCAGCAGACAGAGTCTGTATCAGGAGTGCAGCAAGCAGAGTCTGTATCAGGAGTGCAGCAGGCAGGGTCTGTATCAGGAGTGCAGCAGGCAGAGTCTGTATCCGGAGTACAGCAGGCAGAGTCTGTATCAGGAGTGCAGCAGGCAGAGTCTGTATGAGGAGTGCAGCCTGCAGAGTCTGTATCAGAGTGCAGCAGTCAGAGTCTGTATCAGGAGTGCAGCAGTCAGAGTCTGTATCAGGAGTGCAGCAGTCAGAGTCTGTATCAGGAGTGCAGCAGGCAGAGTCTGTATCCGGAGTACAGCAGGCAGAGTCTGTATCAGGAGTGCAGCAGGCAGAGTCTGTATGAGGGGTGCAGCAGGCAGAGTCTGTATCAGGAGTGCAACAGGCAGAGTCTGTATCCGGAGTACAGCAGGCAGAGTCTGTATCAGGAGTGCAGCAGGCAGAGTCTGTATGAGGAGTGCAGCCTGCAGAGTCTGTATCAGAGTGCAGCAGGCAGAGTCTGTATCAGGAGTGCAGCAGGCAGAGTCTGTATCAGGAGTGCAGCAGGCAGAGTCTGTATCAGGAGTGCAGCAGGCAGAGTCTGTATCAGAGTGCAGCAGGCAGAGTCTGTCTGTATCAGGAGTGCAGCAGGCAGAATTTGTATCAGGAGTGCAGCAGGCAGAGTCTGTATGAGGAGTGCAGCCGGCAGAGTCTGTATCCGGAGTACAGCAGGCAGAGTCTGTATCAGGAGTGCAGCAGGCAGAGTCTGTATCAGGAGTGCAGCAGGCAGAGTCTGTATCCGGAGTACAGCAGACAGAGTCTGTATCAGGAGTGCAGCAGTCAGAGTCTGTATCAGGAGTGCAGGAGCCAGAGTCTGTATCAGGAGTGCAGCAGGCAGAGTCTGTATCAGGAGTGCAGCCTGCAGAGTCTGTATCAGAGTGCAGCAGGCAGAGTCTGTATCAGAGTGGAACAGGCAGAGTCTATCAGAGTGCAGCAGGCAGATTCTATATGAGGAGTGCAGCAGGCTGAGTCTGTATCAGGAGTGCAGCAGGCAGAGTCTGTATCAGGAGTGCAGCAGGCAGAGTCTGTCTGTATCAGGAGTGCAGCAGGCAGAGTCTGTCTGTATCAGGAGTGCAGCAGGCAGAGTCTGTATCAGGAGTGCAGCAGGCAGAGTCTGTATCATGAGTGCAGCAGGCAGAATCTGTATCAGGAGTGCAGTAGGCAGAGTCTGTATCAGAGTTCAGCAGGCAGAGTCTGTATCAGGAGTGCAGCAGGTAGAGTCTGTATCAGGAGTGCAGCAGGCAGAGTCTGTATCAGGAGTGCAGCAGGCAGAATCTGTATCAGGAGTGCAGCAGGCAGAATCTGTATCAGGAGTGCAGCAGGCAGAGTCTGTATCAGGAGTGCAGCAGGCAGAGTCTGTCTGTATCAGGAGTGCAGCAGGCAGAGTCTGTCTGTATCAGAGTGCAGCAGGCAGAGTCTGTATCAGGAGTGCAGCAGGCAGAGTCTGTATCAGGAGTGCAGCAGGCAGAGTCTGTCTGTATCAGGAGTGCAGCAGGCAGAGTCTGTATCAGGAGTGCAGCAGGCAGAGTCTGTATCAGAGTGCAACAGGCAGAGTCTGTATCAGAGTGCAACAGGCAGAGTCTGTATCAGGAGTGCAGCAGGCAGAGTCTGTATCAGGAGTGCAGCAGGCAGAGTCTGTGTCAGGAGTGCAGCAGGCAGAGTCTGTATCAGGAGTGCAGCCTGCAGAGTCTGTATCAGAGTGCAGCAGGCAGAGTCTGTATCAGAGTGGAACAGGCAGAGTCTATCAGAGTGCAGCAGGCAGATTCTATATGAGGAGTGCAGCAGGCTGAGTCTGTATCAGGAGTGCAGCAGGCAAAGTACGTATCAGGAGTCCAGCAAGCAGAGTCTGTATCAGGAGTGCAGCAGGAAGGGTCTGTATCAGGAGTGCAGCAGGCAGAGTCTGTATCAGGAGTGCAGCAGGCAGAGTCTGTATCAGGAGTGCAGGAGGCAGAGTCTGTATCCGGAGTGCAGCAGGCAGAGTCTGTATCAGGAGTGCAGCAGGCAGTGTCTGTCTGTATCAGGAGTGCAGCAGGCAGAGTATGTATCAGGAGTGCAGCAGGCAGAGTCTGTCTGTATCAGGAGTGCAGCAGGCAGAGTCTGTATCAGGAGTGCAGCCTGCAGAGTCTGTATCAGAGTGCAGCAGGCAGAGTCTGTATCAGAGTGGAACAGGCAGAGTCTATCAGAGTGCAGCAGGCAGATTCTATATGAGGAGTGCAGCAGGCTGAGTCTGTATCAGGAGTGCAGCAGGCAAAGTCTGTATCAGGAGTGCAGCAGGCAGAGTCTGTATCAGGAGTGCAGCATGCAGGGTCTGTATCAGGAGTGCAGCAGGCAGAGTCTGTATCAGGAGTGCAGCAGGCAGAGTCTGTCTGTATCAGGAGTGCAGCAAGCAGAGTCTGTATCAGGAGTGCAGCAGGCAGAGTCTGTCTGTATCAGGAGTGCAGCAAGCAGAGTCTGTATCAGGAGTGCAGCAGGCAGAGTCTGTATCAGAGTGCAGCAGGCAGAGTCTGTATCAGAGTGGAACAGGCAGAGTCTATCAGAGTGCAGCAGGCAGATTCTATATGAGGAGTGCAGCAGGCTGAGTCTGTATCAGGAGTGCAGCAGGCAGAGTCTGTATCAGGAGTGCAGCAGGCAGAGTCTGTCTGTATCAGGAGTGCAGCAGGCAGAGTCTGTATCAGGAGTGCAGCAGGCAGAGTCTGTATCAGGAGTGCAGCAGGCAGAATCTGTATCAGGAGTGCAGTAGGCAGAGTGTGTATCAGAGTTCAGCAGGCAGAGTCTGTATCAGGAGTGCAGCAGGTAGAGTCTGTATCAGGAGTGCAGCAGGCAGAGTCTGTATCAGGAGTGCAGCAGGCAGAATCTGTATCAGGAGTGCAGCAGGCAGAATCTGTATCAGGAGTGCAGCAGGTAGAGTCTGTATCAGAGTGCAGCAGGCAGAGTCTGTATCAGGAGTGCAGCAGGTAGAGTCTGTATCAGGAGTGCAGCAGGCAAAGTCTGTATCAGGAGTGCAACAGGCAGAGTCTGTATCAGGAGTGCAGCAGGCAGAGTCTGTATCAGGAGTGCAGCAGGCAGAATCTGTATCAGGAGTGCAGTAGGCAGAGTCTGTATCAGAGTGCAGCAGGCAGAGTCTGTATCAGGAGTGCAGCAGATAGAGTCTGTATCAGGAGTGCAGCAGGCAAAGTCTGTATCAGGAGTGCAGCAGGCAGAGTCTGTATCAGGAGTGCAGCAGGCAGAATCTGTATCAGAGTGCAGCAGGCAGAGTCTGTCTGTATCAGGAGTGCAGCAGGCAGAGTCTGTATCAGGAGTGCAGCAGGCAGAGTCTGTATCAGGAGTGCAGCAGGCAGAATCTGTATCAGAGTGCAGCAGGCAGAGTCTGTATCAGGAGTGCAGCAGGCAGAGTCTGTATCAGGAGTGCAGCAGGCAGAGTCTGTATCAGGAGTGCAGCAGGCAGAGTCTGTATCAGGAGTGCAGCAGGCAGAGTCTGTATCAGGAGTGCAGCAGGCAGAGTCTGTATCAGGAGTGCAGCAGGCCGAGTCTGTCTGTATCAGGAGTGCAGCAGGCAGAGTCTGTATCAGAGTGCAGCAGTCTGTCTGTATCAGGAGTGCAGCAGGCAGAGTCTGTATCAGGAGTGCAGCAGGCAGAGTCTGTATCAGGAGTGCAGCAGGCAGAGTCTGTATCAGGAGTGCAGCAGGCAGAGTCTGTATCAGGAGTGCAGCAGGCAGAGTCTGTCTGTATCAGGAGTGCAGCAGGCAGAGTCTGTATCAGGAGTGCAGCAGGCAGAGTCTGTATCCGGAGTGCAGCAGGCAGAGTCTGTATGAGGAGTGCAGCCTGCAGAGTCTGTATCAGAGTGCAGCAGCCAGAGTCTGTATCAGGAGTGCAGCAGGCAGAGTCTGTATCAGGAGTGCAGCTTGCAGAGTCTGTATCAGAGTGCAGCAGGCAGAGTCTGTATCAGAGTGGAACAGGCAGAGTCTATCAAAGTGCAGCAGGCAGATTCTATATGAGGAGTGCAGCAGGCAGAGTCTGTATCAGGAGTGCAGCAGGCAAAGTCTGTATCAGGAGTGCAGCAGGCAAAGTCTGTATCAGGAGTGCAGCAGGCAGAGTTTGTATCAGGAGTGCAGCAGGCAAAGTCTGTATCAGGAGTGCAGCAGGCAGAGTCTGTATCAGGAGTGCAGCAGGCAGAGTCTGTCTGTATCAGGAGTGCAGCAGGCAGAGTCTGTATCAGGAGTGCAGCAGGCAGAGTCTGTATCAGGAGTGCAGCAGGCAAAGTCTGTATCAGGAGTGCAGCAGGCAGAGTCTGTATCAGGAGTGCAGCAGGCAGAGTCTGTATCAGGAGTGCAGCAGGCAGAGTCTGTCTGTATCAGGAGTGCAGCAGGCAGAGACTGTATCAGGAGTGCAGCAGGCAGAGTCTGTATCAGAGTGCAGCAGGCAGAGTCTGTATCAGGAGTGCAGCGCGCAGAATCTGTATCAGGAGTTCAGCAGGCAGAGTCTGTATCAGGAGTTCAGCAGGCAGAGTCTGTATCAGAGTGCAGCAGGCAGAGTCTGTATCAGAGTGCAGCAGGCAGAGTCTGTATCAGAGAGCAGCAGGCAGAGTCTGTATCAGGAGTGCAGCAGGCAGAGTCTGTATCAGGAGTTCAGCTGGCAGAGTCTGTATCAGAGTTCAGCAGGCAGAGTCTGTATCAGAGTTCAGCAGGCAGAGTCTGTATCAGAGTGTAGCAGGCAGAGTCTGTATCAGAGTTCAGCAGGCAGAGTCTGTATCAGGAGTGCAGCAGGCAGAGTCTGTCTGTATCAGGAGTGCAGCAGGCAGAGTCTGTATCAGGAGTGCAGCAGGCAGAGTCTGTATCAGAGTGCAGCAGGCAGAGTCTGTATCAGGAGTGCAGCGCGCAGAGTCTGTATCAGGAGTGCAGCAGGCAGAGTCTGTATCAGGAGTGCAGCAGGAAGAGTCTGTATCAGAGTGCAGCAGGCAGAGTCTGTATCAGAGTGCAGCAGGCAGAGTCTGTATCAAGAGTGCAGCAGGCAGAGTCTGTATCAGGAGTTCAGCTGGCAGAGTCTGTATCAGGAGTGCAGCAGGCAGAGTCTGTATCAGGAGTGCAGCAGGCAGAGTCTGTATCAGAGTGTAGCAGGCAGAGTCTGTATCAGGAGTGCAGCGCGCAGAATCTGTATCAGGAGTTCAGCAGGCAGAGTCTGTATCAGGAGTTCAGCAGGCAGAGTCTGTATCAGAGTGCAGCAGGCAGAGTCTGTATCAGAGTGCAGCAGGCAGAGTCTGTATCAGAGAGCAGCAGGCAGAGTCTGTATCAGGAGTGCAGCAGGCAGAGTCTGTATCAGGAGTTCAGCTGGCAGAGTCTGTATCAGAGTTCAGCAGGCAGAGTCTGTATCAGAGTTCAGCAGGCAGAGTCTGTATCAGAGTGTAGCAGGCAGAGTCTGTATCAGAGTTCAGCAGGCAGAGTCTGTATCAGGAGTGCAGCAGGCAGAGTCTGTCTGTATCAGGAGTGCAGCAGGCAGAGTCTGTATCAGGAGTGCAGCAGGCAGAGTCTGTATCAGAGTGCAGCAGGCAGAGTCTGTATCAGGAGTGCAGCAGGCAGAGTCTGTATCAGGAGTGCAGCAGGCAGAGTCTGTATCAGGAGTGCAGCAGGCAAAGTCTGTATCAGGAGTGCAGCAGGCAAAGTCTGTATCAGGAGTGCAGCAGGCAGAGTTTGTATCAGGAGTGCAGCAGGCAAAGTCTGTATCAGGAGTGCAGCAGGCAGAGTCTGTATCAGGAGTGCAGCAGGCAGAGTCTGTCTGTATCAGGAGTGCAGCAGGCAGAGTCTGTATCAGGAGTGCAGCAGGCAGAGTCTGTATCAGGAGTGCAGCAGGCAAAGTCTGTATCAGGAGTGCAGCAGGCAGAGTCTGTATCAGGAGTGCAGCAGGCAGAGTCTGTATCAGGAGTGCAGCAGGCAGAGTCTGTCTGTATCAGGAGTGCAGCAGGCAGAGACTGTATCAGGAGTGCAGCAGGCAGAGTCTGTATCAGAGTGCAGCAGGCAGAGTCTGTATCAGGAGTGCAGCGCGCAGAATCTGTATCAGGAGTTCAGCAGGCAGAGTCTGTATCAGGAGTTCAGCAGGCAGAGTCTGTATCAGAGTGCAGCAGGCAGAGTCTGTATCAGAGTGCAGCAGGCAGAGTCTGTATCAGAGAGCAGCAGGCAGAGTCTGTATCAGGAGTGCAGCAGGCAGAGTCTGTATCAGGAGTTCAGCTGGCAGAGTCTGTATCAGAGTTCAGCAGGCAGAGTCTGTATCAGAGTTCAGCAGGCAGAGTCTGTATCAGAGTGTAGCAGGCAGAGTCTGTATCAGAGTTCAGCAGGCAGAGTCTGTATCAGGAGTGCAGCAGGCAGAGTCTGTCTGTATCAGGAGTGCAGCAGGCAGAGTCTGTATCAGGAGTGCAGCAGGCAGAGTCTGTATCAGAGTGCAGCAGGCAGAGTCTGTATCAGGAGTGCAGCGCGCAGAGTCTGTATCAGGAGTGCAGCAGGCAGAGTCTGTATCAGGAGTGCAGCAGGAAGAGTCTGTATCAGAGTGCAGCAGGCAGAGTCTGTATCAGAGTGCAGCAGGCAGAGTCTGTATCAAGAGTGCAGCAGGCAGAGTCTGTATCAGGAGTTCAGCTGGCAGAGTCTGTATCAGGAGTGCAGCAGGCAGAGTCTGTATCAGGAGTGCAGCAGGCAGAGTCTGTATCAGAGTGTAGCAGGCAGAGTCTGTATCAGGAGTGCAGCGCGCAGAATCTGTATCAGGAGTTCAGCAGGCAGAGTCTGTATCAGGAGTTCAGCAGGCAGAGTCTGTATCAGAGTGCAGCAGGCAGAGTCTGTATCAGAGTGCAGCAGGCAGAGTCTGTATCAGAGAGCAGCAGGCAGAGTCTGTATCAGGAGTGCAGCAGGCAGAGTCTGTATCAGGAGTTCAGCTGGCAGAGTCTGTATCAGAGTTCAGCAGGCAGAGTCTGTATCAGAGTTCAGCAGGCAGAGTCTGTATCAGAGTGTAGCAGGCAGAGTCTGTATCAGAGTTCAGCAGGCAGAGTCTGTATCAGGAGTGCAGCAGGCAGAGTCTGTCTGTATCAGGAGTGCAGCAGGCAGAGTCTGTATCAGGAGTGCAGCAGGCAGAGTCTGTATCAGAGTGCAGCAGGCAGAGTCTGTATCAGGAGTGCAGCAGGCAGAGTCTGTATCAGGAGTGCAGCAGGCAGAGTCTGTATCAGGAGTGCAGCAGGAAGAGTCTGTATCAGAGTGCAGCAGGCAGAGTCTGTATCAGAGTGCAGCAGGCAGAGTCTGTATCAAGAGTGCAGCAGGCAGAGTCTGTATCAGGAGTTCAGCTGGCAGAGTCTGTATCAGGAGTGCAGCAGGCAGAGTCTGTATCAGGAGTGCAGCAGGCAGAGTCTGTATCAGAGTGTAGCAGGCAGAGTCTGTATCAGGAGTGCAGCAGGTAGAGTCTGTATCAGGAGTGCAGCAGGCAAAGTCTGTATCAGGAGTGCAGCAGGCAGAGTCTGTCTGTATCAGGAGTGCAGCAGGCAGTGTCTGTATCAGGAGTGCAGCAGGCAGTGTCTGTATCTGGAGTGCAGCAGGCAGAGTATGTATCAGGAGTGCAGCAGGCAGAGTCTGTATCAGGAGTGCAGCAGGCAGAGTCTGTATCAGGAGTGCAGCAGGCATAGTCTGTATCAGGAGTGCAGCAGGCAGTGTCTGTATCAGGAGTGCAGCAGGCAAAGTCTATCAGGAGTGCAGCAGGCAGAGTCTGTATCAGAGTGCAGCAGGCAGAGTCTGTATCAGGAGTACAGCAGGCAGAGTCTGTATCAGGAGTGCAGCAGGCAGTGTCTGTATCAGGAGTGCAGCAGGCAGAGTCTGTATCAGGAGTGCGGCAGGCAGAGTCTGTATCAGGAGTGCGGCAGGCAGAGTCTATCAGAGTGGAGCAGGCAGAGTCTGTATCAGGATTGCAGCAGGTAGAGTCTGTATCAGGAGTGCAGCAGGCAGAGTCTGCATCAGGAGTGCAGCAGGCAGAGTCTGCATCAGGAGTGCAGCAGGCAGAGTCTGTATCAGGAGTGCAGCAGGCAGTGTCTGTATCAGGAGTGCAGCAGGCAGTGTCTGTATCAGGAGTGCAGCAGGCAGAGTCTGTATCAGAGTGCAGCAGGGAGAGTGTATCAGGAGTGCAGCAGGAAGAGTCTGTATCAGAGTGCAGCAGGCAGAGTCTGTATCAGAGTGCAGCAGGCAGAGTGTATCAGGAGTGCAGCAGGAAGAGTCTGTATCAGAGTGCAGCCGGCAGAGTCTGTATCAGAGTGCAGCAGGCAGAGTCTGTATCAGAGTGCAGCAGGCAGAGTCTGTATCAGAGTGCAGCCGGCAGAGTCTGTATCAGAGTACAGCAGGCAGAGTCTGTATCAGAGTGCAGCAGGCAGAGTCTGTATCAGGAGTGCAGCAGGCAGTGCCTGTATCAGGAGTGCAGCAGGCTGAGTCTGTATCAGGAGTGTAGCAGGCAGAGTCTGTATCAGGAGTGCAGCAGGCAGAGTCTGTATCAGAGTGCAGCAGGCAGAGTCTGTATCAGGAGTGCAGCAGGCAGTGTCTGTATCAGGAGTGCAGCAGGCAGAGTCTGTATCAGGAGTGCGGCAGGCAGAGTCTGTATCAGGAGTGCGGCAGGCAGAGTCTATCAGAGTGGAGCAGGCAGAGTCTATCAGAGTGTAGCAGGCAGAGTCTGTATCAGGATTGCAGCAGGTAGAGTCTGTATCAGAGTGCAGCAGGCAGAGTCTGTATCAGGAGTGCAGCAGGCAGAGTCTGCATCAGGAGTGCAGCAGGCAGAGTCTGCATCAGGAGTGCAGCAGGCAGAGTCTGTATCAGGAGTGCAGCAGGCAGTGTCTGTATCAGGAGTGCAGCAGGCAGTGTCTGTATCAGGAGTGCAGCAGGCAGAGTCTGTATCAGAGTGCAGCAGGCAGAGTCTGTATCAGAGTGCAGCAGGCAGAGTGTATCAGGAGTGCAGCAGGAAGAGTCTGTATCAGAGTGCAGCCGGCAGAGTCTGTATCAGAGTGCAGCAGGCAGAGTCTGTATCAGGAGTGCAGCAGGAAGAGTCTGTATCAGAGTGCAGCAGGCAGAGTCTGTATCAGAGTGCAGCAGGCAGAGTGTATCAGGAGTGCAGCAGGAAGAGTCTGTATCAGAGTGCAGCCGGCAGAGTCTGTATCAGAGTGCAGCAGGCAGAGTCTGTATCAGAGTGCAGCAGGCAGAGTCTGTATCAGAGTGCAGCCGGCAGAGTCTGTATCAGAGTACAGCAGGCAGAGTCTGTATCAGAGTGCAGCAGGCAGAGTCTGTATCAGGAGTGCAGCAGGCAGTGCCTGTATCAGGAGTGCAGCAGGCTGAGTCTGTATCAGGAGTGTAGCAGGCAGAGTCTGTATCAGGAGTGCAGCAGGCAGAGTCTGTATCAGGAGTGCAGCAGGCAGAGTCTGTATCAGGAGTGCAGCAGGCAGAGTCTGTCTGTATCAGGAGTGCAGCTGGCAGAGTCTGTATCAGGAGTGCAGCAGGCAGAGTCTGTATCAGGAGTGCAGCAGGCAGTGTCTGTATCAGGAGTGCATCAGGCAGAGTCTGTATCAGAGTGCAGCCTGCAGAGTCTGTATCAGAGTGCAGCCTGCAGAGTCTGGATCAGGAGTGCAGCAGGCAGAGTCTGGATCAGGAGTGCAGCAGGCAGAGTCTGGATCAGGAGTGCAGCAGGCAGAGTCTGTATCAGGAGTGCAGCAGGCAGAGTCTGGATCAGGAGTGCAGCAGGCAGAGTCTGGATCAGGAGTGCAGCAGGCAGAGTCTGTATCAGGAGTGCAGCAGGCAGAGTCTGTATCAGAGTGCAGCAGGCAGAGTCTGTATCAGAGTGCAGCAGGCAGAGTCTGTATCAGGAGTGCAGCAGGCAGAGTCTGTATCAGAGTGCAGCAGGCAGAGTCTGTATCAGGAGTGCAGCAGGCAGAGTCTGTATCAGGAGTGCAGCAGGCAGAGTCTGTATCAGAGTACAGAAGCCAGAGTCTGTATCAGGAGTGCAGCAGGCAGAGTCTGTATCAGGAGTGCAGCAGGCAGAGTCTGTATCAGAGTGCAGCAGGCAGAGTCTGTATCAGGAGTGCAGCAGGCAGAGTCTGTATCAGGAGTGCGGCAGGCAGAGTCTATCAGAGTGGAGCAGGCAGAGTCTATCAGAGTGTAGCAGGCAGAGTCTGTATCAGGATTGCAGCAGGTAGAGTCTGTATCAGAGTGCAGCAGGCAGAGTCTGTATCAGGAGTGCAGCAGGCAGAGTCTGCATCAGGAGTGCAGCAGGCAGAGTCTGCATCAGGAGTGCAGCAGGCAGAGTCTGTATCAGGAGTGCAGCAGGCAGTGTCTGTATCAGGAGTGCAGCAGGCAGTGTCTGTATCAGGAGTGCAGCAGGCAGAGTCTGTATCAGAGTGCAGCAGGCAGAGTCTGTATCAGAGTGCAGCAGGCAGAGTGTATCAGGAGTGCAGCAGGAAGAGTCTGTATCAGAGTGCAGCCGGCAGAGTCTGTATCAGAGTGCAGCAGGCAGAGTCTGTATCAGGAGTGCAGCAGGAAGAGTCTGTATCAGAGTGCAGCAGGCAGAGTCTGTATCAGAGTGCAGCAGGCAGAGTGTATCAGGAGTGCAGCAGGAAGAGTCTGTATCAGAGTGCAGCCGGCAGAGTCTGTATCAGAGTGCAGCAGGCAGAGTCTGTATCAGAGTGCAGCAGGCAGAGTCTGTATCAGAGTGCAGCCGGCAGAGTCTGTATCAGAGTACAGCAGGCAGAGTCTGTATCAGAGTGCAGCAGGCAGAGTCTGTATCAGGAGTGCAGCAGGCAGTGCCTGTATCAGGAGTGCAGCAGGCTGAGTCTGTATCAGGAGTGTAGCAGGCAGAGTCTGTATCAGGAGTGCAGCAGGCAGAGTCTGTATCAGGAGTGCAGCAGGCAGAGTCTGTATCAGGAGTGCAGCAGGCAGAGTCTGTCTGTATCAGGAGTGCAGCTGGCAGAGTCTGTATCAGGAGTGCAGCAGGCAGAGTCTGTATCAGGAGTGCAGCAGGCAGTGTCTGTATCAGGAGTGCATCAGGCAGAGTCTGTATCAGAGTGCAGCCTGCAGAGTCTGTATCAGAGTGCAGCCTGCAGAGTCTGGATCAGGAGTGCAGCAGGCAGAGTCTGGATCAGGAGTGCAGCAGGCAGAGTCTGGATCAGGAGTGCAGCAGGCAGAGTCTGTATCAGGAGTGCAGCAGGCAGAGTCTGTATCAGGAGTGCAGCAGGCAGAGTCTGTATCAGGAGTGCAGCAGGCAGAGTCTGGATCAGGAGTGCAGCAGGCAGAGTCTGTATCAGGAGTGCAGCAGGCAGAGTCTGTATCAGGAGTGCAGCAGGCAGAGTCTGTATCAGAGTGCAGCAGGCAGAGTCTGTATCAGAGTGCAGCAGGCAGAGTCTGTATCAGGAGTGCAGCAGGCAGAGTCTGTATCAGAGTGCAGCAGGCAGAGTCTGTATCAGGAGTGCAGCAGGCAGAGTCTGTATCAGGAGTGCAGCAGGCAGAGTCTGTATCAGAGTACAGAAGCCAGAGTCTGTATCAGGAGTGCAGCAGGCAGAGTCTGTATCAGGAGTGCAGCAGGCAGAGTCTGTATCAGAGTGCAGCAGGCAGAGTCTGTATCAGGAGTGCAGCAGGCAGAGTCTGTATCAGGAGTTCAGCAGGCAGAGTCTGTATCAGAGTGCAGCCTGCAGAGTCTGTATCAGAGTGCAGCAGGCAGAGTCTGTATCAGGAGTGCAGCAGGCAGAGTCTGTATCAGGAGTGCAGCAGGCAGTGTCTGTATCAGGAGTGCAGCAGGCAGAGTCTGTATCAGAGTGCAGCCTGCAGAGTCTGTATCAGAGTGCAGCAGGCAGAGTCTGGATCAGGAGTGCAGCAGGCAGAGTCTGGATCAGGAGTGCAGCAGGCAGAGTCTGGATCAGGAGTGCAGCAGGCAGAGTCTGGATCAGGAGTGCAGCAGGCAGAGTCTGTATCAGGAGTGCCGCAGGCAGAGTCTGTCTGAATCAGGAGTGCAGCTGGCAGAGTCTGTATCAGAGTGCAGCAGGCAGAGTCTGTATCAGGAGTGCAGCAGGCAGAGTCTGTATCAGGAGTGCAGCAGGCAGAGTCTGTATCAGAGTACAGCAGGCAGAGTCTGTATCAGGAGTGCAGCAGGCAGAGTCTGTATCAGAGTGCAACAGGCAGAGTCTGTATCAGGAGTGCAGCAGGCAGAGTCTGTATCAGGAGTGCAGCAAGCAGAGTCTGTATCAGGAGTGCAGCAGGCAGAGTCTGTCTGTATCAGGAGTGCAGCAGGCAGAGTATGTATCAGGAGTGCAGCAGGCAGAGTCTGTATCAGGAGTGCAGCAGGCAGAGTCTGGATCAGGAGTGCAGCAGGCAGAGTCTGTATCAGGAGTGCAGCAGGCAGAGTCTGTATCAGGAGTGCAGCAAGCAGAGTCTGTATCAGGAGTGCAGCAAGCAGAGTCTGTATCAGGAGTGCAGCAGGCAGAGTCTGGATCAGGAGTGCAGCAGGCAGAGTCTGTATCAGGAGTGCAGCAGGCAGAGTCTGGATCAGGAGTGCAGCAGGCAGAGTCTGTATCAGGAGTGCAGCAGGCAGAGTCTGTATCAGGAGTGCAGCAGGCAGAGTCTGTATCAGGAGTGCAGCAGGCAGAGTCTAGATCAGGAGTGCAGCAGGCAGAGTCTGTATCAGGAGTGCAGCAGGCAGAGTCTGTATCAGGAGTGCAGCAGGCAGAGTCTGTATCAGGAGTGCAGCAAGCAGAGTCTGGATCAGGAGTGCAGCAGGCAGAGTCTGTATCAGGAGTGCAGCAGGCAGAGTCTGTATCAGGAGTGCAGCAGGCAGAGTCTGGATCAGGAGTGCAGCAGGCAGAGTCTGTATCAGGAGTGCAGCAGGCAGAGTCTGTATCAGGAGTGCAGCAGGCAGAGTCTGTATCAGGAGTGCAGCAAGCAGAGTCTGTATCAGGAGTGCAGCAGGCAGAGTCTGGATCAGGAGTGCAGCAGGCAGAGTCTGGATCAGGAGTGCAGCAGGCAGAGTCTGGATCAGGAGTGCAGCAGGCAGAGTCTGTATCAGGAGTGCCGCAGGCAGAGTCTGTCTGTATCAGGAGTGCAGCTGGCAGAGTCTGTATCAGAGTGCAGCAGGCAGAGTCTGTATCAGGAGTGCAGCAGGCAGAGTCTGTATCAGGAGTGCAGCAGGCAGAGTCTGTATCAGAGTACAGCAGGCAGAGTCTGTATCAGGAGTGCAGCAGGCAGAGTCTGTATCAGAGTGCAACAGGCAGAGTCTGTATCAGGAGTGCAGCAGGCAGAGTCTGTATCAGGAGTGCAGCAAGCAGAGTCTGTATCAGGAGTGCAGCAGGCAGAGTCTGTCTGTATCAGGAGTGCAGCAGGCAGAGTATGTATCAGGAGTGCAGCAGGCAGAGTCTGTATCAGGAGTGCAGCAGGCAGAGTCTGGATCAGGAGTGCAGCAGGCAGAGTCTGTATCAGGAGTGCAGCAGGCAGAGTCTGTATCAGGAGTGCAGCAAGCAGAGTCTGTATCAGGAGTGCAGCAAGCAGAGTCTGTATCAGGAGTGCAGCAGGCAGAGTCTGGATCAGGAGTGCAGCAGGCAGAGTCTGTATCAGGAGTGCAGCAGGCAGAGTCTGGATCAGGAGTGCAGCAGGCAGAGTCTGTATCAGGAGTGCAGCAGGCAGAGTCTGTATCAAGAGTGCAGCAGGCAGAGTCTGTATCAGGAGTGCAGCAGGCAGAGTCTGGATCAGGAGTGCAGCAGGCAGAGTCTGTATCAGGAGTGCAGCAGGCAGAGTCTGTATCAGGAGTGCAGCAGGCAGAGTCTGTATCAGGAGTGCAGCAAGCAGAGTCTGGATCAGGAGTGCAGCAGGCAGAGTCTGTATCAGGAGTGCAGCAGGCAGAGTCTGTATCAGGAGTGCAGCAGGCAGAGTCTGGATCAGGAGTGCAGCAGGCAGAGTCTGTATCAGGAGTGCAGCAGGCAGAGTCTGTATCAGGAGTGCAGCAGGCAGAGTCTGTATCAGGAGTGCAGCAAGCAGAGTCTGTATCAGGAGTGCAGCAGGCAGAGTCTGTATCAGAGTGCAGCAGGCAGAGTCTGTATCAGGAGTGCAGCAGGCAGAGTCTGTATCAGGAGTGCAGCAGGCAGAGTCTGTATCAGGAGTGCAGCAGGCAGAGTCTGTATCAGAGTACAGCAGGCAGAGTCTGTATCAGGAGTGCAGCAGGCAGAGTCTGTATCAGAGTGCAACAGGCAGAGTCTGTATCAGGAGTGCAGCAGGCAGAGTCTGTATCAGGAGTGCAGCAAGCAGAGTCTGTATCAGGAGTGCAGCAGGCAGAGTCTGTCTGTATCAGGAGTGCAGCAGGCAGAGTATGTATCAGGAGTGCAGCAGGCAGAGTCTGTATCAGGAGTGCAGCAGGCAGAGTCTGGATCAGGAGTGCAGCAGGCAGAGTCTGTATCAGGAGTGCAGCAGGCAGAGTCTGTATCAGGAGTGCAGCAAGCAGAGTCTGTATCAGGAGTGCAGCAAGCAGAGTCTGTATCAGGAGTGCAGCAGGCAGAGTCTGGATCAGGAGTGCAGCAGGCAGAGTCTGTATCAGGAGTGCAGCAGGCAGAGTCTGGATCAGGAGTGCAGCAGGCAGAGTCTGTATCAGGAGTGCAGCAGGCAGAGTCTAGATCAGGAGTGCAGCAGGCAGAGTCTGTATCAGGAGTGCAGCAGGCAGAGTCTGTATCAGGAGTGCAGCAGGCAGAGTCTGTATCAGGAGTGCAGCAAGCAGAGTCTGGATCAGGAGTGCAGCAGGCAGAGTCTGTATCAGGAGTGCAGCAGGCAGAGTCTGTATCAGGAGTGCAGCAGGCAGAGTCTGGATCAGGAGTGCAGCAGGCAGAGTCTGTATCAGGAGTGCAGCAGGCAGAGTCTGTATCAGGAGTGCAGCAGGCAGAGTCTGTATCAGGAGTGCAGCAAGCAGAGTCTGTATCAGGAGTGCAGCAGGCAGAGTCTGGATCAGGAGTGCAGCAGGCAGAGTCTGGATCAGGAGTGCAGCAGGCAGAGTCTGGATCAGGAGTGCAGCAGGCAGAGTCTGTATCAGGAGTGCCGCAGGCAGAGTCTGTCTGTATCAGGAGTGCAGCTGGCAGAGTCTGTATCAGAGTGCAGCAGGCAGAGTCTGTATCAGGAGTGCAGCAGGCAGAGTCTGTATCAGGAGTGCAGCAGGCAGAGTCTGTATCAGAGTACAGCAGGCAGAGTCTGTATCAGGAGTGCAGCAGGCAGAGTCTGTATCAGAGTGCAACAGGCAGAGTCTGTATCAGGAGTGCAGCAGGCAGAGTCTGTATCAGGAGTGCAGCAAGCAGAGTCTGTATCAGGAGTGCAGCAGGCAGAGTCTGTCTGTATCAGGAGTGCAGCAGGCAGAGTATGTATCAGGAGTGCAGCAGGCAGAGTCTGTATCAGGAGTGCAGCAGGCAGAGTCTGGATCAGGAGTGCAGCAGGCAGAGTCTGTATCAGGAGTGCAGCAGGCAGAGTCTGTATCAGGAGTGCAGCAAGCAGAGTCTGTATCAGGAGTGCAGCAAGCAGAGTCTGTATCAGGAGTGCAGCAGGCAGAGTCTGGATCAGGAGTGCAGCAGGCAGAGTCTGTATCAGGAGTGCAGCAGGCAGAGTCTGGATCAGGAGTGCAGCAGGCAGAGTCTGTATCAGGAGTGCAGCAGGCAGAGTCTGTATCAAGAGTGCAGCAGGCAGAGTCTGTATCAGGAGTGCAGCAGGCAGAGTCTGGATCAGGAGTGCAGCAGGCAGAGTCTGTATCAGGAGTGCAGCAGGCAGAGTCTGTATCAGGAGTGCAGCAGGCAGAGTCTGTATCAGGAGTGCAGCAAGCAGAGTCTGGATCAGGAGTGCAGCAGGCAGAGTCTGTATCAGGAGTGCAGCAGGCAGAGTCTGTATCAGGAGTGCAGCAGGCAGAGTCTGGATCAGGAGTGCAGCAGGCAGAGTCTGTATCAGGAGTGCAGCAGGCAGAGTCTGTATCAGGAGTGCAGCAGGCAGAGTCTGTATCAGGAGTGCAGCAAGCAGAGTCTGTATCAGGAGTGCAGCAGGCAGAGTCTGTATCAGAGTGCAGCAGGCAGAGTCTGTATCAGGAGTGCAGCAGGCAGAGTCTGTATCAGGAGTGCAGCAGGCAGAGTCTGTATCAGGAGTGCAGCAGGCAGAGTCTGTATCAGAGTACAGCAGGCAGAGTCTGTATCAGGAGTGCAGCAGGCAGAGTCTGTATCAGAGTGCAACAGGCAGAGTCTGTATCAGGAGTGCAGCAGGCAGAGTCTGTATCAGGAGTGCAGCAAGCAGAGTCTGTATCAGGAGTGCAGCAGGCAGAGTCTGTCTGTATCAGGAGTGCAGCAGGCAGAGTATGTATCAGGAGTGCAGCAGGCAGAGTCTGTATCAGGAGTGCAGCAGGCAGAGTCTGGATCAGGAGTGCAGCAGGCAGAGTCTGTATCAGGAGTGCAGCAGGCAGAGTCTGTATCAGGAGTGCAGCAAGCAGAGTCTGTATCAGGAGTGCAGCAAGCAGAGTCTGTATCAGGAGTGCAGCAGGCAGAGTCTGGATCAGGAGTGCAGCAGGCAGAGTCTGTATCAGGAGTGCAGCAGGCAGAGTCTGGATCAGGAGTGCAGCAGGCAGAGTCTGTATCAGGAGTGCAGCAGGCAGAGTCTGGATCAGGAGTGCAGCAGGCAGAGTCTGTATCAGGAGTGCAGCAGGCAGAGTCTGTATCAGGAGTGCAGCAGGCAGAGTCTGGATCAGGAGTGCAGCAAGCAGAGTCTGGATCAGGAGTGCAGCAGGCAGAGTCTGTATCAGGAGTGCAGCAGGCAGAGTCTGTATCAGGAGTGCAGCAGGCAGATTCTGTATCAGGAGTGCAGCAGGCAGAGTCTGTATCAGGAGTGCAGCAGGCAGAGTCTGTATCAGGAGTGCAGCAAGCAGAGTCTGTATCAGGAGTGCAGCAGGCAGAGTATGTATCAGGAGTGCAGCAGGCAGAGTCTGTATCAGGAGTGCAGCAGGCAGAGTCTGTATCAGGAGTGCAGCAAGGACTGGTACGCAACGTTACACAACTTAGACTGCAGAAGAGGAAGGTTCCACTACAGCCAACCCAATAGATGGTGACCCAATCAGGATTCCCCACATTTAAAAAAATTTGTGGAAATAGTGGAAATAAGACCCACACCTCTTCCAGTACGGCCAACCCAGGAGATGGAGACCTAACCAGGAGTGTTCACATTGCCCTAAATGAGGGCCTAACACCACCGAAGTGGCATCAATGTCATCAGACTACAAGTAGTTTAACGCAGACCCAAACCTGTCCCACTACATCCAACCCAGGAGATGCAGATTCAATCGGAAGTGTTTACATTTAAAAAAATAGGGCCCAAGACCACCATTTCCGTGGCCAACAGATTGGAGATGGTGGAGTTCAAGCTCTTAGCTTTCTCATATGTAGGATGAAACAATCTTTTACGTGACCACAACTGCGGGACCGAGAGCTGGATGCAGTGCTGAGAGAGGGCGGAGTACAGGGAAACGGACAAACTGCTGGACCGTGAGTGAGGAGCAGGTGGAGATGTTACGGTGGATTGAGAAAGATGTGGTGTGCCCGGTGAAACAAACACATCAGGAGTGTCCCCTTCCGTTACAGCTGACGGGCTGTCACTCAGCCTGACTGGAGCGGGAAAGTACCGGAGTTTCTGCGATGGGAGTCCTGCGTGACAATACTTGGCACGGTAACAGAGGAGGAGGAAGAAGCAGCGGATGCGTTTGATGGGGCAGCTGATGGTTGTAGGGGTGCGCTGGTCCGCATTTCAGCGTGGTGAGATTCCCAGCATGAAGAATGTTGTTTGAGCATGTGAACATTCATGCATGTAGTAGTCAAATTATTGCAGTTTTTCCCTCTACTGAGTTTTTTATCGCAAAGTTTGCAGATAACGTGAGTTGGCTCATCCTTTGCAGTGACAAAAAAAGGCCCATGCTAGGAAACCCTTGCTGCCCCTGCGAGCTGCAGACCCGTGACCGCTGCTGGCCACAGGTTGTGGCTAAGGATGCAGTGCTCCTCGTGCTTGCATCACTCCGTGTCTGCACCGTACGGCGAAATGTAACCTCCTCGTCTTCCTCCTCCACCTCCTCAGATGAGCTACTCGGCTGCCTGACTCTGGGTTCACACCAAGTAGGATCTTCAACCTCGTCACCATCCAATGTGTTATCCCATTCCTCGCCCTCACAGTGACCCTTCTACTCTTGTTGCTCTGACAGCACAGTACAGTCCGCATCAGCCTCAGGTATCTGAGTCTCATCGGGAACCTGCTTGGACTCTACTTCGTCCTGCCCTGAATCCAAACTAAAAAAATTTTGGGCATCGGTGCAGATGCTTTCCTCCCCTTGACTCTGACTGTTTGGAGTACACTTATGATGCCCATGGTGTAGAATGGGTGAAGAGTTCTACAGACTCGCCCATCTGTGGATCCCTACAGTCAGTTGGGTGCTTGGACAGTTGTGACACGGGGGGGAAGCAAGGGTAATTGGGGTGCCACCTCTGTGGACTGTACTGTGTGTGATGTTGAGGTGGAGGAAGAAGAGGAGAGGGCACTGGAAGGAGAGCTTGCCATCTACTGGAGCACCTGCTCTTTCTGGCCCTTATCAGCAAGGTGTATCACTCTGCGGCTGTCAAAGGAAGGGAGTGCAGTAGGCCGTCCAGTAACAGAAGTTATCAGTTGTCTTTGGATAGGACCTGTTTGTGTTGCTTCACTAGTGCTTTCACTAACATTACCACATACCCCACATATACCTTGAAAACCAAGCCTATTCCCCCTTCCAGCACGCCCTCTCTTTTTCCCACTCATGTTGGTCAGATACAGTGGTAGGAGCAAGCAATTAACTAAAAAAGAATATGTTTTTTTCCTGTGCAATAGCTTAAGGAAATTTCAGCGACACTAAATGACAAAGTAAGATATGGCCTGCCGTATAACGTTACTAACAGACAAAGAAATTTGTTAGTGTGCATGAGGCCGATAAAACCTACGAGATATTCTCCAAACAATTTCAAACTGAGATGTCCCCTGTAGTGATGAGCGAGCATGTTCGCTACTGCTCAGTGCTCGCCCGAGCATCTCACTGCTCGACATGCTCAGCGCTCGCCGAGTATTTCCGGGGCTGCTCGGTGGGAGCTCAGGTCTCCTCCCTGCATGTTTGGCGCTCTTTAGAGCACCAATGAACATGCAGGGATTGCCTGCCATGCACTGTAATGCCGTAGCCATGTTGGTTGCGGGCATTACAGTGATTGGGTGGCCGCACAGCGTCATCAGGTGTACATCAGACCGGGCGCCGCCATGCTCGTCACAGTCACTCCGGATCAGACAGTGTAGGGAGAGGAGCTGCTGCGTCAGGGAGAGATTTGCTTGTTTCTAGTTAGTGTAGGTGTACCAAACTATATTAGAGACACATATCCATCTCAACTAACAGTCCTTCTGAGGACTTATCCATCTGCAGAGATATCAGGCACGCAGGGTATATAGGCAGGCAGGCAGTGTATATAGGCAGGCAGGCAGGGTATATAGGCAGGCAGTGTATATAGCAGACTGCAGTGCACATAGCACAAGAGGCTCCATTCCAGTTCTGCCTTCTGCTGCGGTTAGATATTTCTAGACATAGGCCCAGGTCTCAGGGGCCAGGAATAATTTTTTTGGTTCTTAATCCTCATTATTTGCTTAAAAAGCAATCCAGAGAACACCGTTTTTCTGCGCCATTTGCTTGTTGGCACTGCAGAATACAGCCAGGTCCTTTCCATATTACAGCGCTAAAAATCCAGCTATTTAAAACTGTGTTTTCTCCGTCACATGGATCACATATACGTTGTGAGAAAATACTGCCATTTCTGGCCTCCATTAAAATTTTGTTTCAGTGTGTCAGTGAAGCAATTGACACCAGATTGCTGTTCAAAATAGTTACCTACAGGCCAGGTATTTAAAACCGTGGTTTGTCCGTCACACGGATCACATATAAGTTCGTTCCAAATTTTATCATTTGTAGTGAGCGTGGAAGATATTGTCCTCCATTTAAAATGGGCAAGGCACATGGAAAGGGACGGGGAACTGGACGTGATGGTGATGATGGTGCATGTAGATGTAGAGGCCGAGGCTGCGGGAAAGCTGAAATTGTGCCACAACAAACACCCACATCTTCTCGCTCGTCCTTCCTGTCCCAATTAATAGGGGACCGCAGAACACCACTATTGAACCCAGAGCAGTGTCATAAGGTTATTGGTTGGATGGCAGATAATGGTTCCAGTCACTTAGCCACCACCACCACCACCTTGTCTTCCACACGGTCAAGTCTCAGTAGCCGTGAGTCTGGACCGCATATTCCTCACCCTGATCCTCCTTCCTCCCACCATGCCGAGTGCCCAGAGAAAACTGATCCCACACTTGGACACTCCGAGGAGCTGTTCACTTTTCCATTTATAGATTCGGACCTCTCGCCCGGTCCACTTGAAGCGGGGCAAGAGGAGATCGCATGTAGCGATGCCCAAATATTTGAGCATCCATGGTCACATGAAGGCGACGGTGGGAAAGTGTCACAAGAGGTGGACGATGATGAAACATAATTGCCAGAAAGTCAGACGGAGGACCAGGGTGCGGAAGTGGAAGACGAGGTGGTGGATGATATAGTAACTGTCCCAACCTGGCAGGAGGACATGCAGAGCGAGGACAGCAGCACACAGGGGGAGGGAGGTAGAGCATCCCAACAGGCAGGAAGAAGCAGTGTGGTGGCCGCAGACAGAAGGCAGGCAACCGTTCCCCGTAACACCAACACGAGTGAAGTTGCCAGTACAACTGTTAGGTCTTCCCGAGTCTGATTGTTTTTTAAAGACTCTGCCGATAACCCCAAAAAGGCCATTTGCACCACTTGCCAGGCCAGCATCAGCAGGGGTGGCAAAACAACCAGCCTGACCACCACCAGCATGATCAGGCACATGGCAGCAAAACACCCAACTTTGTGGGCCGAACCACAGGGTCCAGGAACAGTGTCTGCGGGTGGCACCATTGCTTCTTCCGCTGTTGTGCATGCAAGCAAATCCCCTGTCCATGGTGCATGCGAAGATACCTCCTGCCCTGCACCTGTCGTTGAACACTGTCAAGTAGCAGCATCAGGAAGCACGTCCCCGTCCTTGTCCCAGAGCAGCGTTTAGTTGTCCATAACCCAGTCCTTGGAACGCAAGCACAAATATGCAGCCAACGCCCCACAGGCCACAGTAATAAATTCCCACATTTCGGGCTGCTTACGCTCGAAATGTTGCCTTTTAGGCTCGTGGAGATGGAAGCATTCCGCAACCTGATGGCAGCGACCGTCCCTCGGTACTCGGTCCCCAGCAGCCACTATTTCTCCCAGTGCATCGTCCCCGCATTACACAAGCACGTGTCCCAAAACATTAGCCGTGCCCTCAACAACGCAGTTACCAGGAAAGTCCACCTAACCACGGACACGTGGACAAGTGCTTGTGGGCAGGGACGGTACATCTCGCTGACGGCACACTGGGCTAACATAGTGGAAGCCGGGACCCAGTCGGACCATGGGACGGAAAACGTCCTCCCGACGACGAGGATTGCGGGCCCTAGGTCAATCAGGGTTGCCCCCACAGTCTACAGCTCTTGCACCTCATCCTTCTCAGCCTCTTCCTCCTCTTCAGCCTCCATCTCCAAAATGACCACATCACTCACAAGCTGTAAGCACTGCAGTGTAACGGGGGGGGGGGGGGGGGCAGGGTGGCGAGTGGCATGTCAGTTTCAGTGATTAAATACTCACCCTGGCCCACTACAGAAAAAGGAGACCTTGAGAATCCCTGGGTGTGTGTGTGTTGTGGTGCTTCCATTGAGGAGACCTCCATACTCACTTCTGACCCGCCGTAGCGAGTTTTGAGTCTTTTAGCCTTCAGAAGGAGAAAACCAGACCAGCTTAAACACGTAAAAACTTCTTTACTTGCAGCCACAGTCACATACAGGGATTAACAAGTGATACAGTCTCTCTGTGATCTCTTCACATACAGCGGCACTTTACCAGCGATGAAAAACACGGACACCGATTTGGACATGAAGACCAACGCTGAGCGTGCCAGCTCTCTGGGTAACTCCATTCTCTGTCCCACTGCCTGACCTGCTTGGATCCACCTCCCTGATGAGGCTGTCCTGTATTGGCATGTGCGGTGAAGTTCCCACATTGACCTCTCCATCCACTTCTGTTCCTGTTGTCCCCACTGTCTAGACTGTTCGGATTCACCTTCCAGATAAGGTTGTCCAAAAACTCCCAGACTGTGACACACACACACCCTTCTCCTGTACTTTCTCCTGTGTCCTCCTGACACGTCCTCACTAGTCACTGTCCCTCACTCAACTCAGTAACCCATCAAACATTAGATCATATGAATGCTCATATATAAACATAGAACACAGCATTATGTGCATTAAGAGGGAAGAGGAGCATGACCGTCCCGGTGACCTTCTTACATACCTCTCTCCTAAAACATGGTCATCCCGACCATGACAACACCTGTAAAAAGAAACACCAATGCACATTTAAAACATTCAACACATATGTTTAAATTAAAATGCACGATAGATTAATTCACTTTAATCACTTCTTCTTGCTGGTCAACCTTGATCTCGGTCCCACTTGGTTTGCGACCTTGGAACACAGAGTTCAAGTTCCTTTGAATATGGGTCCATCTGACCCTGGTCCCCTTGATCCTGGGACCCACAAAAAAATGTCCATCACAGGTCCGCTGGCCAACAAATCTTGCTCTGAAGCAGTGACCCGGCACGATCCTCGGGTCGTCCTGACAGTTTCTCCCCCTCCCTCCTTTTTGCTGAGTATGGTCCTTTTATGAACCATGTACTGCTCAATAGCTCCTATACAAGAGCACAGTCCATGGAGCAGTTGCACACAGTTCTTCGGTTAACCCTATCAGGGCTCAGTCCCGTAATCCAGCAGGGAATGCGCAAACGTGCACTACAGAGAGGGGGAACACACAAACATAAAGTCATCATCTGCCCGTCCGGCCAGCACCATTTCTTCCTGGTGCTATCAGGGCTGCTTGCCCTTTAAGAGATACAGAACAGTCTCTATTGATGACCACATCCTTGGCCACCTCGGTCATCACCGGGCTGAACAGGGGCTCCTGCCTCTAGGAATGCAGAACATTTCCTTTTGCTTGTTTCACAGTGCAACTAGCACAACTTGGGTGGCAGTTCACACAATGCCGATTTAGTCTGCAGCTTCCGCATAGTGGCTGTAGTCAACCACTCCATTGTCCTTGAATATTAGGACCGTCTGTCCCACTGATCTAGTAGATGAAGAGGACTCTCCACTCCCTCTTCTGATCTTCTCCCGTATGGCTGGGCTAGGTGTTGGACCAGGCAGTTCCACAGGGGCACTTGACGCAGGGGCGGCAGCCACTCTGGGACTCACCCCCTGGTCTTGGGCCACCACCACCTGTTCCGCATCCATCACAGTTGGCCGCACAGGACTTTGCATTTCTCTTTCCTGCCGCTGCATCTCTTGGCGCTGGTCCCATTCCATCCGCCGGAGGCCTCCACGATAGGACATGGTGTTGCTGTAGCTTTACCGTCTCCTTCAGAAATGGCGCCACATTGCTTGACACTAGGGATCCTCCGTCTAGGCTCCAACCGACGCTGGGTGGACCCGCTTCCGGCAGTTCCTCCCACTTAGCCTCCATATCCGGGATCTTTATCTGTGGGGGGGGGTTCTTTTTTCTTCGCTGCGCCCACCGCAGGCAGAGACTTGTTACAAGGGGATGCAGTCTCCGCCCAGCCCAGCATCCATACCTCGTCGTTCTTTGAGCCGTTTTGCACCTGAGACACCCACGATGGGCGGAGCTATCGCCAGACTCCGCGCCATCATCCGCTATCTTGGGACGTACATTGCCGGCCGCCATCTTAGGATCGCGATTTTCGTCCGCCATCTTGGTTTGCACGTTTTTCAATTCTTTCCGTTTTATCTGTTTATCTTCAGGCGCCTCATCTGCGCCAGGGACATTTTTCTTGCGGTCCTTATCCAGCATTTTCTCTTTCTTGCCACAGGACCTGTTTACCCCGCTGTTTGGATGCGAGGACTTTGCATCCTGCCAATTACGCCAAATGTAACAGGGGGCAGGGTGGCAGTCGGTGGCGAGTAGCATGTCAGTTTCAGTGATTAAATCCTCACCCTGGCCCGCTACCTCCCTGATGAGGCTGCCCTGTCTTGGTACGTACAGAGAAGTTCCCACATTGACCTCTCCATGCACTTCTGATCAGGTTGTCCCCGCTGTCTAGACTGTTCGGATTCACCTTCCAGATAAGGTTGTTCAAAAACTCCCAGACTGTGACACACACACACCCTTCTCCTGTACTTTCTCCTGTGTCCTCCTGACATGTCCTCACTAAGTCACTGTTCCTCACTCAACTAAAACTGCTTGAAATCAGGAAGTGTCTCAGTTCTTCACTCAACCTGCCCCCTCCCACACTGGAGAAACTCCTAAACCCCTTAATTCTTTCCTGGGCTATAGTGCCCACCTCAAAACTACTTCTATCAATCTAATAGTCTACCCGCACCAACCTATATTGAACCTATAAGTAACCCATCAGACATTAGATCATATGAATGCTCATATATAAACATAGAACATAGCATTATGTGCATTAAGAGGAAAGAGGCGCATGACTGTCCTAGTCACCCTCTTACAGCAGCACTGCCTCGGCCAAACGGCAACAGGCTGTGCTGAAGCTAATATGCTTAGGTGACAAATCGCACAATGCTGAAGAGTTGTGGATAGCTCTGAAAGAGCAGGCAGATCTGTGGCTCACACTGCTGAACCTACAGCCAGGCATGGTCATGTGTGACAATGGCCGGAACCTGGTGGCAGCTCTGAGGCGAGGCGAGCTCACACACATACCATGCCTGGCCCATGTGCTTAACCTTGTGGTTCAGCGGTTTCTCAGATCCTACCCGGAGCTGCCGGATCTGCTTGTTAAAGTACGCCGCCTGTGTGCCCATTTTAGAAAGTCACTTACAGCTTCCGCCGCCCTTGCCGTATTTCAGCAGCGTTTGCAGTTTCCGGCTCACAGACTGGTATGTGATATCCCCACACTTTGGAACTCTACACTGCAGATGTTGGGAAGGATTTGTGAGCAGAAGAGGGCAGTTGTTGAGTACCAGCATCAACAAGGCCGTCGGTATTCAGTTCCGACTCCACACATAAGACCTCAGGAGTGGACATGGATGTCAGACATATGTACCATCCTCCAAAACTTTGAGGACTCCACCAAGATAGTGAGCGGCGATGATGCCATAATTATCGTCACCATCCCGCTTCTCTGTCTTCTGAAATGCTCTCTGCTCACAATCAAAGAGGATGCATTGCAGGCGGAGCACGATGAGATGGAGCAAGGAACCATACAGGGTGATTACACACAGCCAAGCCTCATCTCCTCTCAACGTGGATTGGGCGACAATGAGGAAGAGGAGGAGGAAGAACAGGAGCTAGTCTCCTGCGCTATAGATGGTACTACCTGCACAACTGTCATACGGTCTGTTCAGCGTGGATGGCCTGAGAACAGAGAGGAGGAGGAGAGCATGGTCAGTCGTCCTCTTGGTGATGACACGGAAGTCTTGCCTGTTAGCAGTCTGGCACGCATGGTCGAGTTTATGTTATGCTGCCTTTCCCATGACCCCCGCATTCTCAAAATTTTGGGTGACAGTCATTACTGGTTGGTGACACTTCTAGACCCACGCTACAAGGAGAACTTTATATCTCTTATTCCTGAGGCGGACAGGTCTACAAAAATGGTGCAGAACCAGAAGGCCCTTGTTGCAGAACTATTAAAAAAATTGCCATCTGAAAACGCTGGCGCAGAGGTCATAGTTCGTTGGACAACCAAGTAGTACAGGCGAGAGAGACACAATTCCAATCCAGCAGAGGCGGGTGAACACAGTCAAACTTCTGGGAGAGTTTTCTCAGCCCCTCCCATCGCACAGGCCCTGAGGCGTGGGGTACTCTCACAAGGAGTGCAAAGTTTGGGAAGATGCTGAGGGAGTACCTTGCCGACCGTACCAACATCCTCCGTGATTCCTCTGTGCCTTATAATTATTGGGTATCCAAGCTGGATACGTGGAATGAACTGGCTCTCTATGCCTTGGAGGTCCTGGCCTGCCCTGCCGCCAGAGCTTTATCAGCGGGTTTTTAGTGCCACTGGTGGAATTATAACTGATAAGCGCATCCGCCTGTCAACTGAAAATGCTGACAGGCTGACTCTTATAAAAATGAACAAGGGCTGGATTGGGCCAGACTTCTCATCACCACCGAATGATAGCAGTGTAACATAAACTCAAATCCAGTGTCTTTTTTTGGGAGGTCTAACTCTATTCCCATGCACCTCTGTGTTCACACCCAGACATGGGTATACGCTTCCTGATTTTGGCTATTTGCTCTTGTCCTCCTCCTTCTCCTCATCCTCATCCTCCACCACCATATCACCAGGGTGACCGTGGTCCGTGATGCAACACCCACATAATTTTTTTAAAAATGTATACAGTATGTTCATGATGTATACCCCCAGGGGTAAATGTTTGTCAGCCCATACACTTAGTGCATGGGCATTACAAGTATGGGAGACCCACTCCTTTCTAATGGGAATTTGTCATTACTGTGGTCCTGCTCTATGTGTCTTTAAATTCTTAGTGGGTTTTTTCCTAAAATTGGTCAGCCGTTGGACTCACTGCATACCCTATAACTGTATAGCAGACTCTCTCCTTTCTAATGAGAATTTGTCATTACTGCTCTATGTTGTATGCCTCTGCCATCCATTGCTTCCATTTCCGAACGAACTCCGGATTCGTTCTGTAAGTCTCTGAAACCGGAGTATCGAACATGATGATGATTGGCAGTGTTGGCGATCGTCCATACAATAGGAAGAAGGGTGAGTAAGCCGGTACATCGCTCTTTGTACAGTTATAGGCATGAGCCACTTTTGACAGAGAACTCTTCCAGTCTTTCTTCTCGTCAGCTGTTAAAGTACGCAACATCGACAATAATGTCCAGTTAAAATGTTCCACTTGTCCCTTACCCTCTGGGTGATAGGGCGTTGTGTGGGATCTCTGAATTCTACAGTACTTTCCTAGCTTGGCAAAGAGCTGGTTCTCAAATTCTCATCCTTGGTCGTGATGTAACCTCGTAGGGAACCCAAACCTTAAAGAAAAATCATTGAAGATCGTCTCTGCTGCTGTTCGACCAGCTTTATTGGTGGTGGCAAATGCTTGGGCAAATCGAGTAATATGGTCCATCACCACCAATATGTATTCATAACCGTCCTTGCCCGGGTTGATGTGTTGAGACGTTTATCTTTCAGACACCCACACTCCCTGGTCACGTACCTCTCAATATCTCTCTGCATGTACGGCCAGAAGAAAAGTTCACGGATCAAGTTGGTTGTCCTTTCCACTCCCAGGTGTCCCATGCTTTCATGGAGTTCTTTGAAGACCAACCTACGGAATACTCTGGGTAGTACCAACTGCCAGTTTTGTCCTCCTTTATGATACAGGATACCATCTTCACGGAAGTAGAGCTTCGTCCATTCTTTAACTAAAACAGATACTGCTGGTGACTCATTATCTCTCTCCCGTTTACTTGGAAACAGATTTTGGTCCACATAAAGCAGTATTCTACCAATTATTTGATCTTCCCATGCTCTACGGACTTTTTCCTTTTGGTAGTTGTTGAATGGACAGAGGGTGATCTTGTTCTCTCGGTTTTTTGATGGTTTCCACCATCAACGGACACCACAATGGTGTGTCTTCCTCCTGATAAGCTTGCACTGCTCGGTTAGTGCTCGCAATTGCTTCCAGGCTGACTTCCTCCGAGCATTCTTGCATGAACTTCTCAGGCTCTATTGGCATTCTCGACAATCTGTCAGCATCCACACTGCATTTTCCTGGCCTGTACTTGATGCTGAAACTGAAGTCAGCTAGTTCAGCGACCCATCTCTGACCCGATGCATTCAGTTTGGCTGTAGTAAGGACATAAGTCAAAGGGTTGTTGTCAGTGTATACCTCAAACTCTTTGCTGCAGTACAGAGAAACTCCAAATCGTTCACAGATAGCCCATTTCAATGCCAGGAACTCCAAGTTTCCAGAATGTAGATGATAATTCTTCTCGGCGTCTGTCAACGTTCTAGAACCATAACCAATGACTCTCAATTTTTCCTCTTGATACTGATACAGGGCAGCTCCCAGTCCAACTTGAGAAGCGTCACAATGAAGAACAAATGGTAAATTGAAATCTGGATATCCCAAGATGGGTGGTTTTACCAGGTAGTCTACTAGTACTTCCAATAACTCCTGGTGGTCTGCTGTCCAGAGAATGGGCTGTCGGGACGAAACGGCGTTGTTTCTTTTAAGCCCAGTCCTACCAGCATTCTTCTTTTTCTCCGTGGGTGTTGTTGACTCTGTCGCCCCCCCAAGAGGCGTTATAGTGGGGCAGCAATCCTGGAGAAGTTCTGAACGTAAGTACGATAGTAGGAAAGGAATCCTAAGATCTGCCTCAACTCCCCGACAGTAAAGGGTCGCATGTCTTTTAAGGCCAGTACCGGAGTGATTTCTGCTGGGTCCATGGTATATCCTTCTCCGGACACAATTTTCCCTAGAAATCGGACTTGCCTTTTGAACAATTCACACTTCTTTGGGGTCAACTTAACTCAATGTTGTTGATACTGCTGTAATACGGTCCTCACGTGTTCAACATGCTCCCGGAAGGTTTTGCTGTGTACTACATTGTCAACCAAGTATGGCTGGCAGATATCGTCCCTCAATCCTTCTAAACATGTCTCCATGCTCCTCTGAAATTCTGCTGGAGCTGAACTGAGTCCAAACGGTATGCAGATCCACTCATATAACCCCCACGGTGTGATGAATGCTGTCAAGGGTCTACTGGACTCTTCAACAAACCCTTGATGGTATGCTTTACCCTGATCGAAGTCAGAGAACCAGGTACTTCCTGATAGGCTATTCAGCATATCTTGAATCTTTGGTATCTGGTGCCGATCAGGTACTGACTTTCGGTTTAGTTCCCGGTAATCACAGCAGAGTCTCAATGCACCGTCCTTCTTCCTAACACAAACAATAGGAGAGGAATAAGACAATTTCGACTTTTGGACCCAACCTCTGTTGATTAGGTCTTTTACAAACTCTTTCACTTCACGGTGTAATGGTTTCGGCACTGACATGTAACTTCTGGTTACTGGGGTCGTGTCTTTCAAATTGATTTTTAATTGCAACAACAGGATACAGCCTATATAAGAGTCATCTTTAGAGAATGCATGATACTCCTCTCTTCTCTCAGCATCTGTTTTGCTATCGCTATATCTTCAGCACACAAGTGTTCCAGGGATACTGGGGGATCCCAGGACCCTGAGGTGGGTCATGTAATTTCCTCCCCTGAGCAACTCCTGTTCCTTGGTGGGGAGACTGAATTCACGGTAGACCCCTGGACAGGTCTCACACTGGCTGGATATACCATTTTAACGGTTTCAATGTGACCTAACACAGTCTTGGGATCCAGTCTAAATTCGTGTCTCGTAGTATTCATCACCGGTACTGTCACTCGACCAAACCCACCAGTAGGAATCTTAAACACAGTCTCATCTTGAACTAGGCCTTCCGGAAGTTCTGAGGAGTCTTTTGGCACGAACAGTCCTTTCTGGACTTTTCTTCCCACTTCTACCTGGACTCCACACCTTACCTCCACCATTTGGATTGCAGGGATGATGGTTGGGTGCCAGCCTACCTTGACTTCTTTTAGGTCCATTGTATTCTGTGCTTTCTTTACTCTATGAATCACATTTTCCGCCATGGCATTGGGTATGGCAAGCGATGCGGCAATTGCATCCACCACCAGCGTCCCTGTCTTATGTTTCGTGATGACCTCACTGATTACATTATAACCCAGGATAGGATCCTCTGCCACGTTCTGATCACTGGTCACGAGTAGTGTTGAGCCACCCCCGTAGTGTTCGGGTTCGGTTCGGTTCGTCGAACACCGGGATGTTCGAGGAACTGTTCGTCGAACTGTTCGTCGAACACCTTAGAACACCGTCGAACACCGTTAAAACCAATGGCAGGCAAACAAAAACACATAGAAACACATAGAAAACACCTTCAAAGGTGTCCAAAAGCTGACAAACTGCTCAGAAGACGCTTTCTTTAAAAAAGCCGGCCGGCAATTCAGCAGCGGCATACACCGGTACCCGACAATTTAGACAAGAAGGAATAGAGCCTCACACATAGATTAGATAGATAGAAACATGTCAGTCACATATATATGAAGTACAGTGATAGTGTTGGTTACTGTACTTGTCATTTAGTATTAAAATAAAGGATTTATTATTAAAAAAAATTGGCGTGGGGTTCCCCTTAATTTTAGTCTCTAGCGGAGGTTAAGCAGACAGCTGGGGCAGATGTTTGAAGCCTGGGAAGGGGGTAATACCCACGGAGCTTCCCAGGCTACTAATATGAGCCCCCAGCTGAATACATAGCCTTTACTAGCTATTAAAATGGGGGACCCCCCAAAAAAAATGACGTGGGGTCCCCCCTAATTTAATAGCTAGCAAAGGCTAGGCAGACAGCTGGGGGCTGATATTAATAGCCCAGGAAGGGTGCCATGAATATTGGCCCCCTCCCAGGCTAGAAACACCAGCCGTCAGCCGCCCCAGAAATGGCGCATTCATAGGATGCGCCAATTCTGGCACTTAGCCTCGCTCTTCCACGCTGCCCTGTAGCGGTGGCAGGGGGTAATAGGGCTGGGGTTGATGTCAGCTTATAATGCCAGCTGACATCAAGCCCAGGTTAGTAATGGGGAGGCGTCTATAAGACACCCCCATTACTAACCCCATAGTCAAAGTTAAAAGAAAACACAAACACCCAGAATAAAGTCCTTTAATTGAAATAAAGACACAATTCTTTATTGTTCTAAATTAAACCATACTTACCATCACGCCCATTCCAGCTGAAGCCAACGATCTCCTGCAATAAAAGAAAAATAATAAAGCAACCTCATCCTTACCTTTCCATGGTTCCCACGACAGCTTCAGCTCTGCTACATCGAGATGACAGGCTGGACCGCAGCAGAACGCTGCCATCCAGCCTGTCATCCCGCAGACACTGAGAAGCGCAGGCTTGCTTGCGCTCTGCAGTGTCTGGCTGTGACGGCATAAAGATGAGACGAGTTCATGTCCAATGAACTCGGCGCACCTCATGCACGTCACTGACAGCGTGGGAAAATTCTCACGCTGAAGCGCTGAGTGCAGGAGAATTCTCCCACGCTGTCAGTGACGTGCATAAGGTGAGCTCATGTCCAATGAACTCAGCTCACCTCCTGCACGTCACTGACAGCGTGGGAGAATTCTCCTGCACTCAGCGCTTCAGCGTGAGAATTTTCCCACGCTGAAGCGCTGAGTGCAGGAGAATTTTCCCACGTTGTCAGTGACGTGCATGAGGTGAGCCGAGTTCATTGGACATTAACTCGGCTCATCTGGATGCCCTCACAGAGAGACACTGTGGAGCGCAAGCATGCCTGCGCTTCTCAGTGTCTGCGGGATGACAGGCTGGATGGCGGCGTTCTGCTGCGGTCCAGCCTGTCATCTCGATGTAGCAGAGCTGAAGCTGTCATGGGAACCATGGAGAGGTAAGGATGATGTTGCTTTATTATTTTACTTTTATTGCAGGAGATCGTTGGCTTCAGCTGGAATGGGTGTGATGGTAAGTATGGTTTAATTTAGAACAATAAAGAGTTGTGTGTTTATTTCAATTAAAGGACTTTATTCTGGGTGTTTGTGTTTTTTTTAAATACTTTACTAGAAATTCATGGTGGTCATGTCTAATATTGGCGTGACCCCATGAATTTTGGGCTTAGGGCCAGCTGATAATGCCAAGCTGGCCTTAACCCCTTTATTACCCAGTGAACCACCGCATCAGGGCCCTGGATGAGTTGAGTACAGCGCCAGAAGATGGCGCTTCTATGAACGCGCCATTTTCCGGGGTGGCTGCGGACTGCAATTTGCAGCGGGGGGGGCCCAGAAAGCTTGGGCCTCCCTGCGCTGCGGATTCCAGCCCCCAGCTGCATAGTTGTACCTGGCCGGACACATGAAATAATTAAAAAAAAAATACGTGGGGCTTCGCCCTATTTTTGTGTCCAGCCAGGTACAACTAGGCAGCTGGGGGCTGGAATCTGCAGCGCAGGGAGGCCCAAGCTTTCTGCCCCCCGCTGCAAATTGCAGTCCGCAGCCACCCCGGAAAATGGCGCGTTCATAGAAGCGCCATCTTCTGGCGCTGTACCCAACTCATCCAGGGCCCTGGTGCGGTGGCTCACTGGGTAATAAAGGGGTTAGGGCCAGCTTGGCATTATCAGCTGGCCCTAAGCCCAAAATTCATGGGGTCACGCCAATATTAGACATGACCACCATGAATTTCTAGTAAAGTATTTAAAAAAAACACAAACACCCAGAATAAAGTCCTTTAATTGAAATAAAGACACAACTCTTTATTGTTCTAAATTAAACCATACTTACCATCACACCCATTCCAGCTGAAGCCAACGATCTCCTGCAATAAAAGAAAAATAATAAAGCAACATCATCCTTACCTTTCCATGGTTCCCAGGACAGCTTCAGCTCTGCTACATCGAGATGACAGGCTGGACCGCAGCAGAACGCCGCCATCCAGCCTGTCATCCCGCGGACACTGAGAAGCGCAGGCATGCTTCCACTCCTCAGTGTCTGGCTGTGACGGCATAAAGATGAGCCGAGGTCATGTCCAATGAACTCAGCTCACCTCATGCACCTCACTGACAGCGTGGGAAAATTCTCCTGCACTCAGCACTTCAGCGTGAGAATTTTCCCACGCTGTCAGTGACGTGCATGAGGTGAGCCGAGTTCATTGGACATGACCTCGGCTCATCTGGATGCCGTCACAGCCAGACACTGAGGAGCGCAAGCATGCCTGCGCTTCTCAGTGTCTGCGGGATGACAGGCTGGATGGCAGCGTTCTGCTGCGGTCCAGCCTGTCATCTCGATGTAGCAGAGCTGGACCGGTCCTGGGAACCATGGAAAGGTAAGGATGAGGTTGCTTTATTATTTTATTTTTATTACAGGAGATCGTTGGCTTCAGCTGGAATGGGCGTGATGGTAAGTATGGTTTAATTTAGAACAATAAAGAATTGTGTCTTTATTTCAATTAAAGGACTTTATTCTGGGTGTTTGTGTTTTTTTTAACTTTGACTATGGGGTTAGTAATGGGGGTGTCTTATAGACGCCTCTCCATTACTAACCTGGGCTTGATGTCAGCTGGCATTATAAGCTGACATCAACCCCAGCCCTATTACCCCACTGCCACCGCACCAGGGCAGTGGAAAGAGCGAGGCTAAGTGCCAGAATTGGCGCATCCTATGAATGCGCCATTTCTGGGGCGGCTGACGGCTGGTGTTTCTAGCCTGGGAGGGGGCCAATATTCATGGCTCCCTTCCTGGGCTATTAATATCAGCCCCCAGCTGTCTGCCTAGCCTTTGCTAGCTATTAAATTAGGGGGGACCCCACGTCATTTTTTTTGGGGGGTCCCCCATTTTAATAGCTAGTAAAGGCTAGGTATTCAGCTGGGGGCTGATATTAGTAGCCTGGGAAGCTCCGTGGGTATTACCCCCTTCCCAGGCTTCAAACATCTGCCCCAGCCGTCTGCTTAACCTCCGCTAGAGCCTAAAATTAAGGGGAACCCCACGCCAATTTTTTTAATAATAAATCCTTTATTTTAATACTAAATGACAAGTACAGTAACCAACACTATCACTGTACTTCATATATATGTGACTGACATGTTTCTATCTATCTAATCTATGTGTGAAGCTCTATTCTGTCTGTTATAAATTGTCGGGTACAGATGCTGAATTGCCGGCCGGCTTTCTTAAAGAGACGGTGCATGAAAACACTATTATTTTTTTTGATAAATCCTTTACACTAAATGACAAGTACAGTAAGCAACACTGTCACTGTACTTCATATATATGTGACTGACATGTTTCTATCTATCTAATCTATGTGTGAAGCTCTATTCTGTCTGTTATAAATTGTCGGGTACAGATGCTGAAATGCCGGCCGGCTTTTTTAAAGAGACGGTGCATGAAAACACTAATATTTTTTTTAATAAATCCTTTACACTAAATGACAAGTACAGTAAGCAACACTGTCACTGTACTTCATATATATGTGACTGACATGTTTCTATCTATCTAATCTATGTGTGAAGCTCTATTCTGTCTGTTCTAAATTGTCGGGTACCGGTGTATGCCGCTGCTGAATTGCCGGCTTTTCATGTTTCACTGTTGGCACTGTTCCCATTCATTTGGGCAACCACTCTAATGCCACAACCACCATGGCTGTGGCATTACAGTGAGTGGCAGACAATCCCTGCATGATTGGTGCTCAAAATAGCGCCAGACATGCAGGACACGCTTTTGGTGCACGAACAGTTATCGAACATAACCTCGAACAGCCGAATTTTTTGCAAATCGTTCGGGTTCGTCGAACAACTCGAACACCGCCCAAAACAGCTCGAATTTGAGATTGGCGAACAGTTCTAGTCGAACACCGCTCATCTCTAGTCACAAGAAAAGGTACCAAAAGCTCAATGGCGTTGCTGTTCTTCATGGCCCTCAGTTGGAAAGTCATTTCCCCTCAGCCTATGAAAGGGATTTCGGTCTGGTTGACGGCTTTGCCGTGGAGTTCCACTGGTCCTAATAGTTCTTTTAGCGACCGAAGGCAGGTATGTGCCAGGTAGTGCCTTTTCCATTTTTCATTTAAAAGGCTCGCTTGGGCTCCTGTGTCCCACAGTGCTTTTACCAGGGGTCCATCTAGCAGGCACTGTATAAAGCACCTATCACCGGTTAGGCTGATGAGGCTATCTTTACTGACTGAGGAATCCTCCTCCCAGGAGTACATCGTTTGACCTCCGCACTGGGCATTAAGTAACTGATGTCCCTGTCTCTCTTGCAGCTGTTGTAGACGGAAACACACTTGGGGATAGTACTGACGCAGTCTTTTTACCTCATGCGCCATTCTGGGGTTTGGTGAGATTTGGATTTGCTTCTGAGGCTTCCTCCATGTCGTGGTTACCAGTCACCCCGCACTGGCAACCTCCTGTCTTTTAACCCAAACGACAGTGACCATTGGCATTCCTTGGCATAATGTCCCTCCTCACCACATCTTAGACAGTGGACACACCGTACTCTGATTTGATGAACGGCACGCTTCACAAGCCGGGTACCTTCTGTTTTGGAACCCACTCCTGGGACTGAGGGACACAGGTTCTGGCCTGGAACGAATCAACTTTTTCACCTCAATCAACTCAGCTCGCAGTTCTTCTATTACTTCCTCCCAGTCAGCGCTGGCGGTCCTCTCTTTTGTTGGTGATTTAAGGTTCCCTCTCGGAGGCGGCACTGGAGGGTCTCTATGATGATCTTCGGACTGGCCACTGGGGGTCTCCAACTTCAGCTGACTCATTTTGGTGATTTTAGGAGCAGAGCCTTTCTTTAACTTCTGTTCGCTCTCTGACTCCAAACTAGCTGCCTCATTCATTTTTTCAATTAGGACTTTGTCCAGAATGCCAGGATCTTCTAGGTACTGTTTCAGCTGCAACTTGATGTCTAGGTTCAGATAGGGAGAGACGGGTTTCATGAATTCTTTAGAAATCCTGGGGGAAGCTGCAGCTTCTCTCAGGCACACGATAGATTCAATTGCTGACCAGACACATCTGACAAGAGTCTTTTTCAACAGTTTAACAGTGGAATTTAATCTGAAGCACGACCAATGCAATTCAGGGATATTACAGCACCAATCTTCATTATAGTACAGTCTGAGTTTCTTGAGCAACCAGCTCCAGTAACAATACAGTAGTTTCTTCACAAGGCACAGTATTACAGTCTCTTCAGTAGCATAATTCAGCATAGATTAGATCTCTTAGCAGCACACTTCTATGCATACACAACCACAGGCTTTTCCTTCACAAGGACACAATAGTACACAGCATTCTTTATACTGCATGGAGATGGAGGGGGGGAGGGTTTGATGAGAGAGATGATCTCTGTGACACAATGCCTTCCAGTCCTTATCTTCCTGCCCAATAATACTCTGCACTGTTAGTTCAGGGAGCTTATCTGACCTGTGTTTAGTTTCTCTCCTGATCTGAATCCTATTCAGTTGCCTTTTGTCAGATCCAGATTACACACCACCTTTCTCTTCGGCTTCAGGCAGACTACAAAACAAGTTCCCCACAATCCACCTGGGGCTCTGCTAAAACACTCCCTGTCTCCTGTGACTGTGTTAACCCCTCTAGTTGCCGAATGCTTCTGAAGCACAACACTTCTTGTCTCCTGTGCTTGTGTTATTTGTAACAGTTGCTGGATGCTTTTGAAGTAACAGCACTACTTCTGCATGTCACACAAGATTTCTCCATACAGACACTAGCTCTACCCTCACTGGTGCGTGATCGCTTTATACAGACACTAGCTCCACCCTCACTGGTGCACGGATGCTCCATACAGACACTAGCTCCACCCTCACTGGTGCACGGATGCTCCTTACAGACACTAGCTCCACCCTCACTGGTGCACGGATGCTCCTTACAGACACTAACTCCACCCTCATTGGAGCACGGATGCTCCTTACAGACAATAGCTCCACCCTCACTGGTGCACAGTCGCTCTATACAGACACTAGCTCCACCCTCATTGGTGCACGGATGCTCCTTACAGACACTAGCTCCACCCTCACTGGTGCACAGTTGCTCCGTACAGACACTAGCTCCACCCTCACTGTGCACGGTTGTGCCATACAGACATTATCTCCACCCTCACTGGTGCACGGTCGCTCTATACAGACACTAGCTCCACCCTCACTGGTGCATGGTTGTGCCATACAGACATTAGCTCCACCCTCACTGGTGCACGGTCGCTCTATACAGACATTAGCTCCACCCTCACTGGTGCACGGTCGCTCTATACAGACACTAGCTCCACACTCATTGGTGCACGGATGCTCCTTACAGACACTAGCAATACCCTCACTGGTGCACAGTCGCTACATACAGAAACCAGCTCTTGTGCACGGTCGCTCTATACAGACACTAGCTCCACCCTCTCTGGTGCACGGTCACTCTGTACAGACACTAGCTCTACCCTCACTGGTGCACGGTCGCTCTATACAGACACTAGCTCCACCCTCACTGGTGCACAGTCGCTCTGTACAGACACTAGCTCTACCCTCACGGGTGCACGGTCGCTCTATACAGACACTAGCTCCACCTTCACTGGTGCACAGTCGTTCTATACAGACATTAACTCCGCCCTCACTGGTGCACGGTCGCTCTATACAGACACTTGCTCTACCCTCACTGGTGCACGGTCGCTCTATACAGACACTAGCTCCGCCCTCTCTGGTGCGCGGTCACTCTGTATAGACACTAGCTCCACCCTCTCTGGTGCACGGTCACTCTATACAGAAACTAGCTCCACCCTCACTGGTGCACGGTCGCTCTATACAGACACTAGCTCCACCCACTCTGGTGCACGGTTACTCTGTACAGACACTAGCTCTACCCTCACTGGTGCACGGTCGCTCTATACAGACATTAGCTCCGCCCCCACTGGTGCACGGTCGCTCTATACAGACACTTGCTCTACCCTCACTGGTGCACGGTCGCTCTATACAGACACTAGCTCCGCCCTCTCTGGTGGCGGTCACTCTGTATAGACACTAGCTCCACCCTCTCTGGTGCACGGTCACTCTATACAGAAACTAGCTCCGCCCTCTCTGGTGCACGGTCCCTCTGTACAGACACTAGCTCCACCCTCACTGGTGCACAGTCGCTCTGTACAGACACTAGTGACTCGCCCCCAGGGCCGTGGGGTACTCGGCAACTGGGCCTTATGGCTGCTTGCGGGGGATATCACGGTGGATGGCCCGGTCCGTGACCCAGGGCGGTCAGTGCAATAAGGGGGGGTATTTATAGGGGATTGGTCGTGACGCCACCTGTGGTGTCTGGTGAGGATCACCAGCGCTGCGACAGTTCTCTGAGGCATGTGTTAGGGCAGCTTGAGATGGAACAGCTCCCCACAGGTGGAGCAGGCCTCAGGGCAGCGTGGGGGGTGCAGGGAAGATGGGACCCAGCCAGGTCAGAGGAAGGACACACACACCGGGGCTAGTTTCAGTACCTTTACTGCAGATGGTAGTCAGGTACGGTCCGAGGCACTTGTAGGTGGTGTGCACTTCTGGTCTTGCTCCCCAGTGAGCGGGTGTAAGGCCTCCTCTCTGTATCTTCCTGTCTCTCTACCTGGAGCTTCTGACCTGCCTGGAACAGGGTCTAGCTCCCTTGATGTTTTTCTCACCCGTCTTGCTTGGTGGCGAGGGCTTTCCCACTGGTTATCACGATCCCTGGACGCTGGGGCCTTCGTGGTACCTAGTCCTCTGAGTGTGCGCTATTCACGGGTGGACTGAGGGATTCGAAATCCTCCTCAGTATGCCGGATTCCCTACTGGGCAAAGAGATCCCAATAGGCTCGGGCCTGATGCCCGGCTTGCAACAGGGGACGAACCCTCTGTGGTTCCTCTGTCCCTCATGGCTCTTCTCTTCCCTCTTGCCTTCTAGCCCACTCTAGGCTCTCACTGGCCAGACTAGCCCGCAGCTTGGGCCTAGCCTGGCTTTCAGCCACACAGACTTCAGCTTGTCTGGTGCTGCAGCATCGTGTTACACTCTCTGACTCACTTCCTGAACTTCACCCCCCAGTATATATATACCTGACAGGGCTCCATCTAGTGGACTTGGGTGGAGGTGTCTGCATGTATTGAGGCCACTGGGGAGAATCCCACCTGTGCAACACCTAGGAGTTCTGTGACAGCCTGCAGCCACAGGGCATCACACTAGCTCCGCCCTCTCTGGTGCACGGTCGCTCTATACAGACACTAGCTCCACCCTCTCTGGTGCACGGTCACTCTGTACAGACACTAGCTCCACCCTCTCTGGTGCACGGTCGCTCTATACAGACACTAGCTCTACCCTCTCTGGTGCACGGTTACTCTGTACAGACTCTAGCTCCACCCTCTCTGGTGCACGGTTACTCTGTACAGACACTAGCTCTACCCTCTCTGGTGCACGGTCGATCTATTCAGACACTAGCTCCACCCTCTCTGGTGCACAGTCTCTCCGTACAGACACTTGCTCCACCCTCTCTGGTGCATGGTTACTCTGTACAGACACTAGCTCTACCCTCTCTGGTGCACGGTCGATCTATTCAGACACTAGCTCCACCCTCTCTGGTGCACAGTCTCTCCGTACAGACACTTGCTCCACCCTCTCTGGTGCATGGTTACTCTGTACAGACACTAGCTCTATCCTCTCTGGTGCACGGTCGCTCTATACAGACACTAGCTCTACCCTCTCTGGTGCACGGTCGATCTATACAGACACTAGCTCCACCCTCTCTGGTGAACGGTTACTCTGTATAGACACTAGCTCCACCCTCTCTGGTGAACGGTTACTCTGTACAGACACTAGCTCTACCCTCTCTGGTGCACGGTCGATCTATACAGACACTAGCTCCACCCTCTCTGGTGCACGGTCACTCTGTACAGACATTAGCTCCACCCTCTCTGGTGCACGGTCGATCTATACAGACACTAGCACCACCCTCTCTGGTGCACGGTCACTCTGTACAGACACTAGCTCCGCCCTCTCTGGTGCATGGTCACTCTGCACAGACAATAGCTCTACCCTCTCTGGAACACGGTCGCTCTATACAGACACTAGCACCACCCTCTCTGGTGCACGGTCGATCTATACAGACACTAGCTTCACCCTCTCTGGTGCACGGTCACTCTGTACAGACATTAGCTCCACCCTCTCTGGTGCACGGACACTCTGTACAGACACTAGCTCTACCCTCACTGGTGCATGGTTGCTCTATGCAGACACTAGCTCTACCCTCACTGGTGCACGGTTACTCTGTACAGACACTAGCTCCACCCTCTCTGGTGCACAGTCTCTCCGTACAGACACTAGCTCTACCCTCACTGGTGCACGGTTGCACCTATACAGACACTAGCTCCACCCTCTCTGGTGCATGGTTACTCTGTACAGACACTAGCTCCACCCTCTCTGGTGCACGGTTACTCTGTACAGACACTAGCTCCACCCTCTCTGGTGCACGGTTACTCTGTACAGACACTGGCTCCACCCTCTCTGGTGCACGGTTACTCTGTACAGACACTAGCTCTACCCTCTCTGGTGCACGGTTACTCTGTACAGACACTAGCTTCACCCTCTCTGGTGCACAGTCACTCTGTACAGACACTAGCTCCACCCTCTCTGGTGCACGGTTACTCTGTACAGACTCTAGCTCCACCCTCACTGGTGTACGGTCACTCTGTACAGACACTAGCTCCACCCTCTCTGGTGCACGGTTACTCTGTACAAACACTAGCTCTACCCTCACTGGTGCACGGTTACTCTGTACAGACACTAGCTCTACCCTCTCTGGTGCACGGTCGATCTTTACAGACACTAGCTCCACCCTCTCTGGTGCACGGTCACTCTGTACAGACATTAGCTCCACCCTCTCTGGTGCACGGTCACTCAGTACAGACACTAGCTCTACCCTCTTTGGTGCACTGTCGATCTATACAGACACTAGCTCTACCCTCTTTGGTGTACGGTCACTCTGTACAGACATTAGCTCCACCCTCTCTGGTGCACGGTCACTCTGTACAGACACTAGCTCTACCCTCTCTGGTGCACGGTCACTCAGTACAGACACTAGCTCTACCCTCACTGGTGCACGGTCACTCTGTACAGACACTAGCTCCACCCTCTCTGGTGCACGGTTACTCTGTACAGACTCTAGCTCCACCCTCACTGGTGTACGGTCACTATGTACAGACACTAGCTCCACCCTCTCTGGTGCACGGTTATTCTGTACAAACACTAGCTCTACCCTCACTGGTGCACGGTTACTCTGTACAGACACTAGCTCTACCCTCTTTGGTGCACTGTCGATCTATACAGACACTAGCTCTACCCTCTTTGGTGTACGGTCACTCTGTACAGACATTAGCTCCACCCTCTCTGGTGCACGGTCACTCTGTACAGACACTAGCTCTACCCTCTCTGGTGCACGGTCACTCAGTACAGACACTAGCTCTACCCTCACTGGTGCACGGTCACTCTGTACAGACACTAGCTCCACCCTCTCTGGTGCATGGTCACTCTGTACAGACATTAGCTCCACCCTCTCTGGTGCACGGTCACTCTGTACAGACACTAGCTCTACCCTCTCTGGTGCACGGTCACTCAGTACAGACACTAGCTCTACCCTCACTGGTGCACGGTCACTCTGTACAGACACTAGCTCCACCCTCTCTGGTGCACGGTTACTCTGTACAGACTCTAGCTCCACCCTCACTGGTGTACGGTTACTCTGTACAGACACTAGCTCCACCCTCTCTGGTGCACGGTTACTCTGTACAGACATTAGCTCCACCCTCTCTGGTGCACGGTTACTCTGTACAAACACTAGCTCTACCCTCACTGGTGCACGGTCACTCTGTACAGACACTAGCTCCACCCTCTCTGGTGCACGGTTATTCTGTACAAACACTAGCTCTACCCTCACTGGTGCACGGTTACTCTGTACAGACACTAGCTCTACCCTCTTTGGTGCACTGTCGATCTATACAGACACTAGCTCTACCCTCTTTGGTGTACGGTCACTCTGTACAGACATTAGCTCCACCCTCTCTGGTGCACGGTCACTCTGTACAGACACTAGCTCTACCCTCTCTGGTGCACGGTCACTCAGTACAGACACTAGCTCTACCCTCACTGGTGCACGGTCACTCTGTACAGACACTAGCTCTACCCTCTCTGGTGCACGGTCACTCTGTACAGACACTAGCTCCACCCTCTCTGGTGCACGGTTACTCTGTACAGACATTAGCTCCACCCTCTCTGATGCACGGCCGCTCTTTACAGACTCTAGCTCCACCCTCACTGGTGCATGTTCGCTCTATACAGAGACTAGCTCCACCCTCTCTGGTGCACGGTCACTCTGTACAGACACTAGCTCCACCCTCTCTGGTGCACGGTTACTCTGTACAGACATTAGCTCCACCCTCTCTGGTGCACGGTCACTCTGTACAGACATAAGCTCTACCCTCACTGGTGCATGGTCGCTCTATACAGACACTAGCTCCACCCTCACTGGTGCACAGTCTCTCCATACAGACACTAGCTCTACCCTCACTGGTGCACGGTCGCTCTATACAGACACTAGCTCCACCCTCTCTGGTGCACGGTCGCTCTATACAGACACTAGCTCCACCCTCTCTGGTGCACGGTTACTCTGTACAGACACTAGCTCCACCCTCTCTGGTGCACGGTTACTCTGTACAGACACTAGCTCCACCCTCTCTGGTGCACGGTCACTCGGTACACACTAGCTCTACCCTCTCTGGTGTACGGTCACTCTGTACAGACATTAGCTCTACCCTCACTGGTGTACGGTCACTCTGTACAGACATTAGCTCTACCCTCACTGGTGCACGGTCACTCTGTACAGACACTAGCTCCACCCTCTCTGGTGCACGATCACTCTGTACAGACAGTAGCTCCACCCTCTCTGGTGCACGGTCACTCTGTACAGACATTAGCTCCACCCTCTCTGGTGCACGGTCACTCGGTACACACTAGCTCTACCCTCTCTGGTGTACGGTCACTCTGTACAGACATTAGCTCCACCCTCTCTGGTGCACGGTCACTCTGTACAGACATTAGCTCCGCCCTCTCTGGTGCATGGTCACTCTGTACAGACACTAGCTCTACCCTCTCTGGTGCACAGTTGATCTATACAGACACTAGCTCCACCCTCTCTGGTGCACGGTCACTCTGTACAGACATTAGCTCCACCCTCTCTGGTGCACGGTCGATCTATACAGACACTAGCTCCACCCTCACTGGTGCACAGTCTCTCCATACAGACACTAGCTCTACCCTCACTGGTGCACGGTCGCTCTATACAGACACTAGCTCCACCCTCTCTGGTGCACGGTCGCTCTATACAGACACTAGCTCCACCCTCTCTGGTGCACGGTTACTCTGTACAGACACTAGCTCCGCCCTCTCTGGTGCACGGTTACTCTGTACAGACACTAGCTCCACCCTCTCTGGTGCACGGTCACTCGGTACACACTAGCTCTACCCTCTCTGGTGTACGGTCACTCTGTACAGACATTAGCTCTACCCTCACTGGTGTACGGTCACTCTGTACAGACATTAGCTCTACCCTCACTGGTGCACGATCACTCTGTACAGACACTAGCTCCACCCTCTCTGGTGCACGATCACTCTGTACAGACACTAGCTCCACCCTCACTGGTGCATGGTCGCTCTATACAGACACTAGCTCCACCCTCACTGGTGCACAGTCTCTCCATACAGACACTAGCTCTACCCTCACTGGTGCACGGTCGCTTTATACAGACACTAGCTCCACCCTCTCTGGTGCACGGTCACTCGGTACACACTAGCTCCACCCTCTCTGGTGCACGGTCACTCGGTACACACTAGCTCTACCCTCTCTGGTGCACGGTTACTCTGTACAGACATTAGCTCCACCCTCTCTGGTGCACGGTCACTCTGTACAGACATTAGCTCTACCCTGATTGGTGCATGGTCGCTCTATACAGACACTAGCTCCACCCTCACTGGTGCACAGTCTCTCCATACAGACACTAGCTCTACCCTCACTGGTGCACGGTCGCTCTATACAAACACTAGCTCCACCCTCTCTGGTGCACGGTTACTCTGTACAGACACTAGCTCCACCCTCTCTGGTGCATGGTTACTCTGTACAGACACTAGCTCCACCCTCTCTGGTGCACGGTTACTCTGAACAGACACTAGCTCCACCCTCTCTGGTGCACGGTCACTCTGTACAGACATTAGCTCTACCCTGACTGGTGCATGGTCGCTCTATACAGACACTAGCTCCGCCCTCACTGGTGCACAGTCTCTCCATACAGACACTAGCTCTACCCTCACTGGTGCACGGTCGCTCTATACAAACACTAGCTCCACCCTCTCTGGTGCACGGTTACTCTGTACGGACACTAGCTCCACCCTCTCTGGTGCATGGTTACTCTGTACAGACACTAGCTCCACCCTCTCTGGTGCACGGTCACTCGGTACAGACATTAGCTCTACCCTCACTGGTGTACGGTCACTCTGTACAGACACTAGCTCTACCCTCACTGGTGCACGGTCGCTCTATAAAAACACTAGCTCCACCCTCTCTGGTGCACGGTTACTCTGTACGGACACTAGCTCCACCCTCTCTGGTGCATGGTTACTCTGTACAGTCACTAGCTCCACCCTCTCTGGTGCACGGTTACTCTGTACGGACACTAGCTCCACCCTCTCTGGTGCACGGTCACTCTGTACAGACACTAGCTCCACCCTCTCTGGTGTACAGTCACTCTGTACAGACATTAGCTCTACCCTCACTGGTGTACGGTTACTCTGTACAGACATTAGCTCCACCCTCTCTGGTGCATGGTTACTCTGTACGGACACTAGCTCCACCCTCTCTGGTGCACGGTCACTCTGTACGGACACTAGCTCCACCCTCTCTGGTGCATGGTTACTCTGTACAGACAATAGCTCCACCCTCTCTGGTGCACGGTCACTCTGTACGGACACTAGCTCCACCCTCTCTGGTGCACGGTCACTCTGTACGGACACTAGCTCCACCCTCTCTGGTGCATGGTTACTCTGTACAGACAATAGCTCCACCCTCTCTGGTGCACGGTCACTCGGTACACACTAGCTCTACCCTCTCTGGTGTACGGTCACTCTGTACAGACATTAGCTCTACCCTCACTGGTGCACGGTCACTCTGTACAGACACTAGCTCCACCCTCTCTGGTGCACGATCACTCTGTACAGACAGTAGCTCCACCCTCTCTGGTGCACGGTCACTCTGTACAGACACTAGCTCCACCCTCTCTGGTGCACGGTCACTCTGTACAGACATTAGCTCCATCCTCTCTGGTGCACGGTCACTCGGTACACACTAGCTCCACCCTCTCTGGTGCACGATCACTCTGTACAGACACTAGCTCCACCCTCTCTGGTGCACGGTCACTCTGTACAGACACTAGCTCCACCCTCTCTGGTGCACGATCACTCTGTACAGACATTAGCTCCACCCTCTCTGGTGCACGGTCACTCTGTACAGACACTAGCTCCACCCTCTCTGGTGCACGGTCACTCTGTACAGACATTAGCTCCACCCTCTCTGGTGCACGGTCGATCTATACAGACACTAGCACCACCCTCTCTGGTGCACGGTCACTCTGAACAGACACTAGCTCCGCCCTCTCTGGTGCGCTGTCGCTCTATACAGACACTAGTGACGCGCCCCCTGGGCCATATTCTTTAGGGGGAATATCCGGAGCCGGATCAGATGGGAGTTGTAGTCTTCCGAGTGGCTGTGACCCGGTCCGTGCCCAGGGTGTCAAACTCAGTTGTATGTGGCAGTCCTACAGATGTTAATAAGTTCTTAATGTCGACTACGCCACCCGTTGTATTGCGGTCACTATGTCCGCCGCTGCAGCAGGGTCCGCTGAGGCTGATGGTGTAGGTGCAGCTTTTGATGGTATAACCCCCAACGGGTGGGGTATAGCCTCAGGGGGATCAGGTGCAGAGGATGGGGGTTGTGGTGATGCAGTGTAGACGGCAATCAGAGACAGAGTCGGGTTATGCAGTTTAGGATGTTTACTCACTGCTGATGTTCCGGTCACTCCAGCTTCGAGTGACCTCCCGAGCCGTGCTGCGTCCACCAGGTTCTGGATCCAGCCAACCCCCAAATAAGTCCGGAGCGTGACCCTGAGCTCTCCTTCTGTCCTTTCTCTGGCCGTCCCCACTATTGATCCACCCAGGTCCAGCTCCCTCGGGCCTTCTGTTGGGAGACCCTTGGCCTTGGGTTCCCTGACCCTCCACGTGGTATGCCTTCGTGGTGGATGTGGTGGGTGGCCGTGGCAGACGCTGCCCACGGCCTCCGGTCTCTGGCTGGGGTGTGTTTTTGCCCCCACCAGCTTGGGTTCCGGTACCCTGATGCCGACTCTTCACCCGGGGATTTAATTTGGGTTCTTAGAGTCCTCTCTTCTGTTTCCCCCTCTGGGTCTCTCTTCTCCTCTCTCACTCTGGGTCTCTCTTCTCCTCTGCTCGCTGACTTTCTCTCTGCAACTGACCCTGTTCTTTGATGGTGCCCACCTTATATACACCCTCTATGTGTGAGCTCAGGTGACCAGCACCCAATGAGCTCCTATCTTTACCCAGGCTGCTCCCCCTATCTGCCCCTACACTACTTGGGATGTACCACCCCCCTCCCACTCCAGCCAGGAACAGACTCGGTCGTACCTGCACATTTCTAAGTGGGAGTACCGTCGGTCTGCTCCTCGGAAATGGGATGTGTGTAGTGCATGCAGCCTACCGAGCTCAGTTTCACACTCCTTCCTTACCCGGGAGTGGAATATCACACCTCTGGGTTGAGGTGCAATACCCCTGTAGCAGCCGAATCCTCAGGGTGCTACACTAGCTCCACCCTCTCTGGTGCACGGTCGATCTATACAGACACTAGCTCTGCCCTCTCTGGTGCATGGTTACTCTGTACAGACATTAGCTCCACCCTCTCTGGTGCACGGTCACTCTGTACAGACATTAGCTCCAACCTCTCTGGTGCACGGACACTCTATACAGACACTAGCTCCTCCCTCTGGTGCACGGTCGCTCTATACAGACATTAGCTCCACCCTCTCTGGTGCACGGTCGATCTATACAGACATTAGCTCCATCCTCTCTGGTGCACGGTCACTCTGCACAGACACTAGCTCCACCCTCACTGGTGCACGGTTGCTCTATACAGACATTAGCTCCACCCTCACCGGTGCACGGTCGCTCTGTACAGACATTAGCTCCACCCTCTCTGGTGCACGGTCACTCTGCACAGACACTAGCTCCGCCCTCTGGTGCACGGTCGCTCTGCACAGATATTAGCTCCACCCTCTCTGGTGCATGGTCGCTCTGCACAGACATTAGCTCCACCCTCACCGGTGCACAGTTGTGCCATACAGACATTAGCTCCGCACTCACTGGTGCACGGTGCTGGGGTCCGGTGCAGGTCTGGTAATGGGGGACATTATGGCCATATAGGACTCTCACCACTGAGACGCTGCCGTCACTGAATGGACGATCCCATAAATCTCTAAATCGAATAAAATAACGTTAGGAATAAATCTGCAGCTTTCTGGATTAGCGGAGAACGAGAACATTTATCTGCAGTAAATAGCGGCTCGCTTTGCGGGGTAATCAGTCACTTTCAATTAAAGGCGTCTGATGTCTGCGGAGCGGCTGGGAATAAATCAGCGCGGTCACATAATGGAGGCTATTAGTGCAGTCAATAGACTCCCTGCAGCTCCGAGGACTCTGACAAGTGAGCGTCCTATTACGGCTGTGATGGTATCTGCCACTATTATTACTCCGCAGTCAGGGAGGCTTCGTTCCGCCGCCTCTAATGTGATTTTTGATTAATAGTGGGATTTTTACGTGACATGAATATTTCTTCTAGGCAAACGTTCGCGCTCGTAGCCTTACGTGAAGTAACTTGTTCCTGGCAGCCGCCGCTGTGCTCCCCGCACCTTGTGCTACGAATGTCTCGCTCGGGGATGAAGCTGCTGACAACCTCTTAATTGGCTCCAAATCATCGCTGGCAGGGGATCATTGTGGCCATAGTTTGACAACCTCGATAAGAACAAAACTGAGTGACCCCTAAACCCTTCTATCATTTATTTCAATGCAGTGATAGGAGGCAGTGAACGATGCTGAACAATGGCAGCAGTAGGAGCAGTGGCATTTCCATCCATGATCGCTCCACCATCGGGGCAGCCTCTGGTCAAGGATTCACCATCGTTTACATTGGCCAAGGTCTCACTAGTCTCTAACCTTTTAGTCCCCACCTGATCTGCCTGTTCAGGCTGCACGTTATGTCCTCCAAAAATATCCCCAGTCTGGTCCTCAGCACATCAGCAGTAACCTACAGTCCTGGTCAGAGGACACCAAGCACAACGGCCCGGCCATCCACATTCAAGTCCTCAGCACATCAGCAGTAACCTACAGTCCTGGTCAGAGGATACCAAGCACAACGGCCCGGCCATCCACATTCAAGTCCTCAGTACATCAGCAGTAACCTACAGTCCTGGTCAGAGGACACCAAGCACAGCGGCCCGGCCATCCACATTCAAGTCCTCAGTACATCAGCAGTAATCTATAGCCCTGGTCAGAGGACACCAAGCACAACAGCCCGGCCATCCACATTCAAGTCCTCAGCAAATCAGCAGTAAGTTATAGCCCTGGTCAGAGGACACTAAACACAACGGTCCGGCCATCAACATTCAAGTCCTCAGCATATCAGCAGTAACCTATAGCCCTGGTCAGAGGACACCGAGCACAATGGCCCCGCCATCCACAGTCCATTCTTCAGCACATCAGCAGTAACCTACAGTCCTGGTCAGAGGACACTAAACACAATGGCCCGGCCATCCACATTCAAGTCCTCAGTACATCAGCAGAAACCTACAGTCCTGGTCAGAGGACACCAAGAACAACGGCCCGGCCATCCACATTCAAGTCCTCAGTACATCAGCAGTAACCTACAGTACTGGTCAGAGGACACCAAGCACAACGGCCTGGCCATCCACATCCAAGTCCTCAGCACATCAGCAGTAACCTACAGTCCTGGTCAGAGGACACCAAGCACAACGGCCCGGCCATTCACAGTCCAATCATCAGCACATCAGCAGTAACCTACAGTCCTGGTCAGAGGACACTAAACACAACGGCCCGGCCATCTACAGTCCATTCCTCAGCACATCAGCAGTAACCTACAGTCCTGGTCAGAGGACACTAAACACAACGGCCCGGCCATCCACATTCAAGTCCTCAGCACATCAGCAGTAACCTATAGCCCTGGTCAGAGGACACCGAGCACAATGGCCCCGCCATCCACAGTCCATTCCTCAGCACATCAGCAGTAACCTACAATCCTGGTCAGAGGACACTAAACACAATGGCCCGGCCATCCACATTCAAGTCCTCAGTACATCAGCAGAAACCTACAGTCCTGGTCAGAGGACACCAAGCACAACGGCCCGGCCATCCACATTCAAGTCCTCAGTACATCAGCAGTAACCTACAGTCCTGGTCAGAGGACACCGAGCACAACGGCCTGGACATCCACATTCAAGTCCTCAGCACATCAGCAGTAACCTACAGTCCTGGTCAGAGGACACCAAGCACAACAGCCCGGCCATTCACAGTCCATTCCTCAGCACATCAGCAGTAACCTACAGTCCTGGTCAGAGGACACTAAACACAATGGCCCGGCCATCCACATTCAAGTCCTCAGTACATCAGCAGAAACCTACAGTCCTGGTCAGAGGACACCAAGCACAACGGCCCGGCCATCCACATTCAAGTCCTCAGTACATCAGCAGTAACCTACAGTCCTGGTCAGAGGACACCAAGCACAACGACCTGGCCATCCACATTCAAGCCCTCAGCACATCAGCAGTAACCTACAGTCCTGGTCAGAGGACACTAAACACAACGGCCCGGCCATCCACATTCAAGTCCTCAGCACATCAGCAGTAACCTATAGCCCTGGTCAGAGGACACCGAGCACAATGGCCCCGCCATCCACAGTCCATTCCTCAGCACATCAGCAGTAACCTACAGTCCTGGTCAGAGGACACTAAATACAATGGCCCGGCCATCCACATTCAAGTCCTCAGCACATCAGCAGAAACCTACAGTCCTGGTCAGAGGACACCAAGCACAACGGCCCGGCCATCCACATTCAAGTCTTCAGCACATCAGCAGTAACCTACAGTCCTGGTCAGAGGACACGAAGCACAACAGCCCGGCCATTCACAGTCCAATCCTCAGCACATCAGCAGTAACCTACAGTCCTGGTCAGAGGACACTAAACACAACGGCCCGGCCATCTACAGTCCATTCCTCAGCACATCAGCAGTAACCTACAGTCCTGGTCAGAGGACACTAAACACCGGCCCGGCAATCCACATTCAAGTCCTCAGCACATCAGTAGTAACCTACAGTCCTGGTCAGAGGACACCAAGCACAACGGCCCGGCCATCCACATTCAAGTCCTCAGCACATCACCAGTAACCTACAGTCCTGGTCAGAGGACACCAAGCACAACGGCCCGGCCATCCACATTCAAGTCCTCAGCACATCAGCAGTAACATATAGCCCTGGTCAGAGGACACCAAGCAAAACGGCCCAGCCATCTACAGTTCATTCCTCAGCACATCAGCAGTAACCTACAGTCCTGGTCAGAGGACACCAAGCACAACAGCCCGGCCATTCACAGTCCAATCCTCAGCACATCAGCAGTAACCTACAGTCCTGGTCAGAGGACACTAAACACAACGGCCCGGCCATCTACAGTCCATTCCTCAGCACATCAGCAGTAACCTACAGTCCTGGTCAGAGGACACTAAACACAACGGCCCGGCCATCCACATTCAAGTCCTCAGCACATCAGCAGTAACCTACAGTCCTGGTCAGAGGACACAAAGCACAACGGCCCGGCCATCCACATTCAAGTCCTCAGCACATCACCAGTAACCTACAGTCCTGGTCAGAGGACACCAAGCACAACGGCCCGGCCATCCACATTCAAGTCCTCAGTACATCATCAGTAACCTATAGCCCTGGTCAGAGGACACTAAACACAACGGCCCGGCCATCCACATTCAAGTCCTCAGCACATCATCAGTAACCTATAGCCCTGGTCAGAGGACACCGAGCACAATGGCCCGGCCATCCACAGTCCATTCCTCAGCACATCAGCAGTAACCTACAGTCCTGGTCAGAGGACACTAAACACAATGGCCCGGCCATCCACATTCAAGTCCTCAGTACATCAGCAGAAACCTACAGTCCTGGTCAGAGGACACCAAGCACAACGGCCTGGCCATCCACATTCAAGTCCTCAGTACATCCCCAGTAACCTACAGTCCTGGTCAGAGGACACCAAGCACAACGGCCCGGCCATCCACATTCAAGTCCTCAGTACATCAGCAGTAACCTACAGTCCTGGTCAGAGGACACCAAGCACAACGGCCCGGCCATCCACATTCAAGTCCTCAGTACATCAGCAGTAACCTACAGTCCTGGTCAGAGGACACCAAGCACAACGGCCCGGCCATCCACATTCAAGTCCTCAGCACATCAGCAGTAACCTACAGTCCTGGTCAGAGGACACCAAGCACAACAGCCCGGCCATTCACAGTCCAATCCTCAGCACATCAGCAGTAACCTACAGTCCTGGTCAGAGGACACTAAACACAACGGCCCGGCCATTTACAGTCCATTCCTCAGCACATCAGCAGTAACCTACAGTCCTGGTCAGAGGACACTAAACACAACGGCCCGGCCATCCACATTCAAGTCCTCAGCACATCAGCAGTAACCTATAGCCCTGGTCAGAGGACACCGAGCACAATGGCCCGGCCTTCCACAGTCCATTCCTCAGCACATCAGCAGTAATCTACAGTACTGGTCAGAGGACACTAAACACAATGGCCCGGCCATCCACATTCAAGTCCTCAGTACATCAGCAGAAACCTACAGTCCTGGTCAGAGGACACCAAGCACAACGGCCCGGCCATCCACATTCAAGTCCTCAGTACATCAGCAGTAACCTACAGTCGTGGTCAGAGGACACCAAGCACAACAGCCCGGCCATTCACAGTCCATTCCTCAGCACATCAGCAGTAACCTACAGGCCTGGTCAGAGGACACTAAACACAATGGCCCGTCCATCCACATTCAAGTCCTCAGTACATCAGCAGTAACCTACAGTCCTGGTCAGAGGACACCAAGCACAACGGCCCGGCCATCCACATTCAAGTCTTCAGCACATCAGCAGTAACCTACAGTCCTGGTCAGAGGACACCAAGCACAACAGCCCGGCCATTCACAGTCCAATCCTCAGCACATCAGCAGTAACCTACAGTCCTGGTCAGAGGACACTAAACACAACGGCCCGGCCATCTACAGTCCATTCCTCAGCACATCAGCAGTAACCTACAGTCCTGGTCAGAGGACACTAAACACAACGGTCCGGCCATCCACATTCAAGTCCTCAGCACATCAGCAGTAACCTATAGCCCTGGTCAGAGGACACCGAGCACAATGGCCCCGCCATCCACAGTCCATTCCTCAGCACATCAGCAGTATCCTACAGTCCTGGTCAGAGGACACCAAGCACAGCAGCCCGGCCATTCACAGTCCAATCCTCAGCACATCAGCAGTAACCTACAGTCCTGGTCAGAGGACACTAAACACAATGGCCCGGCCATCTACAGTCCATTCCTCAGCACATCAGCAGTAACCTACAGTCCTGGTCAGAGGACACTAAACACAACAGCCCGGCCATCCACATTCAAGTCCTCAGCACATCAGCAGTAACCTACAGTCCTGGTCAGAGGACACCAAGCACAACGGCCCGGCCATCCACATTTAAGTCCTCAGCACATCACCAGTAACCTACAGTCCTGGTCAGAGGACACCAAGCACAACGGCCCGGCCATCCACATTCAAGTCCTCAGTACATCAGCAGTAAGCTATAGCCCTGGTCAGAGGACACTAAACACAACGGCCCGGCCATCCACATTCAAGTCCTCAGCACATCAGCAGTAACCTATAGCCCTGGTCAGAGGACACCGAGCACAATGGCCCCGCCATCCACAGTCCATTCCTCAGCACATCAGCAGTAACCTACAGTCCTGGTCAGAGGACACTAAACACAATGGCCCGGCCATCCACATTCAAGTCCTCAGCACATCAGCAGAAACCTACAGTCCTGGTCAGATGACACCAAGCACAACGGCCCGGCCATCCACATTCAAGTCCTCAGTACATCAGCAGTAACCTACAGTCTTGGTCAGAGGACACCAAGCACAACGGCCCGGCCATCCACATTCAAGTCCTCAGTACATCAGCAGTAACCTACAGTCCTGGTCAGAGGACACCAAGCACAACGGCCCGGCCATCCACATTCAAGTCCTCAGTACATCAGCAGTAACCTACAGTCCTGGTCAGAGGACACCAAGCACAACGGCCCGCCATCCACATTCAAATCCTCAGCACATCAGCAGTAACCTACAGTCCTGGTCAGAGGACACCAAGCACAACAGCCCGGCCATTCACAGTCCAATCCTCAGCACATCAGCAGTAACCTACAGTCCTGGTCAGAGGACACTAAACACAACGGCCCGGCCATCTACAGTCCATTCCTCAGCACATCAGCAGTAACCTACAGTCCTGGTCAGAGGACACTAAACACAACGGCCCGGCCATCCACATTCAAGTCCTCAGTACATCAGCAGTAACCTACAGTCCTGGTCAGAGGACACCAAACACAACAGCCCGGCCATTCACAGTCCATTCCTCAGCACATCAGCAGTAGCCTACAGTCCTGGTCAGAGGACACTAAACACAATGGCCCGGCCATCCACATTCAAGTCCTCAGTACATCAGCAGAAACCTACAGACCTGGTCAGAGGACACCAAGCACAACAGCCCGGCCATTCACAGTCCATTCCTCAGCACATCAGCAGTAACCTACAGTCCTGGTCAGAGGACACTAAACACAATGGCCCGGCCATCCACATTCAAGTCCTCAGTACATCAGCAGTAACCTACAGTCCTGGTCAGAGGACACCAAGCACAACGGCCCGGCCATCCACATTCAAGTCTTCAGCACATCAGCAGTAACCTACAGTCCTGGTCAGAGGACACCAAGCACAACAGCCCGGCCATTCACAGTCCAATCCTCAGCACATCAGCAATAACCTACAATCCTGGTCAGAGGACACTAAACACAACGGCCCGGCCATCTACAGTCCATTCCTCAGCACATCAGCAGTAACCTACAGTCCTGGTCAGAGGACACTAAACACAACGGCCCGGCCATCCACATTCAAGTCCTCAGCACATCAGCAGTAACCTATAGCCCTGGTCAGAGGACACCGAGCACAATGGCCCCGCCATCCACAGTCCATTCCTCAGCACATCAGCAGTAACCTACAGTCCTGGTCAGAGGACACCAAGCACAACAGCCCGGCCATTCACAGTCCAATCCTCAGCACATCAGCAGTAACCTACAGTCCTGGTCAGAGGACACTAAACACAATGGCCCGGCCATCTACAGTCCATTCCTCAGCACATCAGCATTAACCTACAGTCCTAGTCAGAGGACACTAAACACAACGGCCCGGCCATCCACATTCAAGTCCTCAGCACATCAGCAGAAACCTACAGTCCTGGTCAGAGGACACCAAGCACAACGGCCCGGCCATCCACATTCAAGTCCTCAGTACATCAGCAGTAACCTACAGTCCTGGTCAGAGGACACCAAGCACAACGGCCCGGCCATCCACATTCAAGTCCTCAGTACATCAGCAGTAACCTACAGTCCTGGTCAGAGGACACCAAGCACAACGGCCCGGCCATCCACATTCAAGTCCTCAGTACATCAGCAGTAACCTACAGTCCTGGTCAGAGGACACCAAGCACAACGGCCCGGCCATCCACATTCAAGTCCTCAGCACATCAGCAGTAACCTACAGTCCTGGTCAGAGGACACCAAGCACAACAGCCCGGCCATTCACAGTCCAATCCTCAGCACATCAGCAGTAACCTACAGTCCTGGTCAGAGGACACTAAACACAACGGCCCGGCCATCTACAGTCCATTCCTCAGCACATCAGCAGTAACCTACAGTCCTGGTCAGAGGACACTAAACACAACGGCCCGGCCATCCACATTCAAGTCCTCAGTACATCAGCAGTAACCTACAGTCCTGGTCAGAGGACACCAAGCACAACAGCCCGGCCATTCACAGTCCATTCCTCAGCACATCAGCAGTAACCTACAGTCCTGGTCAGAGGACACTAAACACAATGGCCCGGCCATCCACATTCAAGTCCTCAGTACATCAGCAGTAACCTACAGTCCTGGTCAGAGGACACCAAGCACAACGGCCCGGCCATCCACATTCAAGTCTTCAGCACATCAGCAGTAACCTACAGTCCTGGTCAGAGGACACCAAGCACAACTTCCCGGCCATTCACAGTCCATTCCTCAGCACATCAGCAGTAACCTACAGTCCTGGTCAGAGGACACTAAACACAATGGCCCGGCCATCCACATTCAAGTCCTCAGCATATCAGCAGTAACCTACAGTCCTGGTCATAGGACACCAAGCACAACGGCCCGGCCATCCACATTCAAGTCCTCAGCACATCAGCAGTAACCTACAGTCCTGGTCAGAGGACACTAAACACAACGGCCCGGCCATCCACATGCAAGTCCTCAGCACATCAGCAGCAACCTACAGTCCTGGTCAGAGGACACCAAGCACAACGGCCCAGCCATCTACAGTCCATTCCTCAGCACATCAGCAGTAACCTACAGTCCTGGTCAGAGGACACTAAACACAACGGCCCAGCCATCTACAGTCCATTCCTCAGCACATCAGCAGTAACCTACAGTCCTGGTCAGAGGACACCAAGCACAACGGCCCGGCCATCCACATTCAAGTCTTCAGCACATCAGCAGTAACCTACAGTCCTGGTCAGAGGACACCAAGCACAACAGCCTGGCCATTCACAGTCCATTTCTCAGCACATCAGCAGTAACCTACAGTCCTGGTCAGAGGACACTAAACACAATGGCCCGGCCATCCACATTCAAGTCCTCAGCATATCAGCAGAAACCTACAGTCCTGGTCAGAGGACACCAAGCACAACGGCCCGGCCATCCACATTCAAGTCTTCAGCACATCAGCAGTAACCTACAGTCCTGGTCAGAGGACACCAAGCACAACAGCCTGGCCATTCACAGTCCATTTCTCAGCACATCATCAGTAACCTACAGTCCTGGTCAGAGGACACTAAACACAATGGCCCGGCCATCCACATTCAAGTCCTCAGCATATCAGCAGAAACCTACAGTCCTGGTCAGAGGACACCAAGCACAACGGCCCGGCCATCCACAGTCCATTCCTCAGCACATCAGCAGTAACCTACAGTCCTGGTCAGAGGACACCAAGCACAACGGCCCGGCCATCCATAATCAGTCAGTGGGTCGGAGTGGTCAGAATAAAGGAATTCTGCCCAGGTAAAGAAATACCTTATGTGGCTCTAGCAGCCATCTTTCTTCCTGAGCAGTAATATCTCGAGGAGATGGAGGGTTTTATTACAGTTCATGGACAGCGTGATTTTCTTTATGTGGATGGTCCAGTGGGCCCCGCCTGATCTGCCAGGGACCACTCTGCAGCCTCACGGCCTGTATTTGGGGGCAGCCCCTGGAGCTGTCGATCTCCTCATTAGCTGTCACGTCAGGATAATTATCCAGTGTCTTCCTTCTCATCCGCCTCATTTTATTGTGAAAATTGTGATAATAAATTTCTGCGATTATCGCTCATGTCGGAGCCTGCCAAAACATCGGAGGAGTTAATAGGCGGCCATTTCTCAACATGTCACATATGATGTGTGCAGGAGCCGTCTTGTGAGGAGGTCTGAGCGTAGCCGGTCCGGGCCCCTACCACACCCGCAGCCAACGGACGTGACTCAGAGTCTGAACGGCGGCCAAAATCCCGGCTCACAGCCTTTATTAGCAGCATTTATCTCCGTGTCAGCCAATCACAGCGGCTCCGGGCTCTGCACGGCCCCCATAGGGAACTCAACAGTGTACGGATCCTTCTGGAGGAAGAGAGCTGAGATCTGTATCACCTGCCGGATCGTAGAGCAGTACAGTACTCCACTATGTGTCCCCCCATACACACCTCTGTACTGCTACAGTATGTGCCCCCCAAATACACAGCTGTACGATACTGCCCCCCAAACACACAGCTGTACGATACTGCCTCCAAATACACAGCTGTACGATACTGCCCCCAAATACACAGCTGTACGATACTGCCCCCAAATACACAGCTGTACGATACTGCCCCCCCAAATACACAGCTGTACAATACTGCCCCCCAAGTACACATCTGTACGATACTGCCCACCCAAATACACAGCTGTACGATACTGCCCCCCCAAATACACAGTTGTACGATACTGCCCCCAAATACACAGCTGTACGATACTGCCCCCCAAGTACACAGCTGTACGATACTGCCCACCCAAATACACAGCTGTACGATACTGCCCCCCAAATACACAGCTGTACGATACTGCCCCCCAAATACACAGCTGTGATACTGCCCCCATACACACATCTGTACGATACTGCCCCCATACACACATCTGTACGATACTGCCCCCCAAGTACACAGCTGTACGATACTGCCCCCCCAAGTACACAGCTGCACGATACTGCCCCCCAAATACACAGCTGTACGATACTGCCCCCCAAATACACAGCTGTACAATACTGCCCCCAAATACACAGCTGTATGATACTGCCCCCCAAATACACAGCTGTACGATACTGCCCCCCAAATACACAGCTGTATGATACTGCCCCCCAAATACACAGCTGTACGATACTGCCCCCCCAAATACACAGCTGTACGATACTGACCCCAAATACACAGCTGTACAATACTGCCCCCAAATACACCGCTGTACAATACTGCCCCCAAACACACAGCTGTATGATACTGCCCCCCAAATACACAGCTGTGCGATACTGCCCCCCAAATACACAGCTGTACGATACTGCCCCCCCCAAACACAGCTGTACGATACTGCCCCCAAATACACAGCGGTACGATGCTGCCCCCAAATACACAGCTGTACAATACTGCCCCGCAAATACACAGCTGTACAATACTGCCCCCAAATACACAGCTGTACGATACTGCCCCCCCAAATACACAGCTGTACGATACTGCCCCGCAAATACACAGCTGTACAATACTGCCCCCAAATACACAGCTGTACGATACTGCCCCCCCAAATACACAGCTGTACGATACTGCCCCCAAATACACAGCTGTACGATACTGCCCCCCAAATACACAGCTGTACGATACTGCCCCCCCAAACACAGCTGTACGATACTGCCCCCCAAACACAGCTGTACAATACTGCCCCCCCAAACACAGCTGTACGATACTGCCCCCATACATACATCTGTACGATACTGTCCCCCCAAATACACAGCTGTACGATACTGCCCCCCAAATACACAGCTGTACTATACTGCCCCCCAAATACACAGCTGTACGATACTGCCCCCCAAATACACAGCTGTACGATACTGCCACCCAAATACACAGCTGCACGATACTGCCCCCCCAAATACACAGCTGTACGATACTACTCCCCAAATACACAACTGTACGATACTGCCCCCCAAACACACAGCTGTACGATACTGCCCAACCAAATACACAGCTGTACGATACTGCCCCCCAAATACACAGCTGTACGATACTGCCCCCCAAATACACAGCTGTACGATACTGCCCCCCCAAATACACAGCTGTACGATATTGCCCCCCGTATACACAGCTGTACGATACTGCCCCCCAAATACACACCTGTATGATACTGCCCCCAAATACACAGCTGTACGATACTGCCCCCCAAATACACACAGCTGTACGATACTGCCCCCAAATACACAGCTGTACGATACTGCCCCCCAAATACACAGCTGTACGATACTGCCCAACCAAATACACAGCTGTACGATACTGCCCCCCCAAATACACAGCTGTACGATACTGCCCCCCGTATACACAGCTGTACGATACTACCCCCCAAATACACACAGCTGTACGATACTGCCCCCCAAATACACAGCTGTACGATACTGCCCCCCAAATACACAGCTGTACGATACTGCCCCCAAATACACAGCTGTACGATACTGCCCCCCCAAATACACAGCTGTACGATACTGCCCCCCAAATACACAGCTGTACGATACTGCCCCCCCAAATACACAGCTGTACGATACTGCCCCCCGTATACACAGCTGTACGATACTACGCCCCAAATACACAGCTGTACTATACTGCCCCCCAAATACACAGCTGTACGATACTGCCCCCCAAACACACAGCTGTACGATACTGCCCCCCCAAATACACAGCTGTACGATACTGCCCCCCAAATACACAGCTGCACGATACTGCCCCCCCAAATACACAGCTGTACGATACTGCCCCCCCAAATACACAGCTGTACGATACTGCCCCCCAAATACACAGCTGTACGATACTACCCCCCAAATACACAACTGTACGATACTGCCCCCAAAACACACAGCTTTACGATACTGCCCCCCAAATACACAGCTGTACGATACTGCCCAACCAAATACACAGCTGTACGATACTGCCCCCCAAATACACAGCTGTACTATACTGCCCCCCAAATACACAGCTGTACGATACTGCCCCCCAAATACACAGCTGTACGATACTGCCCCCCCAAATACACAGCTGTACGATACTGCCCCCCGTATACACAGCTGTACGATACTACCCCCCAAATACACAGCTGTACGATACTGCCCCCCCAAATACACAGCTGTACGATACTGCCCCCCAAATACACAGCTGTACGATACTGCCCCCCCAAATACACAGCTGTACGATACTGCCCCCCGTATACACAGCTGTACGATACTACCCCCCAAATACACAGCTGTACTATACTGCCCCCCAAATACACAGCTGTACGATACTGCCCCCCCAAATACACAGCTGTAAGATACTGCCCCCCAAATACACAGCTGTACGATACTGCCCCCCCAAATACACAGCTGTACGATACTACCCCCCAAATACACAGCTGTACTATACTGCCCCCCATACACATACCTGTATGATACTGCCCCCATACACACACCTGTACGATATTGCCCCCCAAATACACAGCTGCACGATATTGCCCCCCAAATACACAGCTGCACGATACTGCCCCCCAAATACACAGCTGTACGATACTGCCCCCAAATACACAGCTGTATGATACTGCCCCCCAAATACACAGCTGTACGATACTGCCCCCCCAAATACACAGCTGTATGATATTGCCCCCAAATACACAGCTGCACGATACTGCCCCCCCAAATACACAGCTGTACGATGCTGCCCCCAAATACACAGCTGTACGATACTGCCCCCCAAATACACAGCTATACGATACTGCCCCCCAAATACACAGCTGTACGATACTGCCCCCCAAATACACAGCTGTACAATACTGCCCCCCAAATACACAGCTGTACGATACTGCCCCCCCAAATACACAGCTGTATGATATTGCCCCCAAATACACAGCTGTACGATACTGCCCCCCAAATACACAGCTGTACGATACTGCCCCCAAATACAGAGCTGTACAATACTGCCCCCCAAATACATAGCTGTACGATACTGCCCCCAAATACAGAGCTGTACAATACTGCCCCCCAAATACACAGCTATACGATACTGCCCCCACATACACAGCTGTACGATACTGCCCCCAAATACAGAGCTGTACAATACTGCCCCCCAAATACACAGCTATACGATACTGCCCCCCCAAATACACAGCTGTACGATACTGTCCCCAAATACACAGCTGTACGATACTGCCCCCCAAATACACAGCTATACGATACTGCCCCCCAAATACACAGCTGTACGATACTGCCCCCAAATACAGAGCTGTACAATACTGCCCCCCAAATACACAGCTATACAATACTGCCCCCCAAATACACAGCTGTACGATACTGCCCCCAAATACACAGCTGTACGATACTGCCCCCAAATACAGAGCTGTACAATACTGCCCCCCAAATACACAGCTGTACGATACTGCCCCCTCAAACACAGCTGTACGATACTGCCCCCAAATACACAGCTGTACGATACTGCCCCCCAAATACACAGCTGTACGATACTGCCCCCCCAAATACACAGCTGTACGATACTACCCCCAAATACACAGCTGTACGATACTGCCCCCCAAATACACAGCTGTACGATACTGCCCCCCCAAACACAGCTGTACGATACTGCCCCCCCAAATACACAGCTGTACGATACTGCCCCCCAAATACACAGCTGTACGATACTACCCCCAAATACACAGCTGTACGATACTGCCCCCAAATACACAGCTGTACGATACTGCCCCCTCAAACACAGCTGTACGATACTGCCCCCAAATACACAGCTGTACGATACTGCCCCCCAAATACACAGCTGTACGATACTGCCCCCCCAAATACACAGCTGTACGATACTACCCCCAAATACACAGCTGTACGATACTGCCCCCCAAATACACAGCTGTACGATACTGCCCCCCCAAACACAGCTGTACGATACTGCCCCCCCAAATACACAGCTGTACGATACTGCCCCCCAAATACACAGCTGTACGATACTACCCCCAAATACACAGCTGTACGATACTGCCCCCAAATACACAGCTGTACGATACTGCCCCCCCAAATACACAGCTGTACGATACTGCCCCCCCAAATACACAGCTGTACGATACTGCCCCCCCAAATACACAGCTGTACGATACTGCCCCCCAAATACACAGCTGTACAATACTGCCCCCCCAAATACACAGCTGTACGATACAGCCCCCAAATACACAACTGTACGATACTGCCCCCCAAATACACAGTTGTACGATACTGCCCCCAAAAACACAGCTGTACGATACTGCCCCCAAATACACAGCTGTACGATACTGCCCCCCAAAAACACAGCTGTACGATACTGCCCCCAAATACACAGCTGTACGATACTGCCCCCCCAAATACACAGCTGTACGATACTGCCCCCAAATACACAGCTGTACGATACTGCCCCCAAATACACAACTGTACGATACTGCCCCCCCAAATACACAGCTGTACGATACTGCCCCCAAATACACAGCTGTACGATACTGCCCCCCCAAATACACAGCTGTACGATACTGCCCCCCAAATACACAGCTGTACGATACTGCCCCCCCAAATACACAGCTGTACGATACTGCCCCCCAAATACACAGCTGTACGATTCTGCCCCCCCAAATACACAGCTGTACGATACTGCCCCCCAAATACACAGCTGTACGATACTGCCCCCCATACACACAGCTATATGATACTGCCCCCAAAGACACAGCTGTACGATACTGCCCCCCAAATACACAGCTGTACGATACTGCCCCCCAAATACACAGCTGTACGATACTGCCCCCAAAAACACAGCTGTACGATACTGCCCCCCAAATACACAGCTGTACGATACTGACCCCCAAATACACAGCTGTACGATACTGCCCCCCCATACACACAGCTATATGATACTGCCCCCAAAGACACAGCTGTACGATACTGCCCCCCAAATACACAGCTGTACGATACTGCCCCCCAAATACACAGCTGTACGATACTGCCCCCAAAAACACAGCTGTACGATACTGCCCCCCATACACACAGCTGTACGATACTGCCCCCCCAAATACACAGCTGTACGATACTGCCCCCCAAATACACAGCTGTACGATACTGCCCCCCAAATACACAGCTGTACGATACTGCCCCCAAAAAAACAGCTGTACGATACTGTCCCCCCATACACACAGCTGTACGATACTGCCCCCCAAATACACAGCTGTACGATACTGCCCCCCAAATACACAGCTGTACGATACTGCCCCCAAATACACAGCTGTACGATACTGCCCCCCAAATACACAGCTGTACGATACTGCCCCCCAAATACACAGCTGTACGATACTGCCCCCCAAATACACAGCTGTACGATACTGCCCCCCAAATACACAGCTGTACGATACTGACCCCCAAATACACAGCTGTACGATACTGCCCCCCAAATACACAGCTGTACGATACTGCCCCACCAAATACAGAGCTGTACGATACTGCCCCCCAAATACACAGCTGTACGATACTGCCCCACCAAATACACAGCTGTACGATACTGCCCCCCAAACACACAGCTGTACGATACTGCCCCCAAATACACAGCTGTACGATACTGCCCCCCAAAATACACAGCTGTACGATACTGCCCCCCATACACACAGCTGTACGATACTGACCCCCAAATACACAGCTGTACGATACTGCCCCCCAAATACACAGCTGTACGATACTGCCCCCAAATACACAGCTGTACGATACTGACCCCCAAATACACAGCTGTACGATACTGCCCCCCAAATACACAGCTGTACGATACTGCCCCCCCATACACACAGCTGTACGATACTGCCCCCCCAAATACACAGCTGTACAATACTGACCCCCAAATACACAGCTGTACGATACTGCCCCCCAAATACACAGCTGTACGATGCTGACCCCCAAATACACAGCTGTACGATACTGCCCCCCCATACACACAGCTGTACGATACTGCCCCCCCAAATACACAGCTGTACGATACTGACCCCCAAATACACAGCTGTACGATACTGCCCCCAAATACACAGCTGTACGATACTGCCCCCAAATACACAGCTGTACAATACTGTCCCCCAAACACACAGCTGTTTGATACTGCCCCCCCAAATACACAGCTGTACGATACTGCCCCCAAATAAACAGCTGTACGATACTGCCCCCCATACACACAGCTGTACGATACTGCCCCCAAATACACAGCTGTACAATACTGCCCCCCAAATACACAGCTGTACGTTGCTGCCCCCCCATACACAGCTGTACGATACTGCCCCCCAAATACACAGCTGTACGATACTGCCCCCCAAATACACAGCTGTACGATACTGCCCCCAAAAAAACAGCTGTACGATACTGTCCCCCCATACACACAGCTGTACGATACTGCCCCCCAAATACACAGCTGTACGATACTGCCCCCCAAATACACAGCTGTACGATACTGCCCCCAAATACACAGCTGTACGATACTGCCCCCCAAATACACAGCTGTACGATACTGCCCCCCAAATACACAGCTGTACGATACTGCCCCCCAAATACACAGCTGTACGATACTGCCCCCCAAATACACAGCTGTACGATACTGCCCCCCAAATACACAGCTGTACGATACTGCCCCACCAAATACAGAGCTGTACGATACTGCCCCCCAAATACACAGCTGTACGATACTGCCCCACCAAATACACAGCTGTACGATACTGCCCCCCAAACACACAGCTGTACGATACTGCCCTCCAAAATACACAGCTGTACGATACTGCCCCCCATACACACAGCTGTACGATACTGACCCCCAAATACACAGCTGTTCGATACTGCCCCCCAAATACACAGCTGTACGATACTGCCCCCAAATACACAGCTGTACGATACTGACCCCCAAATACACAGCTGTACGATACTGCCCCCCAAATACACAGCTGTACGATACTGCCCCCCCATACACACAGCTGTACGATACTGCCCCCCCAAATACACAGCTGTACGATACTGACCCCCAAATACACAGCTGTACGATACTGCCCCCCAAATACACAGCTGTACGATGCTGACCCCCAAATACACAGCTGTACGATACTGCCCCCAAATAAACAGCTGTACGATACTGCCCCCCCATACACACAGCTGTACGATACTGCCCCCCCAAATACACAGCTGTACGATACTGACCCCCAAATACACAGCTGTACGATACTGCCCCCAAATACACAGCTGTACGATACTGCCCCCAAATACACAGCTGTACAATACTGTCCCCCAAACACACAGCTGTTTGATACTGCCCCCCAAATACACAGCTGTACGATACTGCCCCGAAATAAACAGCTGTACGATACTGCCCCCAAATACACAGCTGTACAATACTGCCCCCCAAATACACAGCTGTACGTTGCTGCCCCCCCATACACAGCTGTACGATACTGCCCCCAAATACACAGCTGTACAATACTGCCCCCCAAATACACAGCTGTACGATACTGCCCCCCCATACACAGCTGTACGATACTACCCCCAAATACACAGCTGTACGATACTGCCCCCCAAATACACAGCTGTACGATACTGCCCCCAAATACATAGCTGTACGATACTGCCCCCCAAATACACAGCTGTACGATACTGCCCCCAAATACACAGCTGTACGATACTGCCCCCAAATACACAGCTGTACGATACTGCCCCCCAAATACACAGCTGTACGATACTGCCCCCCAAATACAAAGCTGTACGATACTGCCCCCAAATACAAAGCTGTACGATACTGCCCCCCAAATACACAGCTGTACGATACTGCCCCCCAAATACACAGCTGTACGATACTGCCCCCCAAATACGCAGCTGTACGATACTGCCCCCCATACAAACAGTTGAACGATACTGCCCCCCAAATACAGAGCTGTACGATACTGCCCCCCCCAAATACACAGCTGTACGATATTGCCCCCCCAAATACACAGCTGTACGATACTGCCCCCCAAACACACAGCTGTACGATACTGACCCCCAAATACACAGCTGTACGATACTACCCCCAAATACACAGCTGTACGATACTACCCCCAAATACACAGCTGTACGATACTGCCCCCCAAATACACAGCTGTACGATACTACCCCCAAATACACAGCTGTACGATACTGCCCCCCAAATACACAGCTGTACGATACTACCCCCAAATACACAGCTGTACGATACTGCCCCCCAAATACACAGCTGTACGATACTGCCCCCCCAAACACAGCTGTACGATACTGCCCCCTATACACACAGCTATACGATACTGCCCCCCAAATACACAGCTGTACAATACTGCCCCCCCATACACAGCTGTATGATACTGCCCCACCAAATACAGAGCTGTACGATACTGCCCCCCAATTAAACAGCTGTACGATACTGCCCCCCAAATACACAGCTGTACGATACTGCCCCCCCAAATACACAGCTGTACGACACTGCCCCCCCAAATACACAGCTACACGATACTGCCCCCAAATACACAGCTGTACGATACTGTCCCCTAAATACACAGCTGTACGATACTGCCCCCCAAATACACAGCTGTATGATAGTGCCCCCCATACACAGCTGTACGATACTGCCCCCAAAATACACAGCTGTACGATACTGCCCCCCCAAACACACAGCTACACGATACTGTCCCCTAAATACACAGCTGTACGATACTGCCTCCCCAAATAAACAGCTGTACGATACTGCCCCCCAAATACACAGCTGTACGATACTGCCCCCCAAATACACAGCTGTACGATACTGCCCCCCCAAATACACAGCTGTACGATACTGCCCCCCCAAACACACAGCTACACGATACTGTCCCCTAAATACACAGCTGTACGATACTGCCCCCCAAATACACAGCTGTACGATACTGCCCCCATACAAACAGCTGTACGATACTGCCCCCCCAAATACACAGCTGTACGATACTGTCCCCCCAAATACACAGCTGTACGATACTGTCCCCCCAAATACACAGCTGTACGATACTGACCCCCCAAACACACAGCTACACGATACTGCCCCCATACAAACAGCTGTACGATACTGCCCCCCCCAAATAAACAGCTGTACGATACTGCCCCCCATACACAGCTGTACGATACTGCCCCCCAAATAAACAGCTGTACGATAGTGCCCCCCATACACAGCTGTACGATACTGCCCCCATACAAACAGCTGTACGATACTGCCCCCCAAATACACAGCTGTACGATACTGTCCCCCCAAATACACAGCTGTACGATACTGTCCCCCCAAATACACAGCTGTACGATACTGACCCCCCAAACACACAGCTACACGATACTGCCCCCATACAAACAGCTGTACGATACTGCCCCCCCCAAATAAACAGCTGTACGATACTGCCCCCCATACACAGCTGTATGATACTGCCCCCCAAATACACAGCTGTACGATACTACCCCACCAAATACACAGCTGTACGATACTGCCCCCCAAATACACAGCTGTACGATACTGCCCCCCAAATACACAGCTGTACGATACTGCCCCCCAAATACACAGCTGTACGATACTGCCCCCCAAATACACAGCTGTACGATACTGCCCCCCCAAATACACAGCTGTACGATACTGCCCCCTATACACACAGCTGTATGATACTGCCCCCAAATACACAGCTGTACGATACTACCCCACCAAATACACAGCTGCACGATACTGCCCCCCCAAATACACAGCTGTACGATACTGCCCCCCATACACACAGCTGTATGATACTGCCCCCAAATACACAGCTGTACGATACTGCCCCCCAAATACACAGCTGTACGATACTGCCCCACCAAATACAGAGCTGTACGATACTGCCCCCCCAAATACACAGCTGTACGATACTGCCCCCCAAATACACAGCTGTACGATACTGCCCCCCCAAATACACAGCTGTACGATACTGCCCCCCCAAATACACAGCTGTACGATACTGCCCCCTATACACACAGCTGTATGATACTGCCCCCAAATACACAGCTGTACGATACTGCCCCACCAAATACACAGCTGTACGATACTGCCCCCCCAAATACACAGCTGTACGATACTGCCCCCTATACACACAGCTGTATGATACTGCCCCCAAATACACAGCTGCACGATACTGCCCCCCCAAATACACAGCTGCACGATACTGCCCCCCCAAATACACAGCTGTACGATACTGCCCCCTATACACACAGCTGTATGATACTGCCCCCCAAATACACAGCTGTACGATACTGCCCCCCCAAAACACACAGCTGTACGATACTGCCGCCCAAAAACACATCTATACGATACTGCCCCCCAAATACACAGCTGTACGATACTGCCCCCCCAAATACACAGCTGTACGATACTGCCCCCCCAAACACAAAGCTGTACGATATTGCCGCCCAAAAACACATCTATACGATACTGCCCCCCAAATACACAGCTGTACGATACTGCCCCCAAATACACAGCTGTACGATTCTGCCCCCCCATACACAGCTGTACGATACTGCCCCCCAAAAACACAGCTGTACGATACTGCCCCCCAAATACACAGCTGTATGATACTGCCCCCCCAAATACAAAGCTGCACGATACTGCCCCCCCAAATACACAGCTACACGATACTACCCCAAATACACAGCTGTACGATATTGCCTCCCAAATACACAGCTGTACGATACTGCCCCCCCAAATACACAGCTGTACGATACTGCCCCCCCAAATACACAGCCACACGATACTGCCCCCAAATACACAGCTGTACGATACTGCCCCCCCAAATACACAGCTGTACGATACTGCCCCCCCAAATACACAGCTGTACGATACAGCCCCCCAAATACACAGCTGTACGATACTGCCCCCAAATACACAGCTGTACGATACTGCCCCCCAAATACACAGCTGTACGATACTGCCCCCCAAATACACAGCTGTATGATACTGCCCCCAAATACACAGCTGTACGATACTGCCCCCAAATACACAGCTGTACGATACTGCCCCCCATACACAGCTGTACGATACTGCCCCCCCAAATACACAGTTGTACGATACTGCCCCCCCAAATACACAGCTGCACGATACTGCCCCCATACACAGCTGTACGATACTGCCCCCCAAATACACAGCTGTACGATACTGCCCCCCCAAATACACAGCTGTACGATACTGCCCCCCCAAATACACAGCTGCACGATACTGCCCCCATACACAGCTGTACGATACTGCCCCCCAAATACACAGCTGTACGATACTGCCCCCCAAAAACACATCTATACGATACTGCCCCCAAACACAAAGCTGTACGATACTGCCCCCAAATACACAGCTGTACGATACTGCCCCCCAAATACACAGCTGTACGATACTGCCCCCCCAAATACAGAGCTGTACGATACTGCCCCCTATACACAGCTGTACGATACTGCCCCCCCAAATACAGAGCTGTACGATACTGCCCCCCCAAATATACAGCTGTACGATACTGCCCCCAGTACACACAGCTGTACGATACTGCCCCCAAAATACACAGCTGTACGATACTGCCCCCCAAATACACAGCTGTACGATACTGCCCCCCCAAATACAGAGCTGTACGATACTGCCCCCTATACACAGCTGTACGATACTGCCCCCCCAAATACAGAGCTGTACGATACTGCCCCCCCAAATATACAGCTGTACGATACTGCCCCACCAAATACAGAGCTGTACGATACTGCCCCCCAAATACACAGCTGTACGATACTGCCCCCCAAATACACAGCTGTATGATACTGCCCCCCCAAATACAAAGCTGCACGATACTGCCCCCAAATACACAGCTGTACGATACTGCCCCCCAAATACACAGCTGTACGATACTGCCCCCCCAAATACACAGCTGTACTATACTGTCCCCCCAAATACACAGCTACACGATACTGCCCCCAAATACACAGCTGTACGATACTGCCCCCCCAAATACACAGCTGTACGATACTGCCCCCCCAAATATACAGCTGTACGATACTGCCCCCAAATACACAGCTGTATGATACTGCCCCCCAAATACACAGCTGTACGATACAGCCCCCCAAATACACAGCTGTACGATACTGCCCCCCAAATACACAGCTGTACGATACTGCCCCCCAAATACACAGCTGTATGATACTGCCCCCCCAAATACACAGCTGTACGATACTGCCCCCCAAATACACAGCTGTACGATACTGCCCCCCAAATACACAGCTGTATGATACTGCCCCCCCAAATACACAGCTGTACGATACTGCCCCCCCAAATACACAGCTGTACGATACTGCCCCCAAAATACACAGCTGTACGATACTGCCCCCCAAATACACAGCTGTACGATACTGCCCCCCATACACAGCTGTACGATACTGCCCCCCCAAACACACAGCTGTACGATACTGCCCCCAAAATACACAGCTGTACGATACTGCCCCCCAAATACACAGCTGTACGATACTGCCCCCCAAATACACAGCTGTATGATACTGCCCCCCCAAATACAAAGCTGCACGATACTGCCCCCCCAAATACACAGCTACACGATACTGTCCCCCAAATACACAGCTGTACGATACTGCCCCCAAATACACAGCTGTACGATACTGCCCCCCCAAATACACAGCTACACGATACTGCCCCCAAATACACAGCTGTACGATACTGCCCCCCCAAATACACAGCTGTACGATACTGCCCCCCCAAATATACAGCTGTACGATACTGCCCCCAAATACACAGCTGTATGATACTGCCCCCCAAATACACAGCTGTACAATACTGCCCCCAAATACACAGCTGTACGTTACTGCCCCCAAAATACACAGCTGTACGATACTGCCCCCCAAATACACAGCTGTACGATACTGCCCCCCATACACAGCTGTACGATACAGCCCCCCAAATACACAGCTGTACGATACTGCCCCCAAATACACAGCTGTACGATACTGCCCCCCAAATACACAGCTGTACGATACTGCCCCCCAAATACACAGCTGTATGATACTGCCCCCCCAAATACACAGCTGCACGATACTGCCCCCAAATACACAGCTGTACGATACAGCCCCCCCAAATACACAGCTGTATGATACTGCCCCCCAAATACACAGCTGTATGATACTGCCCCCCCAAATACACAGCTGTACGATACTGCCCCCAAATACACAGCTGTACGATACTGCCCCCCAAATACACAGCTGTACGATACTGCCCCCCCAAATACACAGCTGTATGATACTGCCCCCCCAAATACACAGCTGTACGATACTGCCCCCAAAATACACAGCTGTACGATACTGCCCCCCCAAATACACAGCTGTACGATACTGCCCCCCATACACAGTTGTACGATACTGCCCCCCAAATACACAGCTGCACGATACTGCCCCCCATACACAGCTGTACAATACTGCCCCCCAAATACACAGCTGTACGATACTGCCCCCCATACACAGCTGTACGATACTGCCCCCAAATACACAGCTGTACGATACTGCCCCCCATACACAGCTGTACGATACTGCCCCCAAATACACAGCTGTACGATACTGCCCCCAAATACACAGCTGTACGATACTGCCCCCAAATACACACCTGTACGATACTACCCCCCAAATACACAGCTGTACGATACTGCACCCCAAATACACAGCTGTACGATACTGCCCCCCCAAATACACAGCTGTACGATACTGCCCCCAAATACACAGCTGTACGATACTGCCCCCCCAAATACACAGCTGTACGATACTGCCCCCCAAATACACAGCTGTACGATACTACCCCCCAAATACACAGCTGTACGATACTGCACCCCAAATACACAGCTGTACGATACTGCCCCCAAATACACAGCTGTACGATACTGCCCCCCCAAATACACAGCTGTACGATACTGCCCCCCAAATACACAGCTGTACGATACTGAACCCAAAAACACAGCTGTACGATACTGCCCCCCCAAATACACACCTGTACGATACTACCCCCCAAATACACATTTATACGATACTGCCCCCCCAAATACACAGCTGTACGATACTGCCCCCCCAATCACACAGTTGTTCGATACTGCCCCCCAAATACACATCTATATGATACTGCACCCCCAAATACACAGCTGTACGATACTGCCTCCAAATACACAGCTGTACGATACTGCCCCCCCAAATACACAGCTGTACGATACTGCCCCCCAAATACACAGCTGTACGATACTGAACCCAAAAACACAGCTGTACGATAGTGACCCCCCAAATACACATTTATACGATACTGCCCCCCCAAATACACAGCTGTACGATACTGCCCCCCCAAACACACAGTTGTTCGATACTGCCCCCCAAATACACATCTATATGATACTGCACCCCCAAATACACAGCTGTACGATACTGCCCCCCCAAATACACAGCTGTACAATACTGCCCCCAAATACACAGCTGTATGATACTGCCCCCCAAACACACAGCTGTACGATACTGCCCCCAAATACACAGCTGTACGATACTGCCCCCCAAATACATAGCTGCAGGATACTGCCCCCCCAAATACACAGCTGTACGATACTGCCCCCCAAATACACAGCTGTACGATACTGCCCCCAAATACACAGCTGTACGATACTGCCCCCCAAAATACACAGCTGTACGATACTGCCCCCCCAAATACACAGCTGTACGATACTGCCCCCCAAATACACATCTATATGATACTGCACCCCCAAATACACAGCTGTACGATACTGCCCCCCCAAATACACATCTATATGATACTGCACCCCCAAATACACAACTGTACGATACTGCCCCCCAAATACACCGCTGTACGATACTGCCCCCCAAATACACAGCTGTACGATACTGCTCCCCCAAATACACAGCTGTACGATACTGCCCCCCCAAATACAAATCTATATGATACTGCACCCCCAAATACACAACTGTATGATACTGCCCCCCCAAATACACAGCTGTACGATACTGCCCCCAAATACACAGCTGTACGATACTGCCCCCCAAATACACAGCTGTACGATACTGCCCCCCATACACAGATGTACGATACTGCCCCCCCAAATACACAGCTGTACGATACTGCCCCCCCAAATACACAGCTGCACGATACTGCCTCCATACGCAGCTGTACGATACTGCCCCCCCAAATACACAGCTGTACGATACTGCCCCCCCAAATACACAGCTGTACGATACTGCCCCCCAAATACACAGCTGTACGATACTGCCCCCATACACAGCTGTACGATACTGCCCCCCAAATACACAGCTGTACGATACTGCCCCCATACACAGCTGTACGATACTGCCCCCCCAAAATACACAGCTGTACGATACTGCCCCCCAAATACACAGCTGTACGATACTGCCCCAAATACACAGCTGTACGATACTGCCCCCCAAATACACAGCTGTACGATACTGCCCCCCCAAACACACAGCTGTACGATAAAGCCCCCCCAAATACACAGCTGTACGATACTGCCCCCCCAAACACACAGATGTACGATACTGCCCCCCAAAAACACATCTATACGATACTGCCCCCCAAACACAAAGCTGTACGATACTGCCCCCAAATACACAGCTGTACGATACTGCCTCCAAATACACAGCTGTACGATACTGCCCCCCAAATACACAGCTGTACGATACTGCCCCCCAAATACACAGCTGTACGATACTGCCCCCCCAAACACACAGCTGTACGATAAAGCCCCCCCAAATACACAGCTGTACGATACTGCCCCCCCAAACACACAGCTGTACGATACTGCCCCCCAAAAACACATCTATACGATACTGCCCCCCAAACACAAAGCTGTACGATACTGCCCCCAAATACACAGCTGTACGATACTACCCCCCAAATACACACCTGTACGATACTACCCCCCAAATACACAGCTGCACGATACTGCCCCCAAATACACAGCTGTACGATACTGCCCCCCCAAATACACAGCTGTACGATACTGCCCCCCAAAAACACAGCTGTACGATAGTGACCCCCCAAATACACATCTATACGATACTGCCCCCCCAAATACACAGCTGTACGATACTGCCCCCCCAAACACACAGTTGTTCGATACTGCCCCCCAAATACACATCTATATGATACTGCACCCCCAAATACACAGCTGTACGATACTGCCTCCAAATACACAGCTGTACGATACTGCCCCCAAATACACAGCTGTACGATACTGCCCCCCCAAATACACAGCTGTACGATGCTGCCCCCAAATACACAGCTGTACGATACTGCCCCCAAATACACAGCTGTACAATACTGCCCCCCAAATACACAGCTGTACGATACTGCCCCCCCAAATACACAGCTGTACGATACTGCCTCCAAATACACAGCTGTACGATACTGCCCCCAAATACACAGCTGTACGATACTGCCCCCCCAAATACACAGCTGTACGATACTGCCCCCCCAAATACACAGCTGTACGATGCTGCCCCCAAATACACAGCTGTATGATACTGCCCCCCAAACACACAGCTGTACGATACTGCCCCCAAATACACAGCTGTACGATACTGCCCCCCAAATACATAGCTGCAGGATACTGCCCCCCTAAATACACAGTTGTACGATACTGCCCCCCAAATACACAGCTGTACGATACTGCCCCCAAATACACAGCTGTACGATACTGCCCCCCAAATACACAGCTGTACGATACTGCCCCCCAAATACACATCTATATGATACTGCACCCCCAAATACACAGCTGTACGATACTGCCCCCCCAAATACACATCTATATGATACTGCACCCCCAAATACACAACTGTACGATACTGCCCCCCCAAATACACAGCTGTACGATACTGCCCCCCAAATACACATCTATATGATACTGCACCCCCAAATACACAGCTGTACGATACTGCCCCCCCAAATACACATCTATATGATACTGCACCCCCAAATACACAACTGTACGATACTGCCCCCCAAATACACCGCTGTACGATACTGCCCCCCAAATACACAGCTGTACGATACTGCTCCCCCAAATACACAGCTGTACGATACTGCCCCCCCAAATACAAATCTATATGATACTGCACCCCCAAATACAGAACTGTATGATACTGCCCCCCCAAATACACAGCTGTACGATACTGCCCCCAAATACACAGCTGTACGATACTGCCCCCCAAATACACAGCTGTACGATACTACCCCCCAAATACACAGCTGTACGATACTGCCCCTCAAACACACAGCTGTACGATATTGCCCCCCCAAATACACAGCTGTACGATACTGCCCCCCCAAATACACAGCTGTACGATACTGCCCCCCCAAATACACAGCTGCACGATACTGCCCCCATACGCAGCTGTACGATACTGCCCCCCAAATACACAGCTGTACGATACTGCCCCCATACACAGCTGTACGATACTGCCCCCCCAAAATACACAGCTGTACGATACTGCCCCCCAAATACACAGCTGTACGATACTGCCCCAAATACACAGCTGTACGATACTGCCCCCCAAATACACAGCTGTACGATACTGCCCCCCCAAATACACAGCTGTACGATACTGCCCCCCCAAACACACAGCTGTACAATAAAGCCCCCCCAAATACACAGCTGTACGATACTGCCCCCCCAAACACACAGCTGTACAATACAGCCCCCCCAAATACACAGCTGTACGATACTGCCCCCCCAAATACACAGCTGTACGATACTGCCCCCCCAAACACACAGCTGTACAATAAAGCCCCCCCAAATACACAGCTGTACGATACTGCCCCCCCAAACACACAGCTGTACGATACTGCCCCCCAAAAACACATCTATACGATACTGCCCCCCAAACACAAAGCTGTACGATACTGCCCCCAAAATACACAGCTGTACGATACTGCCCCACAAATACACAGCTGTACGATACTGCCCCCCAAATACACAGCTGTATGATACTGCCCCCCCAAATACAAAGCTGCACGATACTGCCCCCCCAAATACACAGCTACACGACACTGCCCCCAAATACACAGCTGTACGATACTGCCCCCCAAATACACAGCTGTACGATACTGCCCCCCAAATACACAGCTGTACGATACTGCCCTCCCAAATACACAGCTGTACGATACTGCCCCCAAATACACAGCTGTACGATACTGCCCCCCCAAATACACAGCTGTACGATACTGCCCCCCCAAATATACAGCTGTACGATACTGCCCCCAAATACACAGCTGTATGATACTGCCCCCCAAATACACAGCTGTACGATACAGCCCCCCAAATACACAGCTGTACGATACTGCCCCCAAATACATAGCTGTACGATACTGCCCCCAAATACACAGCTGTACGATACTGCCCCCAAAATACACAGCTGTACGATACTGCCCCCCAAATACACAGCTGTATGATACTGCCCCCCCAAATACAAAGCTGCACGATACTGCCCCCCCAAATACACAGCTACACGATACTGCCCCCAAATACACAGCTGTACGATACTGCCCCCCAAATACACAGCTGTACGATACTGCCCCCCCAAATATACAGCTGTACGATACTGCCCCCCCAAATACACAGCTGTACGATACTGCCCCCCCAAATATACAGCTGTACGATACTGCCCCCAAATACACAGCTGTATGATACTGCCCCCCAAATACACAGCTGTACGATACAGCCCCCCAAATACACAGCTGTACGATACTGCCCCCAAATACACAGCTGTACGATACTGCCCCCCAAATACACAGCTGTATGATACTGCCCCCCCAAATACACAGCTGTACGATACTGCCCCCAAATACACAGCTGTACGATACTGCCCCCAAAATACACAGCTGTACGATACTGCCCCCCAAATACACAGCTGTACGATACTGCCCCCCAAATACACAGCTGTACGATACTGACCCCCAAATACACAGCTGTACGATACTGCCCCCCATACACAGCTGTACGATACTGCCCCCCAAATACACAGCTGCACGATACTGCCCCCATACACAGCTGTACGATACTGCCCCCCAAATACACAGCTGTACGATATTGCCCCCCAAATACACAGCTGTACGATACTGCCCCCATACACAGCTGTACGATACTGCCCCCCAAATACACAGCTGTACGATACTGCCCCCATACACAGCTGTACGATACTGCCCCCCAAATACACAGCTGTACGATACTGCCCCCCCAAATACACAGCTGTACGATACTGCCCCCATACACAGCTGTACGATACTGCCCCCCCAAATACACAGCTGTACGATACTGCCCCAAATACACAGCTGTACGATACTGCCCCCCAAAATACACAGCTGTACGATACTGCCCCCCCAAATACACAGCTGTAAGGTACTGCCCCCCCAAATACACAGCTGTACGATACTGTCCCCCCAAAATACAGAGCTATACGATACTGCCCCCAAATACACAGCTGTATGATACTGCCCCCCCAAATACACAACTATACTAGACTGCCCCCAAATACACAGCTGTACGATACTGCCCCCCAAATACACAGCTGTACGATACTGCCCCCCAAATACACACCTATACGATACTGCCCCCAAATACACAGCTGTACGATACTGCCCCCCCAAATACACAACTATACGAGACTGTCCCCAAATACACAGCTGTACGATACTGCCCCCCCAAATACACAACTATATGAGACTGCCCCCAAATACACAGCTGTACGATACTGCCCCCCCAAATACACAGCTGTACGATACTGCCCCCAAATACACAGCTGTACTATACTGCCCCCCAAATACACAGCTGTACGATACTGCCCCCCCAAATACACAGCTGTACGATACTGCCCCCAAATACACAGCTGTACTATACTGCCCCCCAAATACACAACTATACGAGACTGCCCCCAAATACACAGCTGTACGATACTGCCCCCCAAATACACAACTATATGAGACTGCCCCCAAATACACAGCTGTACGATACTGCCCCCAAATACACAGCTGTACGATACTGCCCCCCAAATACACAGCTGTACGATACTGCCTCCCCAAATACACAGCTGTACGATACTGCCCCCCATACAAACAGCTGTACGATACTGCCCCCCATACACAGCTGTACGATACTGCCCCACCAAATACAGAGCTGTACGATACTGCCCCCCAAATACACAGCTGTACGATATTGCCCCCCCAAATACACAGCTGTATGATACTGCCCCCCCAAACACACAGCTGTACGATACTGCCCCCCATACAAACAGCTGTACGATACTGCCCCACCAAATACAGAGCTGTACGATACTGCCCCCCAAATACACAGCTGTACGATACTGCCCCCCCAAACACACAGCTGTACGATACTGCCCCCCCAAATACACAGCTGTACGATACTGCCCCCCATACACACAGCTGTACGATACTGCCCCCAAAAACACAGCTGTACGATACTGCCCCCCCAAAATGCACAGCTGTACGATACTGCCCCCCATACACACAGCTGTACGATACTGCCCCCCAAATACACAGCTCTATGATACAACCCCCCAAACACACAGCTGTACAATATTGTCCCCCATACACACAGCCGTACGATACTGCCCCCCCAAACACACAGCTGTACGATACTGCCCCCAAATACACAGCTGTAGGATACTGCCCCCATACACACAGCTGTACGATACTGCCCCCCCAAATACACATCTATACGATACTGGCCCCCCAAATACACATCTATACGATACTGCACCCCCAAATACACAGCTGTACGATACTGCCCCCCAAAATACACAGCTGTACGATACTGCCCCCAAATACACAGCTGTACGATACTGCCCCCCCAAATACACAGCTGTACGATACTGCCCCCCAAAATACACAGCTGTACGATACTGCCCCCCAAATACACAGCTGTACGATACTGTTTCCCCCAAACACACAGCTGTACGATACTGCCCCCCCCAAATACACAGCTGTACGATACTGCCCCCCAAAATACACAGCTGTACGATACTGCCGCCAAATACACAGCTGTACGATACTGCACCCCAAAATACACAGCTGTACGATACTGCCCCCCAAACACAGCTGTACGATACTGTTCCCCCCAAACACACAGCTGTACGATACTGCCCCCCCAAATACACAGCTGTACGATACTGCCCCCCAAAATACACAGCTGTACGATACTGCCCCCCAAATACACAGCTGTACGACACTGCCCCCCAAATACACAGCTGTACGATACTGCCCCCCAAATACACAGCTGTACGATACTGCCCCCCCAAACACACAGCTGTACGATACAGCCCCCCAAATACACAGCTGTACGATACTGCCGCCAAATACACAGCTGTACGATACTGCCCCCCAAAAACACAGCTGTACGATACAGCCCCCCAAATACACAGCTGTACGACACTGCCCCCCAAATACACAGCTGTACGATACTGCCCCCAAATACACAGCTGTACGATACTACCCCCCAAATACACAGCTGTACGATACTGCCCCCCCAAATACACAGCTGTACGATACTGCCCCCCAAATACACAGCTGTACGATACTACCCCCCAAATACACACCTGTACGATTCTACCCCCCAAATACACAGCTGTACGATACTGCCCCCAAATACACAGCTCTACGATACTACCCCCCAAATACACAGCTGTACGATACTGAACCCAAAAACACAGCTGTACGATACTGACCCCAAAAATACACAGCTGTACGATACTGCTCCCCCAAATACACAGCTGTACGATACTGCCCCCCCAAATACACATCTATATGATACTGCACCCCCAAATACACAACTGTACGATACTGTCCCCCAAATACACAGCTGTACAATACTGTCCCCCAAAATACACAGCTGTACGATACTGCCCCCAAAAACACAGCTGTACGATACTGCCCCCCAAATACACAGCTGTACGATACTGCCCCCCCAAATACACAGCTGTACGATACTGCCCCCCCAAAATACACAGCTGTACGATACTGCCCCCAAAAACACAGCTGCACGATACTGCCCCCCAAAAACACAGCTGTACGATACTGCCCCCCCCCAAACACACAGCTGTACGATACTGCCTCCAAATACACAGCTGTACGATACTGCCCCCCAAATACACAGCTGTACGATACTGCCTCCCCCCCAAATACACAGCTATACGATACTGCCCCCCCCAAACACACAGCTGTACGATACTGCCCCCAAATACACAGCTGTACGATACTGCCCCCCAAATACACAGCTGTACGATACTGCCCCCCCAAATACACAGCTGTACGATACTGCCCCCAAAAACACAGCTGTACGATACTGCCCCCCCAAATACACCAATGTACGATACTGCCCCCCAAATACACAGCTGTACGATGCTGCCTCCCCAATTACACAGCTGTACGATACTGCCCCCCAAATACACAGCTGTACGATACTGCCCCCCCAAATACATAGCTGTACGATACTGCCCCCCCAAATACACAGCTATACGATACTGCCCCCAAACACACAGCTGTACGATACTGCCCCCCCAAATACGCAGCTGTACGATACTGCCCCCCCAAATACACAGCTGTACGATACTGCCCCCCCAAATACACAGCTGTACGATACTGCCCCCCAAATACACAGCTGTACGATACTGCCCCCCAAACACACAGCTGTACGATACTGCCCCCAAACACACAGATGTACGATGCTGCCCCCAAATACACAGCTGTATGATACTGCCCCCCAAATACACAGCTGTACAATACTGCCCCCAAAAACACAGCTGTATGATACTGCCCCCCAAATACACAGCTGTACGATACTACCCCCCAAATACACATCTATACGATACTGCACCCCCAAATACACAGCTGTACGATACTGCCCCCAAATACACATCTATACGATACTGCACCCCCAAATACACCGCTGTACGATACTGCCCCCAAATACACAGCTGTACGATACTGCCCCCCAAATACACAGCTGTACGATACTGCCCCCCCAAAACACAGCTGTACGATACTGCCCCCAAATACACAGCTGTACGATACTGCCCCCCCATACACAGCTGTACGATACTGTCCCCCAAATACACAGCTGTACGATACTGCCCCCCCAAAACACAGCTGTACGATACTGCCCCCAAATACACAGCTGTACGATACTGCCCCCCCATACACAGCTGTACGATACTGTCCCCCAAATACACAGCTGTACGATACTGCCCCCAAAAATACACAGCTGTACGATACTGCCCCCCAAATACACAGCTGTACGATACTGCCCCCCCAAAACACAGCTGTACGATACTGCCCCCCCAAATACACAGCTGTACGATACTGCCCCCCCAAACATACAGCTGTACGATACTGCCCCCCCAAAACACAGCTGTATGATACTGCCCCCCCAAATACACAGCTGTACGATACTGCCTCCAAATACACAGCTGTACGATACTGCCCCCCCAAATACACAGCTATACGAGACTGCCCCCAAATACACAGCTGTACGATACTGCCCCCCCCAAATACACAGCTGTACGATACTGCCCCCCAAACACAAAGCTGTACGATACTGCCCCCAAATACACAGCTGTACGATACTGCCCCCAAAATACACAGTTGTACGATACTGCCCCACAAATACACAGCTGTACGATACTGCCCCCCAAATACACAGCTGTATGATACTGCCCCCCCCAAATACAAAGCTGCACGATACTGCCCCCCCAAATACACAGCTACACGATACTGCCCCCAAATACACAGCTGTACGATACTGCCCCCCAAATACACAGCTGTACGATACTGCCCTCCCAAATACACAGCTGTACGATACTGCCCCCAAATACACAGCTGTACGATACAGCCCCCCAAATACACAGCTGTACGATACTGCCCTCCCAAATACACAGCTGTACGATACTGCCCCCCAAATACACAGCTGTACGATACTGCCCTCCCAAATACACAGCTGTATGATACTGCCCCCAAATACACAGCTGTACGATACTGCCCCCCCAAATATACAGCTGTACGATACTGCCCCCAAATACACAGCTGTATGATACTGCCCCCCAAATACACAGCTGTACGATACAGCCCCCCAAATACACAGCTGTACGATACTGCCCCCAAATACACAGCTGTACGATACTGCCCCCAAATACACAGCTGTATGATACTGCCCCCCCAAATACACAGCTGTACGATACTGCCCCCAAATACACAGCTGTACGATACTGCCCCCAAAATACACAGCTGTACGATACTGCCCCCCAAATACACAGCTGTACGATACTGCCCCCCAAATACACAGCTGTACGATACTGCCCCCCATACACAGCTGTACGATACTGCCCCCCAAATACACAGCTGCACGATACTGCCCCCATACACAGCTGTACGATACTGCCCCCCAAATACACAGCTGTACGATACTGCCCCCATACACAGCTGTACGATACTGCCCCCCAAATACACAGCTGTACGATATTGCCCCCCCAAATACACAGCTGTACGATACTGCCCCCATACACAGCTGTACGATACTGCCCCCCAAATACACAGCTGTACGATACTGCCCCCCCAAATATACAGCTGTACGATACTGCCCCCATACACAGCTGTACGATACTGCCCCCCCAAATACACAGCTGTACGATACTGCCCCAAATACACAGCTGTACGATACTGCCCCCCAAAATACACAGCTGTACGATACTGCCCCCCCAAATACACAGCTGTAAGGTACTGCCCCCCCAAATACACAGCTGTACGATACTGTCCCCCCAAAATACAGAGCTATACGATACTGCCCCCAAATACACAGCTGTACGATACTGCCCCCCAAATACACAACTATACTAGACTGTCCCCAAATACACAGCTGTACGATACTGCCCCCCAAATACACAACTATACTAGACTGCCCCCAAATACACAGCTGTACGATACTGCCCCCCAAATACACAGCTGTACGATACTGCCCCCCAAATACACAACTATACGATACTGCCCCCTATACACAGCTGTACGATACTGCCCCCCCAAATACACAACTATACGATACTGCCCCCTATACACAGCTGTACGATACTGCCCCCCAAATACACAACTATACTAGACTGTCCCCAAATACACAGCTGTACGATACTGCCCCCCCAAATACACAACTATATGAGACTGCCCCCAAATACACAGCTGTATAATACTGCCCCCCCAAATACACAACTATATGAGACTGCCCCCAAATACACAGCTGTACGATGCTGCCCCCCCAAATACACAGCTGTACGATACTGCCCCCAAATACACAGCTGTACTATACTGCCCCCCAAATACACAACTATACGAGACTGCCCCCAAATACACAGCTGTATGATACTGCCCCCCAAATACACAGCTGTACGATACTGCCCCCCCAAATACACAGCTGTACGATACTGCCCCCAAATACACAGCTGTACTATACTGCCCCCCAAATACACAACTATACGAGACTGCCCCCAAATACACAGCTGTATGATACTGCCCCCCAAATACACAACTATATGAGACTGCCCCCAAATACACAGCTGTACGATACTGCCCCCCAAATACACAGCTGTACGATACTGCCCCCCAAATACACAGCTGTACGATACTGCCCCCCATACAAACAGCTGTACGATACTGCCCCCCATACACAGCTGTACGATACTGCCCCACCAAATACAGAGCTGTACGATACTGCCCCCCAAATACACAGCTGTACGATATTGCCCCCCCAAATACACAGCTGTATGATACTGCCCCCCCAAACACACAGCTGTACGATACTGCCCCCCATACAAACAGCTGTACGATACTGCCCCCCATACACAGCTGTACGATACTGCCCCACCAAATACAGAGCTGTACGATACTGCCCCCCAAATACACAGCTGTACGATACTGCCCCCCCAAATACACAGCTGTACGATACTGCCCCCCCAAACACACAGCTGTACGATACTGCCCCCCCAAATACACAGCTGTACGATACTGCCCCCCATACACACAGCCGTACGATACTGCCCCCCCAAACACACAGCTGTACGATACTGCCCCCAAATACACAGCTGTAGGATACTGCCCCCATACACACAGCTGTACGATACTGCCCCCCCAAATACACATCTATACGATACTGGCCCCCCAAATACACATCTATACGATACTGCACCCCCAAATACACAGCTGTACGATACTGCCCCCCAAAATACACAGCTGTACGATACTGCCCCCAAATACACAGCTGTACGATACTGCCCCCCCAAATACACAGCTGTACGATACTGCCCACCAAAATACACAGCTGTACGATACTGCCCCCCAAATACACAGCTGTACGATACTGTTTCCCCCAAACACACAGCTGTACGATACTGCCCCCCCCCAAATACACAGCTGTACGATACTGCCCCCCAAAATACACAGCTGTACGATACTGCCGCCAAATACACAGCTGTACGATACTGCACCCCAAAATACACAGCTGTACGATACTGCCACCAAATACACAGCTGTACGATACTGTTCCCCCCAAACACACAGCTGTACGATACTGCCCCCCCAAATACACAGCTGTACGATACTGCCCCCCAAAATACACAGCTGTACGATACTGCCACCAAATACACAGCCGTACGATACTGCCCCCCAAAAACACAGCTGTACGATACTGCCCCCCAAATACACAGCTGTACGATACTGCCCCCCAAATACACAGCTGTACGATACTGCCCCCAAATACACAGCTGTACGATACTACCCCCCAAATACACAGCTGTACGATACTGCCCCCCCAAATACACAGCTGTACGATACTGCCCCCCAAATACACAGCTGTACGATACTACCCCCCAAATACACACCTGTACGATTCTACCCCCCAAATACACAGCTGTACGATACTGCCCCCAAATACACAGCTCTACGATACTACCCCCCAAATACACAGCTGTATGATACTGCCCCCCAAATACACAGCTGTACGATACTGAACCCAAAAACACAGCTGTACGATACTGACCCCCCAAATACACATCTGTACGATACTGCCCCCCCAAACACACAGTTGTTCGATACTGCCTCCAAATACACAGCTGTACGATACTGCCCCCCAAATACACAGCTGTACGATACTGCCCCCCAAATACACATCTATATGATACTGCACCCCCAAATACACAGCTGTACGATACTGCCCCCCCAAATACACATCTAAATGATACTGCACCCCCAAATACACAACTGTACGATACTGCCCCCCAAATACACCGCTGTACGATACTGCCCCCCAAATACACAGCTGTACGATACTGCTCCCCCAAATACACAGCTGTACGATACTGCCCCCCAAATACACAGCTGTACGATACTGCCTCCAAATACACAGCTGTACAATACTGCCCCCCAAATACACAGCTGTACGATACTGTCCCCCAAATACACAGCTGTACAATACTGTCCCCCAAAATACACAGCTGTACGATACTGCCCCCAAAAACACAGCAGTACGATACTGCCCCCCAAATACACAGCTGTACGATACTGCCCCCCCAAATACACAGCTGTACGATACTGCCCCCCAAATACACAGCTGTACGATACTGATCCCCCCCCCAAAATACACAGCTGTACGATACTGCCCCCAAAAACACAGCTGTACGATACTGCCCCCCAAAAACACAGCTGTACGATACTGCCCCCCCCAAACACACAGCTGTACGATACTGCCTCCAAATACACAGCTGTACGATACTGCCCCCCAAATACACAGCTGTACGATACTGCCTCCCCCCCAAATACACAGCTGTACGATACTGCCCCCCCTAAACACACAGCTGTACGATACTGCCCCCAAATACACAGCTGTACGATACTGCCCCCCAAATACACAGCTGTACGATACTGCCCCCCCAAATACACAGCTGTACGATACTGCCCCCAAAAACACAGCTGTACGATACTGCCCCCCCCAAATACACCGATGTACGATACTGCCCCCCAAATACACAGCTGTACGATACTGCCTCCCCAATTACACAGCTGTACGATACTGCCCCCCAAATACACAGCTGTACGATACTGCCCCCCCAAATACATAGCTGTACGATACTGCCCCCCCAAATACACAGCTATACGATACTGCCCCCAAATACAAGGCTGTACGATACTGCCCCCCCAAATACGCAGCTGTACGATACTGCCCCCCCAAATACACAGCTGTACGATACTGCCCCCCAAATACACAGCTGTACGATACTGCCTCCCCAAATACACAGCTGTACGATACTGCCCCCCAAATACACAGCTGTACGATACTGCCCCCCCAAATTCATAGCTGTACGATACTGCCCCCCCAAATACACAGCTATACGATACTGCCCCCAAACACACAGCTGTACGATACTGCCCCCCCAAATACGCAGCTGTACGATACTGCCCCCCAAATACACAGCTGTACGATACTGCCCCCCCAAATACACAGCTGTACGATACTGCCTCCCCAAATACACAGCTGTACGATACTGCCCCCCAAATACACAGCTGTACGATACTGCCCCCCAAACACACAGCTGTACGATACTGCCCCCAAACACACAGATGTACGATGCTGCCCCCAAATACACAGCTGTATGATACTGCCCCCCAAATACACAGCTGTACAATACTGCCCCCAAAAACACAGCTGTATGATACTGCCCCCCAAATACACAGCTGTACGATACTGTTCCCCCCAAACACACAGCTGTACGATACTGAACCCCAAAATACACAGCTGTACGATACTGCCACCAAATACACAGCCGTACGATACTGCCCCCCAAATACACAGCTGTACGATACTGCCCCCCAAATACACAGCTGTACGATACTGCCCCCAAATACACAGCTGTACGATACTACCCCCCAAATACACAGCTGTACGATACTGCCCCCCCATACACAGCTGTACGATACTGCCCCCCAAATACACAGCTGTACGATACTACCCCCCAAATACACACCTGTACGATTCTACCCCCCAAATACACAGCTGTACGATACTGCCCCCAAATACACAGCTCTACGATACTACCCCCCAAATACACAGCTGTATGATACTGCCCCCCAAATACACAGCTGTACGATACTGAACCCAAAAACACAGCTGTACGATACTGACCCCCCAAATACACATCTGTACGATACTGCCCCCCAAATACACAGCTGTACGATACTGCCCCCCAAACACACAGCTGTACGATACTGCCCCCAAACACACAGATGTACGATGCTGCCCCCAAATACACAGCTGTATGATACTGCCCCCCAAATACACAGCTGTACAATACTGCCCCCCAAACACACAGCTGTACGATACTGCCCCCCCAAATACGCAGCTGTACGATACTGCCCCCCAAATACACAGCTGTACGATACTGCCCCCCCAAATACACAGCTGTAAGATACTGCCTCCCCAAATACACAGCTGTACGATACTGCCCCCCAAATACACAGCTGTACGATACTGCCCCCCAAACACACAGCTGTACGATACTGCCCCCAAACACACAGATGTACGATGCTGCCCCCAAATACACAGCTGTATGATACTGCCCCCCAAATACACAGCTGTACAATACTGCCCCCCAATCACACAGCTGTACGATACTGCCCCCAAACACACAGATGTACGATGCTGCCCCCAAAAACACAGCTGTATGATACTGCCCTCCAAATACACAGCTGTACGATACTGTTCCCCCCAAACACACAGCTGTACGATACTGCCCCCCCAAATACACAGCTGTACGATACTGCCCCCCAAAATACACAGCTGTACTATACTGCCACCAAATACACAGCCGTACGATACTGCCCCCCAAAAACACAGCTGTACGATACTGCCCCCCAAATACACAGCTGTACGATACTGCCCCCCAAATACACAGGTGTACGATACTGCCCCCAAATACACAGCTGTACGATACTACCCCCCAAATACACAGCTGTACGATACTGCCCCCCCAAATACACAGCTGTACGATACTGCCCCCCAAATACACAGCTGTACGATACTACCCCCCAAATACACACCTGTACGATTCTACCCCCCAAATACACAGCTGTACGATACTGCCCCCAAATACACAGCTCTACGATACTACCCCCCAAATACACAGCTGTACGATACTGCCCCCCAAATACACAGCTGTACGATACTGAACCCAAAAACACAGCTGTACGATACTAACCCCCCAAATACACATCTGTACGATACTGCCCCCCCAAACACACAGTTGTTCGATACTACCTCCAAATACACAGCTGTACGATACTGCCCCCCCAAATACACAGCTGTACGATACTGCCCCCCAAATACACATCTATATGATACTGCACCCCCAAATACACAGCTGTACGATACTGCCCCCCCAAATACACATCTAAATGATACTGCACCCCCAAATACACAACTGTACGATACTGCCCCCCAAATACACCGCTGTACGATACTGCCCCCCAAATACACAGCTGTACGATACTGCTCCCCCAAATACACAGCTGTACGATACTGCCCCCCCAAATACACATCTATATGATACTGCACCCCCAAATACACAACTGTACGATACTGTCCCCCAAATACACAGCTGTACAATACTGTCCCCCAAAATACACAGCTGTACGATACTGCCCCCAAAAACACAGCAGTACGATACTGCCCCCCAAATACACAGCTGTACGATACTGCCCCCCCAAATACACAGCTGTACGATACTGCCCCCCCAAAATACACAGCTGTACGATACTGCCCCCAAAAACACAGCTGTACGATACTGCCCCCCAAAAACACAGCTGTACGATACTGCCCCCCCCAAACACACAGCTGTACGATACTGCCTTCAAATACACAGCTGTACGATACTGCCCCCCAAATACACAGCTGTACGATACTGCCTCCCCCCCAAATACACAGCTATACGATACTGCCCCCCCCAAACACACAGCTGTACGATACTGCCCCCAAATACACAGCTGTACGATACTGCCCCCCAAATACACAGCTGTACGATACTGCCCCCCCAAATACACAGCTGTACGATACTGCCCCCAAAAACACAGCTGTACGATACTGCCCCCCCCAAATACACCGATGTACGATACTGCCCCCCAAATACACAGCTGTACGATACTGCCTCCCCAATTACACAGCTGTACGATACTGCCCCCCAAATACACAGCTGTACGATACTGCCCCCCCAAATACATAGCTGTACGATACTGCCCCCCCAAATACACAGCTATACGATACTGCCCCCAAATACACAGCTGGACGATACTGCCCCCCCAAATACGCAGCTGTACGATACTGCCCCCCCCAAAATACACAGCTGTACGATACTGCCCCCCCAAATACACAGCTGTACGATACTGCCTACCAAATACACAGCTGTACGATACTGCCCCCCAAATACACAGCTGTACGATACTGCCCCCCCAAATACATAGCTGTACGATACTGCCCCCCCAAATACACAGCTATACGATACTGCCCCCAAACACACAGCTGTACGATACTGCCCCCCCAAATACGCAGCTGTACGATACTGCCCCCCAAATACACAGCTGTACGATACTGCCCCCAAATACACAGCTGTAGAATACTGCCCCCCAAATACACCGCTGTACGATACTGCCCCCAAATACACAGCTGTACGATACTGCCCCCAAATACACAGCTGTACGATACTGCCCCCCAAATACACAGCTGTACGATACTGCCCCCCAAATACACAGCTGTACGATACTGCCCCCCAAACACACAGCTGTACGATACTGCCCCCAAACACACAGATGTACGATGCTGCCCCCAAATACACAGCTGTATGATACTGCCCCCCAAATACACAGCTGTACGATACTGCCCCCAAAAACACAACTGTACGATACTGTCCCCAAAATACACAGCTGTACGATACTACCCCCCAAATACACATCTATACGATACTGCACCCCCAAATACACCGCTGTACGATACTGCCCCCAAATACACAGCTGTACGATACTGCCCCCCAAATACACAGCTGTACGATACTGCCCCCCCAAAACACAGCTGTACGATACTGCCCCCCAAATACACAGCTGTACGATACTGCCCCCCCATACACAGCTGTACGATACTGTCCCCCAAATACACAGCTGTACGATACTGCCCCCAAAAATACACAGCTGTACGATACTGCCCCCCAAATACACAGCTGCACGATACTGCCCCCCCAAAACACAGCTGTACGATACTGCCCCCAAATACACAGCTGTACGATACTGCCCCCCCATACACAGCTGTACGATACTGTCCCCCAAATACACAGCTGTACGATACTGCCCCCCATACACAGCTGTACGATACTGCCCCCCCAAATACACAGCTGTACGATACTGCCTCCCCAATTACACAGCTGTACGATACTGCCCCCCAAATACACAGCTGTACGATACTGCCCCCCCAAATACATAGCTGTACGATACTGCCCCCCCAAATACACAGCTATACGATACTGCCCCCAAACACACAGCTGTACGATACTGCCCCCCCAAATACGCAGCTGTACGATACTGCCCCCCCAAATACACAGCTGTACGATACTGCCCCCCCAAATACACAGCTGTACGATACTGCCTCCCCAAATACACAGCTGTACGATACTGCCCCCCAAATACACAGCTGTACGATACTGCCCCCCAAACACACAGCTGTACGATACTGCCCCCAAACACACAGATGTACGATGCTGCCCCCAAATACACAGCTGTACGATACTGCCCCCCAAATACACAGCTGTACAATACTGCCCCCAAAAACACAGCTGTATGATACTGTCCCCCAAATACACAGCTGTACGATACTGCCCCCAAAAACACAACTGTACGATACTGTCCCCAAAATACACAGCTGTACGATACTACCCCCCAAATACACATCTATACGATACTGCACCCCCAAATACACCGCTGTACGATACTGCCCCCAAATACACATCTATACGATACTGCACCCCCAAATACACCGCTGTACGATACTGCCCCCAAATACACAGCTGTACGATACTGCCCCCCAAATACACAGCTGTACGATACTGCCCCCCCAAAACACAGCTGTACGATACTGCCCCCCCAAATACACAGCTGTACGATATTGCTCCCCATACACACAGCTGTATGATACTGCCCCCCCTACACACAGCTATATGATACTGCCCCCAAACATACAGCTGTACGATACTGCCCCCATACACACACCTGTATGCTACTGCTCCCCAAATACACAGCTGTACGATACTGCCCCCCAAATACACAGCTGTACGATACTGCCCCCAAATACACAGCTGTACGATACTGCCCCCAAAAATACACAGCTGTACGATACTGCCCCCCCATACACAGCTGTACGATACTGTCCCCCAAACACACAGCTGTACGATACTGCCCCCAAAAATACACAGCTGTACGATACTGCCCCCCCATACACAGCTGTACGATACTGTCCCCCAAATACACAGCTGTACGATACTGCCCCCAAAAATACACAGCTGTACGATACTGCCCCCCAAATGCACAGCTGCACGATACTGCCCCCCCAAAACACAGCTGTACGATACTGCCCCCAAATACACAGCTGTACGATACTGCCCCCCCATACACAGCTGTACGATACTGTCCCCCAAATACACAGCTGTACGATACTGCCCCCAAAAATACACAGCTGTACGATACTGCCCCCCAAATACACAGCTGTACGATACTGCCCCCCCAAAACAGAGCTGTACGATACTGCCCCCCCAAATACACAGCTGTACGATACTGCCCCCCCAAACATACAGCTGTACGATACTGCCCCCCCAAAACACAGCTGTACGATACTGCCCCCCCAAATACACAGCTGTACGATACTGCCTCCAAATACACAGCTGTACGATACTGCCCCCCCAAATACACAGCTGTACGATACTGCCCCCCAAATACACAGTTGTACGATACTGCCCCCAAATACACAGCTGTACGATACTGCCTCCAAATACACAGCTGTACGATACTGCCCCCCCAAATACACAGTTGTACGATACTGCCCCCAAAAACACAGATGTACGATACTGACCCCAAAATACACAGCTGTACGATACTGACCCCAAAAACACAGATGTACGATACTGCCCCCAAATACACAGCTGTACGATACTGCCCCCCAAATACACAGCTGTACGATACTGCCTCCAAATACACCGCTGCACGATACTGCCCCCCAAATACACAGCTGTACGATGCTGCCCCCCCAAATACACAGCTGTACGATACTGCCCCCAAAAACACAGCTGTACGATACTGCCCCCCCCAAATACACCGATGTACGATACTGCCCCCCAAATACACAGCTGTACGATACTGCCTCCCCAATTACACAGCTGTACGATACTGCCCCCCAAATACACAGCTGTACGATACTGCCCCCCCAAATACATAGCTGTACGATACTGCCCCCCCAAATACACAGCTATACGATACTGCCCCCAAATACACAGCTGGACGATACTGCCCCCCCAAATACGCAGCTGTACGATACTGCCCCCCCAAATACACAGCTGTACGATACTGCCCCCCCAAATACACAGCTGTACGATACTGCCTCCCCAAATACACAGCTGTATGATACTGCCCCCCAAATACACAGCTGTACGATACTGCCCCCCCAAATACATAGCTGTACGATACTGCCCCCCCAAATACACAGCTATACGATACTGCCCCCAAACACACAGCTGTACGATACTGCCCCCCCAAATACGCAGCTGTACGATACTGCCCCCCAAATACACAGCTGTACGATACTGCCCCCCCAAATACACAGCTGTACGATACTGCCTCCCCAAATACACAGCTGTACAATACTGCCCCCCAAATACACAGCTGTACGATACTGCCCCCAAACACACAGATGTACGATGCTGCCCCCAAACACACAGCTGTACGATACTGCCCCCAAACACACAGATGTACGATGCTGCCCCCAAATACACAGCTGTATGATACTGCCCCCCAAATACACAGCTGTACGATACTGCCCCCAAAAACACAACTGTACGATACTGTCCCCAAAATACACAGCTGTACGATACTACCCCCCAAATACACATCTATACGATACTGCACCCCCAAATACACCGCTGTACGATACTGCCCCCAAATACACAGCTGTACGATACTGCCCCCCAAATACACAGCTGTACGATACTGCCCCCCCAAAACACAGCTGTACGATACTGCCCCCCAAATACACAGCTGTACGATACTGCCCCCCCAAAACACAGCTGTACGATACTGCCCCCCAAATACACAGCTGTACGATACTGCCCCCCCATACACAGCTGTACGATACTGTCCCCCAAATACACAGCTGTACGATACTGCCCCCAAAAATACACAGCTGTACGATACTGCCCCCCAAATACACAGCTGCACGATACTGCCCCCCCAAAACACAGCTGTACGATACTGCCCCCAAATACACAGCTGTACGATACTGCCCCCCCATACACAGCTGTACGATACTGTCCCCCAAATACACAGCTGTACGATACTGCCCCCCATACACAGCTGTACGATACTGCCCCCCCAAATACACAGCTGTACGATACTGCCTCCCCAATTACACAGCTGTACGATACTGCCCCCCAAATACACAGCTGTATGATACTGCCCCCCCAAATACATAGCTGTACGATACTGCCCCCCCAAATACACAGCTATACGATACTGCCCCCAAACACACAGCTGTACGATACTGCCCCCCCAAATACGCAGCTGTACGATACTGCCCCCCCAAATACACAGCTGTACGATACTGCCCCCCCAAATACACAGCTGTACGATACTGCCTCCCCAAATACACAGCTGTACGATACTGCCCCCCAAATACACAGCTGTACGATACTGCCCCCCAAACACACAGCTGTACGATACTGCCCCCAAACACACAGATGTACGATGCTGCCCCCAAATACACAGCTGTATGATACTGCCCCCCAAATACACAGCTGTACAATACTGCCCCCAAAAACACAGCTGTATGATACTGCCCCCCAAATACACAGCTGTACGATACTGCCCCCAAAAACACAACTGTACGATACTGTCCCCAAAATACACAGCTGTACGATACTACCCCCCAAATACACATCTATACGATACTGCACCCCCAAATACACCGCTGTACGATACTGCCCCCAAATACACATCTATACGATACTGCACCCCCAAATACACCGCTGTACGATACTGCCCCCAAATACACAGCTGTACGATACTGCCCCCCAAATACACAGCTGTACGATACTGCCCCCCCAAAACACAGCTGTACGATACTGCCCCCCCAAATACACAGCTGTACGATATTGCTCCCCATACACACAGCTGTATGATACTGCCCCCCCTACACACAGCTATATGATACTGCCCCCAAACATACAGCTGTACGATACTGCCCCCATACACACACCTGTATGCTACTGCTCCCCAAATACACAGCTGTACGATACTGCCCCCCCAAAACACAGCTGTACGATACTGCCCCCCAAATACACAGCTGTACGATACTGCCCCCAAATACACAGCTGTACGATACTGCCCCCAAAAATACACAGCTGTACGATACTGCCCCCCCATACACAGCTGTACGATACTGTCCCCCAAATACACAGCTGTACGATACTGCCCCCAAAAATACACAGCTGTACGATACTGCCCCCCCATACACAGCTGTACGATACTGTCCCCCAAATACACAGCTGTACGATACTGCCCCCAAAAATACACAGCTGTACGATACTGCCCCCCAAATACACAGCTGCACGATACTGCCCCCCCAAAACACAGCTGTACGATACTGCCCCCAAATACACAGCTGTACGATACTGCCCCCCCATACACAGCTGTACGATACTGTCCCCCAAATACACAGCTGTACGATACTGCCCCCAAAAATACACAGCTGTACGATACTGCCCCCCAAATACACAGCTGTACTATACTGCCCCCCCAAAACAGAGCTGTACGATACTGCCCCCCCAAATACACAGCTGTACGATACTGCCCCCCCAAACATACAGCTGTACGATACTGCCCCCCCAAAACACAGCTGTACGATACTGCCCCCCCAAATACACAGCTGTACGATACTGCCTCCAAATACACAGCTGTACGATACTGCCCCCCCAAATACACAGCTGTACGATACTGCCCCCCAAATACACAGTTGTACGATACTGCCCCCAAATACACAGCTGTACGATACTGCCCCCCCAAATACACAGCTGTACGATACTGCCCCCCAAATACACAGTTGTACGATACTGCCCCCAAAAACACAGATGTACGATACTGACCCCAAAATACACAGCTGTACGATACTGACCCCAAAAACACAGATGTACGATACTGACCCCCCAAATACACAGCTGTACGATACTGCCCCCCAAATACACAGTTGTACGATACTGCCCCCAAAAACACAGATGTACGATACTGACCCCAAAATACACAGCTGTACGATACTGACCCCAAAAACACAGATGTACGATACTGCCCCCAAATACACAGCTGTACGATACTGCCTCCAAATACACCGCTGCACGATACTGCCCCCCAAATACACAGCTGTACGATACTGCCCCCAAATACACAGCTGTACGATACTGCCCCCCAAATACACAGCTGTACGATGCTGCCCCCAAATACACAGCTGTACGATACTGCCCCCCAAATACACAGCTGTACGATACTGCCCCCAAATACACAGCTGTACGATACTGCCCCCAAATACACAGCTGTACGATACTGACCCCAAAAACACAGATGTACGATACTGACCCCAAAATACACAGCTGTACGATACTGCCCCCCAAATACACAGCTGTACGATACTGACCCCAAAAACACAGATGTACGATACTGCTCCCTAAATACACAGCTGTACGATACAGCCCCCAAATACACAGCTGTACGATACTGACCCCCAAATACACAGCTGTACGATACTGCCCCCCAAATACACAGCTGTACGATACCGCTCCCCAAATACACAGCTGTACGATACTGCCCCTAAATACACAGCTGTACGATACTGCCCCCCCAAAAACACAGCTGTACGATACTGCCCCTAAATACACAGCTGTACGATACTGCCCCCCAAAAACACAGCTGTACGATACTGCCCCCCAAATACACAGCTGTACGATACTGCCCCCAAATACACAGCTGTACGATACTGCCCCCCAAATACACAGCTGTACGATACTGCCCCCCAAATACACAGCTGTACGATACTGCCCCCAAAAACACAGCTGTACGATACTGACCCCCCAAATACACAGCTGTACGATACTGCCCCCCCAAATACACAGCTGTACGATACTGCCCCCAAATACACAGCTGTACGATACTGCCTCCAAAAACATAGCTGTACGATACTGCCCCCCAAATACACAGCTGTACGATACTGTCCCCCCAAACACACAGCTGTACGATACTGCCCCCCCAAATACACAGCTGTACGATACTGCCCCCAAAAACTCAGCTGTACGATACTGCCCCCCCCAAATACACAGCTGTACGATACTGCCCCCCCAAATACACAGCTGTACGATACTGCCTCCCCAATTACACAGCTGTACGATACTGCCCCCCAAATACACAGCTGTACGATACTGCCCCCCCAAATACACAGCTGTACGATACTGCCCCCCCAAATACACAGCTATACGATACTGCCCCCAAACACACAGCTGTACGATACTGCCCCCAAACACACAGCTGTACGATACTGCCCCCCCAAATACACAGCTGTACGATACTACCCCCCCAAATACACAGCTGTACGATACTGCCCCCCCAAACACACAGCTGTACGATACTGCCCCCAAACACACAGCTGTACGATGCTGCCCCCAAATACACAGCTGTATGATACTGCCCCCCAAATACACAGCTGTACAATACTGCCCCCAAAAATACAGCTGTATGATACTGCCCCCCAAATACACAGCTGTACGATACTGCCCCCAAAAACACAGCTGTACGATACTGAACCCCAAATACACAGCTGTACGATACTTCCCCCCAAATACACAGCTGTACGATACTGTCCCCAAAATACACAGCTGTACGATACTGCCCCCAAAAACACAGCTGTACGATACTGAACCCCAAATACACAGCTGTATGATACTGCCCCCCAAATACACAGCTGTACGATACTGCCCCCAAAAACACAGCTGTACGATACTGAACCCCAAATACACAGCTGTACGATACTTCCCCCCAAAAACACAACTGTACGATACTGTCCCCAAAATACATAGCTGTACGATACTGCCCCCCAAATACACCGCTGTACGATACTGCCCCCCAAATACACATCTATACGATACTGCACCCCCAAATACACAGCTGTACGATACTGCCCCCAAATACACAGCTGTATGATACTGCCCCCCCAAATACACAGCTGTACGATACTGCCCCCAAATACACAGCTGTATGATACTGCCCCACCAAATACACAGCTGTACGATACTGCCCCCAAATACACAGCTGTACGATACTGCCCCCCAAATACACCGCTGTACGATACTGCCCCCCCATACACAGCTGTACGATACTGCCCCCCAAATACACCGCTGTACGATACTGCCCCCAAATACACAGCTGTACGATACTGCCCCCCAAATACACAGCTGTACGATACTGCCCCCCAAATACACAGCTGTACGATACTGCCCCCCAAATACACAGCTGTACGATACTGCCCCCCAAATACACAGCTGTACGATACTGCCCCCATATACATAGCTGTACGATACTGCCCCCCATACACACAGCTATACGATACTGCCCCCTCATACACAGCTGTACGATACTGCACCCCAAATACACAGCTGTACGATACTGCCCCCCAAATACACAGCTGTACGATACTGCCCCCCCAAAACACAGCTGTACGATACTGCCCCCCAAATACACAGCTGTACGATACTGCCCCCCAAATACACAGCTGTACGATACTGCCCCCCAAATACACAGCTGTACGATACTGCCCCCCCATACACAGCTGTACGATACTGCCCCTCAAATACACAGCTGTACGATACTGCCCCCCAAATACACAGCTGTACGATACTGCCCCCAAATACACAGCTGTACGATACTGCCCCCCATACACACAGCTATACGATACTGCCCCCTCATACACAGCTGTACGATACTGCCCCCCAAATACACAGCTGTACGATACTGCCCCCCAAATACACAACTGTACGATACTGCCCCCCCAAAACACAGCTGTACGATACTGCCCCCCCAAACACACAGCTGTACGATACTGCCCCCCAAAACACAGCTGTACGATACTGCCCCCCAAATACACAGCTGTACGATACTGCCTCCAAATACACAGCTGTACGATACTGCCCCCCCAAATACACCGCTGCACGATACTGCCCCCCAAATACACAGCTGTACGATACTGCCCCCAAAAATACACAGCTGTACGATACTGCCTCCAAATACACAGCTGTACGATACTGCCCCCCCAAATACACCGCTGCACGATACTGCCCCCCAAATACACAGCTGTACGATACTGCCCCCCCAAATACACAGCTGTACGATACTGCCCCCAAATACACAGATGTATGATACTGCTACCCAAATACACAGCTGTACAATACTGCCACCCCAAATACACAGCTGTACGATACTGCCCCCAAATACACAGCTGTACGATACTGCCCCCCAAATACACAGCTGTACGATATTGCCCCCCAAAAACACAGATGTAAGATACTGCTCCCCAAATACACAGCTGTACGATACTGCCCCCCCAAATACACAGCTGTACGATACTGCCCCCAAATACACAGCTGTACGATACTGCCCCCCCAAATACACAGCTGTACGATACTGCCCCCCAAAAACACAGCTGTACGATACTGCCCCCCCCCAAACACACAGCTGTACGATACTGCCCCCCAAATACACAGCTGTACGATACTGCCCCCCCAAATACACAGCTGTACGATACTGCCCCCCAAATACACCGCTGTACGATACTGCCCCCCAAATACACAGCTGTACGATACTGCCCCCCAAATACACCGCTGTACGATAATGCCCCCCAAATACACAGCTGTACGATACTGCCCCCCCAAATACACAGCTGTACGATACTGCCCCCCAAATACACCGCTGTACGATACTGCCCCCCAAATACACAGCTGTACGATACTGCCTCCAAATACACAGCTGTACGATACTGCCCCCCAAATACACCGCTGTACGATACTGCCCCCCAAATACACAGCTGTACGATACTGCCCCCAAAATACACAGCTGTACGATACTGCCCCCAAAAACACAGCTGTACGATACTGCTCCCCAAATACACAGCTGTACGATACTGCCCCCCAAAAACACAGCTGTACGATACTGCCCCCCAAATACACCGCTGTACGATACTGCCCCCCCAAAACACAGCTGTACGATACTGCTCCCCAAATACACAGCTGTACGATACTGCCCCCCCAAAACACACAGCTGTACGATACTGCCCCCAAAAACACAGCTGTACGATACTGCTCCCCAAATACACAGCTGTACGATACTGCCCCCCCAAACACACAGCTGTACGATACTGCCCCCCAAATACACAGCTGTACGATACTGCCCCCCAAATACACAGCTGTACGATACTGCCCCCCCAAACACACAGCTGTACGATACTGCCCCCCAAATACACAGCTGTACGATACTGCCCCCCAAATACACAGCTGTACGATACTGCCCCCCAAATACATAGCTGTACCATACTGCCCCCAAATACACAGCTGTAAGATACTGCCCCCCAAATACACAGCTGTACGATACTGCCCCCAAATACACAGCTGTACGATACTGCCTCCCCAAATACACAGCTGTACGATACTGCCTCCCCAAATACACAGCTGTACGATACTGCCCCCCCAAACACAGCTGTACGATACTGCCCCCCAAAAACAGAGCTGTACGATACTGCCCCCCAAATACAAAGCTGTACGATACTGCCCCCCCAAATACACAGCTGTACGATACTGCCCCCCCCAAACACACAGCTGTACGATACTGCCCCCCCAAATACACAGCTGTACGATACTGCCCCGCAAATACACAGCTGTACGATACTGCCCCCCCAAATACACAGCTGTACGATACTGCCCCGCAAATACACAGCTGTACGATACTGCCCCCCAAACACACAGCTGTACGATACTGCCCCCCCAAATACACAGCTGTACGATACTGCCCCGCAAATACGCAGCTGTACGATACTGCCCCCCCAAATACACAGCTGTACGATACTGCCCCCCCCAAACACACAGCTGTACGATACTGCCCCCCATACACACAGCTGTACGATACTGCCCCCAAATACACAGCTGTACGATACTGCCCCCCAAATACACAGCTGTACGTAACTGCCTCCAAATACACAGCTGTACGATACTGCCCCCCAAATACACAGCTGTACGATACTGCCTCCAAATACACAGCTGTACGATACTGCCCCCCCAAACACACAGCTGTACGATACTGCCCCCCCAAACACACAGCTGTACGATACTGCCCCCCCAAACACACAGCTGTACGATACTGCCCCCCATACACAGCTGTACGATACTGCCCCCAAATACACAGCTGTACGATACTGCCCCGCAAATACACAGCTGTACGATACTGCCCCCCCCAAACACACAGCTGTACGATACTGCCCCCCATACACACAGCTGTACGATACTGCCCCCCAAATACACAGCTGTACGATACTGCCCCCCCAAACACACAGCTGTACGATACTGCCCCCCCAAACACACAGCTGTACGATACTGCCCCCCATACACAGCTGTACGATACTGCCCCCAAATACACAGCTGTACGATACTGCCCCGCAAATACACAGCTGTACGATACTGCCCCCCCAAATACACAGCTGCACGATACTGCCCCCCCAAACACACAGCTGTACGATACTGCCCCCCATACACACAGCTGTACGATACTGCCCCCCAAATACACAGCTGTACGATACTGCCCCCCAAATACACAGCTGTACGTAACTGCGTCCAAATACACAGCTGTACGATACTGCCCCCCAAATACACAGCTGTACGATACTGCCCCCAAATACACAGCTGTACGATACTGCCCCCAAATACACAGCTGTACGATACTGCCCCCAAATACACAGCTGTACGATACTGCCCCCCAAATACACAGCTGTACGATACTGCCCCCCCAAACACACAGCTGTACGATACTGCCCCCAAATACACAGCTGTACGATACTGCCCCGCAAATACACAGCTGTCCTATACTGCCCCCCAAATACACAGCTGTACGATACTGCCCCCAAAAACACAGCTGTGCGATACTGCCCCCCCAAATACACAGCTGTACGATACTGCCCCCCCAAATACACAGCTGTACGATACTGCCCCCCCAAATACACAGCTGTACGATACTGCCCCCCAAATACACAGCTGTACGATACTGCCCCCCCAAATACACAGCTGTACGATACTGCCCCCAAACACACAGCTGTACGATACTGCCCCCACAAATACACAGCTGTACGATACTGGCTCCCCAAATACACAGCTGTACGATACTGCCCCCCCAAATACACAGCTGTACGATACTGCCCCCAAATACACAGCTGTACGATACTGCCCCCCAAATACACAGCTGTACGATACTGCCCCCCCCCAAATACACAGCTGTACGATACTGACCCCCAAATACACAGCTGTACGATACTGCCCCCCAAATACACAGCTGTACGATACTGCCCCCCAAACACACAGCTGTACGATACTGCCCCCAAACACACAGCTGTATGATACTGCCCCCCAAATACACAGCTGTACAATACTGCCCCCAAAAACACAGCTGTATGATACTGCCCCCCAAATACACAGCTGTACGATACTGCCCCCAAAAACACAGCTGTACGATACTGCCCCCAAAAACACAACTGTACGATACTGTCCCCAAAATACACAGCTGTACGATACTGCCCCCCAAATACACCGCTGTACGATACTGCCCCCCAAATACACAGCTGTATGATACTGCCCCCCAAATACACAGCTGTACGATACTGCCCCCCAAATACACAGCTGTACGATACTGCCCCCCAAATACACATCTATACGATACTGCACCCCCAAATACACAGCTGTACGATACTGCCCCCAAATACACCGCTGTACGATACTGCCCCCAAATACACAGCTGTACGATACTGCCCCCCAAATACACAGCTGTACGATACTGCCCCCCCATACACAGCTGTACGATACTGCCCCCCAAATACACAGCTGTACGATACTGCCCCCCAAATACACAGCTGTACGATACTGCCCCCAAATACACAGCTGTACGATACTGCCCCCCAAATACACAGCTGTACGATACTGCCCCCCCATACACAGCTGTACGATATTGCCCCCCCATACACAGCTGTACGATACTGCCCCCCAAATACACAGCTGTACGATACTGCCCCCAAAAATACACAGCTGTACGATACTGCCCCCCAAATACACAGCTGTACGATACTGCCCCCCCAAAACACAGCTGTACGATACTGCCCCCCCAAACACAAAGCTGTACGATACTGCCCCCCCAAAACACACAGATGTACGATACTGCCCCCCCAATACACAGCTGTACGATACTGCCTCCAAATACACAGCTGTACGATACTGCCCCCAAATACACAGCTGTACGATACTGCCCCACAAATACACAGCTGTACGATACTGCCCCCCAAAAACACAGATGTACGATACTGCTCCCCAAATACACAGCTGTACGATACTGACCCCAAAAACACAGATGTACGATACTGCTCCCCAAATACACAGCTGTACGATACTGCCCCCCCAAATACACAGCTGTACGTTACTGCCCCCAAATACACAGCTGTACGATACTGCCCCTCAAGTACACAGCTGTACGATACTGCCCCCCAAAAACACAGATGTACGATACTGCCCCCCAAATACACAGCTGTACGATACTGCCCCTCCAAATACACAGCTGTACGATACTGCCCCCAAAATACACAGCTGTACGATACTGCCCTCAAAATACACAGCTGTACGATAGTGACCCCAAAAACACAGATGTACGATACTGCTCCCCAAATACACAGCTGTACGATACTGCCCCCCAAATACACAGCTGTACGATACTGCCCCCAAATACACAGCTGTACGATACTGCCCCCCAAAAACACAGATGTACGATACTGCCCCCCAAATACACAGCTGTACGATACTGCCCCCCCAAATACACAGCTGTACGATACTGCCCCCAAATACACAGCTATACGATACTGCCCCCCAAAAACACAGCTGTACGATACGGCCCCCCAAATACACCGCTGTACGATACTGCCCCCCAAATACACATCTATACGATACTTCACCCCCAAATACACAGCTGTACGATACTGCCCCCCCATACACAGCTGTACGATACTGCCCCCCAAATACACAGCTGTACGTTACTGCCCCCAAATACACAGCTGTACGATACTGCCCCTCAAGTACACAGCTGTACGATACTGCCCCCCAAAAACACAGATGTACGATACTGCCCCCCAAATACACAGCTGTACGATACTGCCCCTCCAAATACACAGCTGTACGATACTGCCCCCAAAATACACAGCTGTACGATACTGCCCTCAAAATACACAGCTGTACGATAGTGACCCCAAAAACACAGATGTACGATACTGCTCCCCAAATACACAGCTGTACGATACTGCCCCCCAAATACACAGCTGTACGATACTGCCCCCAAATACACAGCTGTACGATACTGCCCCCCAAAAACACAGATGTACGATACTGCCCCCCAAATACACAGCTGTACGATACTGCCCCCCCAAATACACAGCTGTACGATACTGCCCCCAAATACACAGCTATACGATACTGCCCCCCAAAAACACAGCTGTACGATACGGCCCCCCAAATACACCGCTGTACGATACTGCCCCCCAAATACACATCTATACGATACTTCACCCCCAAATACACAGCTGTACGATACTGCCCCCCCATACACAGCTGTACGATACTGCCCCCCCAAATACACAGCTGTACGATACTGCCCCCAAAAATACACAGCTGTACGATACTGCCCCCCAAATACACAGCTGTACGATACTGCCCCCAAAAATACACAGCTGTACGATACTGCCCCCCAAATACACAGCTGTATGATACTGCCCCACCAAATACACAGCTGTACGATACTGCCCCCCAAATACACATCTATACGATACTGCACCCCCAAATACACAGCTGTACGATACTGCCCCCAAATACACCGCTGTACGATACTGCCCCCAAATACACAGCTGTACGATACTGCCCCCCAAATACACAGCTGTACGATACTGCCCCCCCATACACAGCTGTACGATACTGTCCCCCAAATACACAGCTGTACGATACTGCCCCCAAAAATACACAGCTGTACGATACTGCCCCCCAAATACACAGCTGTACGATACTGCCCCCAAATACACAGCTGTACGATACTGCCCCCCAAATACACAGCTGTACGATACTGCCCCCCCATACACAGCTGTACGATACTGCCCCCCAAATACACAGCTGTACGATACTGCCCCCCCAAAACACAGCTGTACGATACTGCCCCCCCAAACACAAAGGTGTACGATACTGCCCCCCCAAAACACACAGCTGTACGATACTGCCCCCCAATACACAGCTGTACGATACTGCCCCCCAAACACACAGCTGTACGATACTGAACCCCAAATACACAGCTGTACGATACTGCCCCCCCAAAACACACAGCTGTACGATACTGCCCCCCCAATACACAGCTGTACGATACTGCCCCCCAAATACACAGCTGTACGATACTGCCCCCCAAATACACCGCTGCACGATACTGCCCCACAAATACACAGCTGTACGATACTGCCCCCCAAAAACACAGATGTACGATACTGCTCTCCAAATACACAGCTGTACGATACTGACCCCAAAAACACAGATGTACGATACTGCTCCCCAAATACACAGCTGTACGATACTGCCCCCCCAAATACACAGCTGTACGATACTGCCCCCAAATACACAGCTGTACGATACTGCCCCCCAAAAACACAGATGTACGATACTGCCCCCCAAATACACAGCTGTACGATACTGCCCCCCCAAATACACAGCTGTACGATACTGCCCCCAAAATACACAGCTGTACGATACTGCCCCCAAAATACACAGCTGTACGATAGTGACCCCAAAAACACAGATGTACGATACTGCTCCCCAAATACACAGCTGTACGATACTGCCCCCCCAAATACACAGCTGTACGATACTGCCCCCAAATACACAGCTGTACGATACTGCCCCCCAAAAACACAGATGTACGATACTGCCCCCCAAATACACAGCTGTACGATACTGCCCCCCCAAATACACAGCTATACGATACTGCCCCCAAAAACACAGCTGTACGATACTGCCCCCCCCAAACACACAGCTGTACGATACTGCCCCCCCCAAACACACAGCTGTACGATACTGTCCCCCAAATACACAGCTGTACGATACTGCCCCCCAAATACACCGCTGTACGATACTGCCCCCCAAATACACAGCTGTACGATACTGCCCCCCCAAATACACAGCTGTACGATACTGCCCCCCAAATACACCGCTGTACGATACTGCCCCCCAAATACACCGCTGTACGATACTGCCCCCCAAAAACACAGCTGTACGATACTGCCCCCCCCAAACACACAGCTGTACGATACTGCCCCCCCCAAACACACAGCTGTACGATACTGCCCCCCAAATACACAGCTGTACGATACTGCCCCCCAAATACACCGCTGTACGATACTGTCCCCCAAACACACAGCTGTACGATACTGCCCCCCAAATACACAGCTGTACGATACTGCCCCCCCAAATACACAGCTGTACGATACTGCCCCCCCAAATACACAGCTGTACGATACTGCCCCCCAAATACACCGCTGTACGATACTGCCCCCCAAATACACCGCTGTACGATACTGCCTCCAAATACACAGCTGTATGACACTGCACCCCCAAATACACAGCTGTACGATACTGCCCCCCAAATACACCGCTGTACGATACTGCCCTCCAAATACACAGCTGTACGATACTGCCCCCCAAATACACAGCTGTACGATACTGCCCCCTCAAATACACAGCTGTACGATACTGCCCCCCAAATACACAGCTGTACGATACTGCCCCCCAAATACACAGCTGTACGATACTGCCCCCTAAATACACAGCTGTACGATACTGCCCCCTCAAATACACAGCTGTACGATACTGCCCCCCAAATACACCGCTGTACGATACTGCCCCCCAAATACACAGCTGTACGATACTGCCCCCCAAATACACAGCTGTACGATACTGCCCCCTCAAATACACAGCTGTACGATACTGCCCCCCAAATACACAGCTGTACGATACTGCCCCCAAATACACAGCTGTACGATACTGCCCCCAAAAACACAGCTGTACGATACTGCTCCCCAAATACACAGCTGTACGATACTGCCTCCAAATACACAGCTGTACGATACTGCCCCCCAAATACACCGCTGTACGATACTGCCCCCCAAAAACACAGCTGTACGATACTGCTCCCCAAATACACAGCTGTACGATACTGCCCCCCCAAACACACAGCTGTACGATACTGCCCCCCAAATACACAGCTGTACGATACTGCCCCCCAAATACACAGCTGTACGATACTGCCCCCCAAATACATAGCTGTACGATACTGCCCCCCAAATACACAGCTGTACGATACTGCCCCCCAAATACACAGCTGTACGATACTGCCCCCCAAATACACAGCTGTACGATACTGCCCCCAAATACACAGCTGTACGATACTGCCCCCCAAATACAAAGCTGTACGATACTGCCCCCCAAATACACAGATGTACGATACTGCCCCCCCAAATACACAGCTGTACGATACTGCCCCCCAAATACACAGCTGTACGATACTGCCTCCAAATACACAGCTGTACGATACTGCCCCCCCCAAATACACAGCTGTACGATACTGCCCCCCCAAATACACAGCTGTACGATACTGCCCCCCCAAACACAGCTGTACGATACTGCCCTCCAAATACACAGCTGTACGATACTGCCCCCCCAAACACAGCTGTACGATACTGCCCCCCAAAAACAGAGCTGTACGATACTGCCCCCCCAAATACACAGCTGTACGATACTGCCCCCCAAACACACAGCTGTACGATACTGCCCCCCCAAATACACAGCTGTACGATACTGCCCCCCCAAACACAGCTGTACGATACTGCCCCCCAAAAACAGAGCTGTACGATACTGCCCCCCCAAATACACAGCTGTACGATACTGCCCCCCCAAACACACAGCTGTACGATACTGCCCCCCCAAATACACAGCTGTACGATACTGCCCCCCATACACACAGCTGTGCGATACTGCCCCCCAAATACACAGCTGTACGATACTGCCTCCAAATACACAGCTGTACGATACTGCCCCCCAAATACACAGCTGTACGAGACTGCCCCCCCAAATACACAGCTGTACGATACTGCCCCCAAAATACACAGCTGTACGATACTGCCCCCCAAATACACAGCTGTACGATACTGCCCCCCAAATACACAGCTGTACGATATTGCCCCCCAAATACACAGCTGTATGATACTGCCCCCCAAATACACAGCTGTACGATACTGCCTCCAAATACACAGCTGTACAATACTGCCCCCCAAATACACAGCTGTACGATACTGCCCCCAAATATATAGCTGTACGATACTGCCCCCCAAAAACACAGCTGTACGATACTGCCCCCCAAATACACAGCTGTACGATACTGCCCCCAAATACACAGCTGTACGATACTGCCCCCAAACACACAGCTGTACGATACTGCCCCCAAATATATAGCTGTACGATACTGCCCCCCAAAAACACAGCTGTACGATACTGCCCCCCAAATACACAGCTGTACGATACTGCCTCCAAATACACAGCTGTACGATACTGCCTCCAAATACACAGCTGTACGATACTGCCCCCCCAAATACACAGCTGTACGATACTGCCCCCCAAATACACAGCTGTACGATACTGCCCCCAAAATACACAGCTGTACGATACTGCCCCCCAAATACACAGCTGTACGATACTGCCCCCCAAATACACAGCTGTACGATACTGCCCCCCAAATACACAGCTGTACGATACTGCCCCCAAATACACAGATGTATGAAACTGCCCCCCCATACACAGCTGTACGATACTGCCCCCCAAATACACAGCTGTACGATACTGCCCCCCAAATACACAGCTGTACGATACTGCCCTCCCCAAAAATACACGGCTGTACGATACTGCCCCCCAAATACACAGCTGTACGATACTGCCCCCCCAAAACACAGCTGTACGATACTGCCCCCCCAAACACACAGCTGTACGATACTGCCCCCAAAAACACAGCTGTACGATACTGCCCCCCAAATACAGAGCTGTACGATACTGCCCCCCAAATACACAGCTGTACGATGCTGCCCCCAAATACACAGCTGTATGATACTGCCCCCCAAATACACAGCTGTACGATACTGCCCCCCAAATACACAGCTGTACGATACTGCCCCCCCAAATACACAGCTGTACGATACTGCCCCCAAATACACAGCTGTACGATACTGCCCCCAAATACACAGCTGTACGATACTGCCCACCAAATACACAGCTGTACGATACTGCCCCCCCAAATACACAGCTGTACGATACTGCCCCCCCAAATGCACAGCTGTACGATACTGCCCCCCAAATACACAGCTGTACGATACTGCCCCCCAAATACACAGCTGTACGATACTGCCCCCAAAAACACAGCTGTACGATACTGCCCCCCAAATACACAGCTGTACGATACTGCCCCCAAAATACACAGCTGTACGATAATGCCCCCCAAATGCACAGCTGTACGATACTGCCCCCAAATACACAGCTGTACGATACTGCCCACAAAATACACAGCTGTACGATACTGCCCCCAAAAACACAGCTGTACGATACTGCCCCCCCAAATACACAGCTGTACGATACTGCCCCCAAAATACACAGCTGTACGATACTGCCCCCCAAATACACAGCTGTACGATACTGCCCCCAAAATACACAGCTGTACGATACTGCCCCCCAAATACACAGCTGTACGATACTGCCCCCCCAAATTCACAGCTGTATAATACTGCCCCCAAATACACAGCTGTACGATACTGCCCCCCCATACACACACTTGTACGATACTGTCCCCCCAAATTCACAGCTGTACGATACTGCCCCCAAATACACAACTGTACGATACTGCCCCCCAAATAGATAGCTGTACGATACTGCCCCCCAAATACACAGCTGTACGATACTGCCCCCCAAAAACACAGCTGTACGATACTGCCCCCCCAAATACACAGCTGTACGATACTGCCCCGCCATACACACAACTGTACGATACTGCCCCCCCAAATACACAGCTGTACGATACTGCCCCCCAAATACACAGCTGTACTATACTGCCCCCCCAAATTCACAGCTGTACGATACTGCCCCCAAATACACAGCTGTACTATACTGCCCCCCAAATACACAGCTGTACGATACTGCCCCCCAAAAACACAGCTGTACGATACTGCCCCCCAAACACACAGCTGTACGATACTGTCCCCCAAATACACAGCTGTACGATACTGCCCCCCCAAATACACAGCTGTACGATACTGCCCCCCAAATACACAGCTGTACGATACTGCCCACATAATACACAGCTGTACGATACTGCCCCCAAAATACACAGCTGTACGATACTGCCCCCCAAATACACAGCTGTACGATACTGCCCCCAAATACGCAGCTGTACGATACTGCCCCCCCAAATTCACAGCTGTACAATACTGCCCCCAAATACACAGCTGTACGATACTGCCCCCAAAATACACAGCTGTACGATACTGCCCCCCAAATACACAGCTATACGATACTGCCCCCAAATACACAGCTGTACGATACTGCCCCCCCAAATTCACAGCTGTACAATACTGCCCCCAAATACACAGCTGTACGATACTGCCCCCCCATACACACACTTGTACGATACTGCCCCCCAAATACACAGCTGTACGATACTGCCCCCAAATACACAGCTGTACGATACTGCCTCCCAAATACACAGCTGTACGATACTGCCCCCCCATACACAGCTGTACGATACTGCCCCCCAAATACACAGCTGTACGATACTGCCCCCAAAAATACACAGCTGTACGATACTGCCCCCCAAATACACAGCTGTACGATACTGCCCCCCAAATACACAGCTGTACGATACTGCCCCCAAATACACAGCTGTACGATACTGCCCCCCCATACACAGCTGTACGACACTGCCCCCCAAATACACAGCTGTACGATACTGCCCCCAAATACACAGCTGTAGGATACTGCCCCCAAATACACAGCTGTACGATACTGCCCCCCAAATACACAGCTGTACGATACTGCCCCCAAATACACAGCTGTACGATACTGCCCCCAAAATACACAGCTGTACGATACTGCCCCCCAAATACACAGCTGTACGATACTGCCCCCAAATACACAGCTGTACGATACTGCCCCCCCAAATTCACAGCTGTACAATACTGCCCCCAAATTCACAGCTGTACGATACTGCCCCCAAATACACAGCTGTACGATACTGCCCCCCAAATACACAGCTGTACGATACTGCCCCCAAATACACAACTGTACGATACTGCCCCCAAATACACAGCTGTACGATACTGCCCCCCAAATACACATCTATACGATACTGCCCCCCAAATACACAGCTGTACGATACTGCCCACCATACACACAGCTGTACGATACTGCCCCCAAATACACAACTGTACGATACTGCCCCCAAATACACAGCTGTACGATACTGCCCCCAAATACACAGCTGTACGATACTGCCCCCCCAAAATACACAGCTGTACGATACTGCCCCCAAAATACACAGCTGTACGATACTGCCCCCAAAATATACAGCTGTACGATACTGCCCCCCAAATACACAGCTGTACGATACTGCCCCCCCAAATTCACAGCTGTACAATACTGCCCCCAAATACACAGCTGTACGATACTGCCCCCCCATACACACACTTGTACGATACTGTCCCCCCAAATTCACAGCTGTACGATACAGCCCCCAAATACACAACTGTACGATACTGCCCCCAAATACACAGCTGTACTATACTGCCCCCCCAAATACACAGCTGTATTATACTGCCCCCCAAAAACACAACTGTACGATACTGCCCCCAAATACACAACTGTACGATACTGCCCCCAAATACACAGCTGTACTATACTGCCCCCCCAAATACACAGCTGTACGATACTGCCCCCCAAAAACACAGCTGTACGATACTGCCCCCAAATACACAGCTGTACGATACTGCCCCCCAAATACACAGCTGTACTATACTGCCCCCCCAAATACACAGCTGTACGATACTGCCCCCCTAAATACACAGCTGTACGATACTGCCCCCCAAATACACAGCTGTACTATACTGCCCCCCAAATACACAGCTGTACGATACCGCCCCCAAATACACAACTGTACGATACTGCCCCCAAATACACAGCTGTACTATACTGCCCCCCCAAATACACAGCTGTACGATACTGCCCCCCAAAAACACAGCTGTACGATACTGCCCCCAAATACACAGCTGTACGATACTGCCCCCAAATACACAGCTGTACTATACTGCCCCCCCAAATACACAGCTGTACGATACTGCCCCCCAAATACACAGCTGTACTATACTGCCCCCCAAATACACAGCTGTACTATACTGCCCCCCCAAATTCACAGCTGTACGATACTGCCCCCAAATACACAGCTGTACTAAACTGCCCCCCAAATACACAGCTGTACGATACTGCCCCCCCAAAAACACAGCTGTACGATACTGCCCCCCATACACACAGCTGTACGATACTGCCCCCAAATACACAGCTGTACGATACTGCCCCCAAATACACAGCTGTACAATACTGCCCCCCAAATACACAGCTGTACGATACTGCCCCCCCAAATACACAGCTGTACGATACTGCCCCCCAAATACACAGCTGTACGATAATGCCCCCCAAATACACAGCTGTACGATACTGCCCCCAAATACACAGCTGTACGATACTGCCCCCCCAAATACACAGCTGTACGATACTGCCCCCCAAATACACAGCTGTACGATACTGCCCCCCAAATACACAGCTGTACGATACTGCCCCCAAATACACAGCTGTACGATACTGCCCCCCCAAATACACAGCTGTACAATACTGCCCCCCAAATACACAGCTGTACGATACTGCCCCCACAAATACACATCTATACGATACTGCCCACCATACACACAGCTGTACGATACTGCCCCCAAATACACAGCTGTACGATACTGCCCCCCAAATACACAGCTGTACGATACTGCCCCCCAAATACACAGCTGTACGATACTGCCCCCCCAAATACACAGCTGTACGATACTGCCCCCAAATACACAGCTGTACGATACTGCCCCCAAAAACACAGATGTACGATACTGCTCCCCAAATACACAGCTGTACGATACTGCCCCCCCAAATACACAGCTGTACGATACTGCACCCCCAAACACACAGCTGTACGATACTGCCCCCCAAATACACAGCTGTACGATACTGCCCCCCCAAACACACAGCTGTACGATACTGCCCCCCAAATACACAGCTGTACGATACTGCCCCCCCAAATACACAGCTGTACGATACTGAACCCAAAATACACAGCTGTACGATACTGCCCCCAAAAACACAGATGTACGATACTGCCCCCCAAATACACAGCTGTACGATACTGCCCCCCCAAATACACACAGCTGTACGATACTGCCCCCAAAATACACAGCTGTACGATACTGCCCCCAAAAACACAGATGTACGATACTGCTCCCCAAATACACAGCTGTACGATACTGCCCCCCCAAATACACAGCTGTACGATACTGTCCCCACAAATACACAGCTGTACGATACTGCACCCCCAAACACACAGCTGTACGATACTGCCCCCCAAATACACAGCTGTACGATACTGCCCCCCCAAACACACAGCTGTACGATACTGCCCCCCAAATACACAGCTGTACGATACTGCCCCCCCAAATACACAGCTGTACGATACTGCCCCCCCAAATACACAGCTGTACGATACTGCCCCCCAAATACACCGCTGTACGATACTGCCCCCCAAATACACAACTGTACGATACTGCCTCCAAATACACAGCTGTACGATACTGCCCCCCAAATACACCGCTGTACGATACTGCCCCCCAAATACACAGCTGTACGATACTGCCCCCAAATACACAGCTGTACGATACTGCCCCCCATATACACAGCTGTACGATACTGCCCCCCAAATACACAGCTGTACGATACTGCCCCCCAAATACACCGCTGTACGATACTGCCCCCAAATACACAGCTGTACGATACTGCCCCCCAAATACACAGCTGTACGATACTGCTCCCCAAATACACAGCTGTACGATACTGCCTCCAAATACACAGCTGTACGATACTGCCCCCCAAATACACAGCTGTACGATACTGCCCCCCAAATACACCGCTGTACGATACTGCCCCCAAATACACAGCTGTACGATACTGCCCCCCAAATACACAGCTGTACGATACTGCCCCCAAATACACAGCTGTACGATACTGCCCCCAAATACACAGCTGTACGATACTGCCCCCCAAATACACCGCTGTACGATACTGCCCCCAAATACACCGCTGTACGATACTGCCCCCAAATACACAGCTGTACGATACTGCCCCCCAAATACACAGCTGTACGATACTGCCCCCCAAATACACAGCTGTACGATACTGCCCCCCAAATACACAGCTGTACGATACTGCCCCCCCAAATACACAGCTGTACGATACTGCCCCCCTAAATACACAGCTGTACGATACTGCCCCCAAATACACAGCTGTACGATACTGCCCCCAAATACACAGCTGTACGATACTGCCCCCCAAATACACCGCTGTACGATACTGCCCCCAAATACACCGCTGTACGATACTGCCCCCAAATACACAGCTGTACGATACTGCCCCCCAAATACACAGCTGTACGATACTGCCCCCCAAATACACAGCTGTACGATACTGCCCCCCAAATACACAGCTGTACGATACTGCCCCCCCAAATACACAGCTGTACGATACTGCCCCCCTAAATACACAGCTGTACGATACTGCCCCCAAATACACAGCTGTACGATACTGCCCCCCCAAATACACAGCTGTACTATACTGCCCCCATACACACAGCTGTACGATACTGCCCCCCAAATGCACAGCTGTACGATACTGCCCCCAAATACACAGCTGTACGATACTGCCCCCAAATACACAGCTGTACGATACTGCCCCCCATATACACAGCTGTACGATACTGCCCCCAAATACACAGCTGTACGATACTGCCCCCCAAATACACAGCTGTACGATACTGCCCCCTCAAATACACAGCTGTACGATACTGCCCCCCAAATACACAGCTGTACGATACTGCCCCCAAATACACAGCTGTACGATACTGCCCCCAAAAACACAGCTGTACGATACTGCTCCCCAAATACACAGCTGTACGATACTGCCTCCAAATACACAGCTGTACGATACTGCCCCCCAAATACACCGCTGTACGATACTGCCCCCCAAAAACACAGCTGTACGATACTGCTCCCCAAATACACAGCTGTACGATACTGCCCCCCCAAACACACAGCTGTACGATACTGCCCCCCAAATACACAGCTGTACGATACTGCCCCCCAAATACACAGCTGTACGATACTGCCCCCCAAATACATAGCTGTACGATACTGCCCCCCAAATACACAGCTGTACGATACTGCCCCCCAAATACACAGCTGTACGATACTGCCCCCCAAATACACAGCTGTACGATACTGCCCCCCAAATACAAAGCTGTACGATACTGCCCCCCAAATACACAGATGTACGATACTGCCCCCCCAAATACACAGCTGTACGATACTGCCTCCAAATACACAGCTGTACGATACTGCCCCCCCCAAATACACAGCTGTACGATACTGCCCCCCCAAATACACAGCTGTACGATACTGCCCCCCCAAACACAGCTGTACGATACTGCCCTCCAAATACACAGCTGTACGATACTGCCCCCCCAAACACAGCTGTACGATACTGCCCCCCAAAAACAGAGCTGTACGATACTGCCCCCCCAAATACACAGCTGTACGATACTGCCCCCCCCAAACACACAGCTGTACGATACTGCCCCCCCAAATACACAGCTGTACGATACTGCCCCCCCAAACACAGCTGTACGATACTGCCCCCCAAAAACAGAGCTGTACGATACTGCCCCCCCAAATACACAGCTGTACGATACTGCCCCCCCAAACACACAGCTGTACGATACTGCCCCCCAAATACACAGCTGTACGATACTGCCCCCCCCAAATACACAGCTGTACGATACTGCCCCGCAAATACACAGCTGTACGATACTGCCCCCCATACACACAGCTGTACGATACTGCCCCCCAAATACACAGCTGTACGATACTGCCTCCAAATACACAGCTGTACGATACTGCCCCCCAAATACACAGCTGTACGAGACTGCCCCCCCAAATACACAGCTGTACGATACTGCCCCCAAAATACACAGCTGTACGATACTGCCCCCCAAATACACAGCTGTACGATTCTGCCCCCAAATACACAGCTGTACGATACTGCCCCCCAAATACACAGCTGTACGATATTGCCCCCCAAATACACAGCTGTATGATACTGCCCCCCAAATACACAGCTGTACAATACTGCCCCCCAAATACACAGCTGTACGATACTGCCCCCAAATATATAGCTGTACGATACTTCCCCACAAAAACACAGCTGTACGATACTGCCCCCAAATACACAGCTGTACGATACTGCCCCCAAATACACAGCTGTACGATACTGCCCCCCAAATACACAGCTGTACGATACTGCCCCCAAATACACAGCTGTACGATACTGCCCCCAAATACACAGCTGTACGATACTGCCCCCCAAATACACAGCTGTACGATACTGCCCCCCAAATACACAGCTGTACGATACTGCCCCCAAATACACAGCTGTACGATACTGCCCACAAATATATAGCTGTACGATACTGCCCCCCAAAAACACAGCTGTACGATACTGCCCCCCAAATACACAGCTGTACGATACTGCCTCCAAATACACAGCTGTACGATACTGCCCCCCCAAATACACAGCTGTACGATACTGCCCCCCCAAATACACAGCTGTACGATACTGCCCCCCAAATACACAGCTGTACGATACTGCCCCCAAAATACACAGCTGTACGATACTGCCCCCCAAATACACAGCTGTACGATACTGCCCCCCAAATACACAGCTTTACGATACTGCCCCCCAAATACACAGCTGTACGATACTGCCCCCAAATACACAGATGTATGATACTGCCCCCCAAATACACAGCTGTACGATACTGCCCCCCCAAATACACAGCTGTACGATACAGCCCCCCCAAATACACAGCTGTACGATACTGCCCCCCCAAATACACAGCTGTACGATACTGCCCCCCAAATACACAGCTGTACGATACTGCCCCCAAAATACACAGCTGTACGATACTGCCCCCCAAATACACAGCTGTACGATACTGCCCCCCAAATACACAGCTGTACGATACTGCCCCCAAATACACAGATGTATGATACTGCCCCCCCATACACAGCTGTACGATACTGCCCCCCAAATACACAGCTGTACGATACTGCCCCCAAAAATACACGGCTGTACGATACTGCCCCCCAAATACACAGCTGTACGATACTGCCCCCCCAAAACACAGCTGTACGATACTGCCCCCCCAAACACACAGCTGTACGATACTGCCCCCAAAAACACAGCTGTACGATACTGCCCCCCAAATACAGAGCTGTACGATACTGCCCCCCAAATACACAGCTGTACGATGCTGCCCCCAAATACACAGCTGTATGATACTGCCCCCAAAATACACAGCTGTACGATACTGCCCCCAAATACACAGCTGTACGATACTGAACCCCCAAATACACAGCTGTACGATACTGCCCCCAAACACACAGCTGTACGATACTGCCCCCCAAATACACAGCTGTACGATACTGCCCCCCAAATGCACAGCTGTACGATACTGCCCCCGAAATACACAGCTGTACGATACTGCCCCCCCAAATACACAGCTGTACGATACTGCCCCCAAATACACAGCTGTACGATACTGCCCCCAAATACACAGCTGTACGATACTGCCCCCCAAATACACAGCTGTACGATACTGCCCCCCCAAATACACAGCTGTACGATACTGCCCCCCCAAATACACAGCTGTACGATACTGCCCCCCAAATACACAGCTGTACGATACTGCCCCCCAAATACACAGCTGTACGATACTGCTCCCAAATACACAGCTGTACGATACTGCCCCCCAAATACACAGCTGTACGATACTGCCCCCCAAATACACAGCTGTACGATACTGCCCCCAAAAACACAGCTGTACGATACTGCCCCCCAAATACACAGCTGTACGATACTGCCCCCAAAATACACAGCTGTACGATAATGCCCCCCAAATGCACAGCTGTACGATACTGCCCCCAAACACACAGCTGTACGATACTGCCCACAAAATACACAGCTGTACGATACTGCCCCCAAAAACACAGCTGTACGATACTGCCCCCCCAAATACACAGCTGTACGATACTGCCCCCAAAATACACAGCTGTACGATACTGCCCCCCAAATACACAGCTGTACGATACTGCCCCCAAAATACACAGCTGTACGATACTGCCCCCCAAATACACAGCTGTACGATACTGCCCCCCCAAATTCACAGCTGTATAATACTGCCCCCAAATACACAGCTGTACGATACTGCCCTCCCATACACACACTTGTACGATACTGTCCCCCCAAATTCACAGCTGTACGATACTGCCCCCAAATACACAACTGTACGATACTGCCCCCCAAATAGATAGCTGTACGATACTGCCCCCCAAATACACAGCTGTACGATACTGCCCCCCAAAAACACAGCTGTACGATACTGCCCCCCCAAATACACAGCTGTACGATACTGCCCCGCCATACACACAACTGTACGATACTGCCCCCCCAAATACACAGCTGTACGATACTGCCCCCCAAATACACAGCTGTACTATACTGCCCCCCCAAATTCACAGCTGTACGATACTGCCCCCAAATACACAGCTGTACTATACTGCCCCCCAAATACACAGCTGTACGATACTGCCCCCCAAAAACACAGCTGTACGATACTGCCCCCCATACACACAGCTGTACGATACTGTCCCCCAAATACACAGCTGTACGATACTGCCCCCCCAAATACACAGCTGTACGATACTGCCCCCCAAATACACAGCTGTACGATACTGCCCCCTATACATACAACTGTGCGATACTGCCCCCATAATACACAGCTGTACGATATTGCCCCCAAAATACACAGCTGTACGATACTGCCCCCAAATACGCAGCTGTACGATACTGCCCCCCCAAATTCACAGCTGTACAATACTGCCCCCAAATACACAGCTGTACGATACTGCCCCCAAAATACACAGCTGTACGATACTGCCCCCCAAATACACAGCTGTACGATACTGCCCCCAAATACACAGCTGTACGATACTGCCCCCCCAAATTCACAGCTGTACAATACTGCCCCCAAATACACAGCTGTACGATACTGCCCCCCCATACACACACTTGTACGATACTGCCCCCCAAATACACAGCTGTACGATACTGCCCCCAAATACACAGCTGTACGATACTGCCTCCCAAATACACAGCTGTACGATACTGCCCCCCCAAATACACAGCTGTACGATACTGCCCCCCCATACACAGCTGTACGATACTGCCCCCCAAATACACAGCTGTACGATACTGCCCCCAAAAATACACAGCTGTACGATACTGCCCCCCAAATACACAGCTGTACGATACTGCCCCCAAATACACAGCTGTACGATACTGCACCCCAAATACACAGCTGTACGATACTGCCCCCAAATACACAGCTGTACGATACTGCCCCCCCATACACAGCTGTACGATACTGCCTCCCAAATACACAGCTGTACGATACTGCCCCCAAAAATACACAGCTGTACGATACTGCCCCCCAAATACACAGCTGTAGGATACTGCCCCCAAATACACAGCTGTACGATACTGCCCCCCAAATACACAGCTGTACGATACTGCCCCCAAATACACAGCTGTACGATACTGCCCCCAAAATACACAGCTGTACGATACTGCCCCCCAAATACACAGCTGTACGATACTGCCCCCAAAATACACAGCTGTACGATACTGCCCCCCCAAATTCACAGCTGTACAATACTGCCCCCAAATTCACAGCTGTACGATACTGCCCCCAAATACACAGCTGTACGATACTGCCCCCCAAATACACAGCTGTACGATACTGCCCCCAAATACACAACTGTACGATACTGCCCCCAAATACACAGCTGTACGATACTGCCCCCCAAATACACATCTATACGATACTGCCCCCCAAATACACAGCTGTACGATACTGCCCCCCCATACACACACTTGTACGATACTGTCCCCCCAAATTCACAGCTGTACGATACTGCCCCCAAATACACAACTGTACGATACTGCCCCCAAATACACAGCTGTACGATACTGCCCCCTATACATACAACTGTACAATACTGCCCCCCCAAAACACAGCTGTACGATACTGCCCCCCCAAACACACAGCTGTACGATACTGCCCCCAAAAACACAGCTGTACGATACTGCCCCCCAAATACAGAGCTGTACGATACTGCCCCCCAAATACACAGCTGTACGATGCTGCCCCCAAATACACAGCTGTATGATACTGCCCCCAAAATACACAGCTGTATGATACTGCCCCCCAAATACACAGCTGTATGATACTGCCCCCCAAATACACAGCTGTACGATACTGCCCCCAAACACACAGCTGTACGATACTGCCCCCCAAATACACAGCTGTACGATACTGCCCCCCAAATGCACAGCTGTACGATACTGCCCCCCAAATACACAGCTGTACGATACTGCCTCCCCAAATACACAGCTGTATGATACTGCCCCCAAATACACAGCTGTACGATACTGCCCCCAAATACACAGCTGTACGATACTGCCCCCCAAATACACAGCTGTACGATACTGCCCCCCCAAATACACAGCTGTACGATACTGCCCCCAAATACACAACTGTACGATACTGCCCCCAAACACACAGCTGTACGATACTGCCCCCAAATACACAGCTGTACGATACTGCCCCCCAAATACACAGCTGTACGATACTGCCCCCAAATACACAGCTGTACGATACTGCCCCCCCAAATACACAGCTGTACGATACTGCCCCCAAATACACAGCTGTACGATACTGCCCCCCAAATACACAGCTGTACGATACTGCCCCCCAAATACACAGCTGTACGATACTGCCCCCAAACACACAGCTGTACGATACTGCCCCCCAAATACACAGCTGTACGATACTGCCCCCCAAATGCACAGCTGTACGATACTGCCCCCCAAATACACAGCTGTACGATACTGCCTCCCCAAATACACAGCTGTATGATACTGCCCCCAAATACACAGCTGTACGATACTGCCCCCAAATACACAGCTGTACGATACTGCCCCCCAAATACACAGCTGTACGATACTGCCCCCCCAAATACACAGCTGTACGATACTGCCCCCCCAAATACACAGCTGTACGATACTGCCCCCCAAATACACAGCTGTACGATACTGCCCCCCAAATACACAGCTGTACGATACTGCTCCCAAATACACAGCTGTACGATACTGCCCCCCAAATACACAGCTGTACGATACTGCCCCCCAAATACACAGCTGTACGATACTGACCCCAAAAACACAGCTGTACCATACTGCCCCCCAAATACACAGCTGTACGATACTGCCCCCAAAATACACAGCTGTACGATAATGCCCCCCAAATGCACAGCTGTACGATACTGCCCCCAAAATACACAGCTGTACGATACTGCCCCCCAAATACACAGCTGTACGATACTGCCCCCAAAATACACAGCTGTACGATACTGCCCCCCAAATACACAGCTGTACGATACTGTCCCCCCAAATTCACAGCTGTACGATACTGCCCCCAAATACACAACTGTACGATACTGCCCCCCAAATAGATAGCTGTACGATACTGCCCCCCAAATACACAGCTGTACGATACTGCCCCCCAAAAACACAGCTGTACGATACTGCCCCCCCAAATACACAGCTGTACGATACTGCCCCGCCATACACACAACTGTACGATACTGCCCCCCCAAATACACAGCTGTACGATACTGCCCCCCAAATACACAGCTGTACTATACTGCCCCCCCAAATTCACAGCTGTACGATACTGCCCCCAAATACACAGCTGTACTATACTGCCCCCCAAATACACAGCTGTACGATACTGCCCCCCAAAAACACAGCTGTACGATACTGCCCCCCATACACACAGCTGTACGATACTGTCCCCATAATACACAGCTGTACGATACTGCCCCCAAAATACACAGCTGTACGATACTGCCCCCCAAATACACAGCTGTACGATACTGCCCCCAAATACGCAGCTGTACGATACTGCCCCCCCAAATACACAGCTGTACGATACTGCCCCCCCAAATTCACAGCTGTACAATACTGCCCCCAAATACACAGCTGTACGATACTGCCCCCAAAATACACAGCTGTACGATACTGCCCCCCAAATACACAGCTGTACGATACTGCCCCCAAATACACAGCTGTACGATACTGCCCCCCCAAATTCACAGCTGTACAATACTGCCCCCAAATACACAGCTGTACGATACTGCCCCCCCATACACACACTTGTACGATACTGCCCCCCAAATACACAGCTGTACGATACTGCCCCCAAATACACAGCTGTACGATGCTGCCTCCCAAATACACAGCTGTACGATTCTGCCCCCCCATACACAGCTGTACGATACTGCCCCCAAAAATACACAGCTGTACGATACTGCCCCCCAAATACACAGCTGTACGATACTGCCCCCAAATACACAGCTGTACGATACTGCCCCCCAAATACACAGCTGTACGATACTGCCCCCAAATACACAGCTGTACGATACTGCCCCCCAAATACACAGCTGTACGATACTGCCCCCAAAAATACACAGCTGTACGATACTGCCTTCCAAATACACAGCTGTAGGATACTGCCCCCAAATACACAGCTGTACGATACTGCCCCCCAAAATACACAGCTGTACGATACTGCCCCCAAATACACAGCTGTACGATACTGCCCCCAAAATACACAGCTGTACGATACTGCCCCCCAAATACACAGCTGTACGATACTGCCCCCAAATACACAGCTGTACGATACTGCCCCCCCAAATTCACAGCTGTACAATACTGCCCCCAAATTCACAGCTGTACGATACTGCCCCCAAATACACAGCTGTACGATACTGCCCCCCAAATACACAGCTGTACGATACTGCCCCCAAATACACAACTGTACGATACTGCCCCCAAATACACAGCTGTACGATACTGCCCCCCAAATACACATCTATACGATACTGCCCCCCAAATACACAGCTGTACGATACTGCCCCCCCATACACACACTTGTACGATACTGTCCCCCCAAATTCACAGCTGTACGATACTGCCCCCAAATACACAACTGTACGATACTGCCCCCAAATACACAGCTGTACGATACTGCCCCCCAAATACACAGCTGTACGATACTGCCCACCATACACACAGCTGTACGATACTGCCCAAAAAAAAACACAGCTGTACGATACTGCCCCCTATACATACAACTGTACGATACTGCCCCCAAATACACAGCTGTACGATACTGCCCCCAAATACACAGCTGTACGATACTGCCCCCCCAAAATACACAGCTGTACGATACTGCCCCCAAAATATACAGCTGTACGATACTGCCCCCCAAATACACAGCTGTACGATACTGCCCCCCCAAATTCACAGCTGTACAATACTGCCCCCAAATACACAGCTGTACGATACTGCCCCCCCATACACACACTTGTACGATACTGTCCCCCCAAATTCACAGCTGTACGATACAGCCCCCAAATACACAGCTGTACTATACTGCCCCCCCAAATACACAGCTATACGAGACTGCCCCCCAAAAACACAGCTGTACGATACTGCCCCCAAATACACAACTGTACGACACTGCCCCCAAATACACAGCTGTACTATACTGCCCCCCCAAATACACAGCTGTACGATACTGCCCCCCAAAAACACAGCTGTACGATACTGCCCCCAAATACACAGCTGTACGATACTGCCCCCCAAATACACAGCTGTACTATACTGCCCCCCCAAATACACAGCTGTACGATACTGCCCCCCTAAATACACAGCTGTACGATACTGCCCCCCAAATACACAGCTGTACTATACTGCCCCCCAAATACACAGCTGTACGATACTGCCCCCAAATACACAACTGTACGATACTGCCCCCAAATACACAGCTGTACGATACTGCCCCCCCAAATACACAGCTGTACGATACTGCCCCCCAAATACACAGCTGTACAATACTGCCCCCAAATACACAGCTGTACGATACTGCCCCCAAATACACAGCTGTACGATACTGCCCCCAAATACACAGCTGTACGATACTGCCCCCAAATACACAGCTGTACGATACTGCCCCCCCAAATACACAGCTGTACGATACTGCCCCCCAAATACACAGCTGTACTATACTGCCCCCCAAATACACAGCTGTACTATACTGCCCCCCCAAATTCACAGCTGTACGATACTGCCCCCAAATACACAGCTGTACTAAACTGCCCCCCAAATACACAGCTGTACGATACTGCCCCCCCAAAAACACAGCTGTACGATACTGCCCCCCATACACACAGCTGTACGATACTGCCCCCAAATACACAGCTGTACGATACTGCCCCCAAATACACAGCTGTACGATACTGCCCCCCCAAATACACAGCTGTACGATACTGCCCCCCAAATACACAGCTGTACGATACTGCCCCCCAAATACACAGCTGTACGATACTGCCCCCAAATACACAGCTGTACGATACTGCCCCCCCAAATACACAGCTGTACGATACTGCCCCCCAAATACACAGCTGTACGATACTGCCCCCAAATACACAGCTGTACGATACTGCCCCCCCAAATACACAGCTGTACAATACTGCCCCCCAAATACACAGCTGTACGATACTGCCCCCACAAATACACATCTATACGATACTGCCCACCATACACACAGCTGTACGATACTGCCCCCAAATACACAGCTGTACGATACTGCCCCCCCAAATACACAGCTGTACGATACTGCCCCCCAAATACACAGCTGTACGATACTGCCCCCCAAATACACAGCTGTACGATACTGCCCCCCCAAATACACAGCTGTACGATACTGCCCCCAAATACACAGCTGTACGATACTGCCCCCAAAAACACAGATGTACGATACTGCTCCCCAAATACACAGCTGTACGATACTGCCCCCCCAAATACACAGCTGTACGATACTGCCCCCCCAAATACACAGCTGTACGATACTGCACCCCCAAACACACAGCTGTACGATACTGCCCCCCAAATACACAGCTGTACGATACTGCCCCCCCAAACACACAGCTGTACGATACTGCCCCCCAAATACACAGCTGTACGATACTGCCCCCCCAAATACACAGCTGTACGATACTGAACCCAAAATACACAGCTGTACGATACTGCCCCCAAAAACATAGATGTACGATACTGCCCCCCAAATACACAGCTGTACGATACTGCCCCCCCAAATACACACAGCTGTACGATACTGCCCCCAAAATACACAGCTGTACGATACTGCCCCCAAAAACACAGATGTACGATACTGCTCCCCAAATACACAGCTGTACGATACTGCCCCCCCAAATACACAGCTGTACGATACTGCCCCCACAAATACACAGCTGTACGATACTGCACCCCCAAACACACAGCTGTACGATACTGCCCCCCAAATACACAGCTGTACGATACTGCCCCCCCAAACACACAGCTGTACGATACTGCCCCCCAAATACACAGCTGTACGATACTGCCCCCCCAAATACACAGCTGTACGATACTGCCCCCCCAAATACACAGCTGTACGATACTGCCCCCCAAATACACCGCTGTACGATACTGCCCCCCAAATACACAACTGTACGATACTGCCTCCAAATACACAGCTGTACGATACTGCCCCCCAAATACACCGCTGTACGATACTGCCCCCCAAATACACAGCTGTACGATACTGCCCCCAAATACACAGGTGTATGATACTGCCCCCCATATACACAGCTGTACGATACTGCCCCCCAAATACACAGCTGTACGATACTGCCCCCCAAATACACCGCTGTACGATACTGCCCCCAAATACACAGCTGTACGATACTGCCCCCCAAATACACAGCTGTACGATACTGCTCCCCAAATACACAGCTGTACGATACTGCCTCCAAATACACAGCGGTACGATACTGCCCCCCAAATACACAGCTGTACGATACTGCCCCCCCAAATACACAGCTGTACGATACTGCCCCCCAAATACACAGCTGTACGATACTGCCCCCAAATACACAGCTGTACGATACTGCCCCCAAATACACAGCTGTACGATACTGCCCCCCAAATACACAGCTGTACGATACTGCCCCCAAATACACAGCTGTACGATACTGCCCCCAAATACACAGCTGTACGATACTGCCCCCCCAAATACACAGCTGTACGATACTGCCCCCCAAATACACAGCTGTACGATACTGCCCCCCCAAATACACAGCTGTACGATACTGCCCCCCAAATACACAGCTGTACTATACTGCCCCCCAAATACACAGCTGTACTATACTGCCCCCCCAAATTCACAGCTGTACGATACTGCCCCCAAATACACAGCTGTACTAAACTGCCCCCCAAATACACAGCTGTACGATACTGCCCCCCCAAAAACACAGCTGTACGATACTGCCCCCCATACACACAGCTGTACGATACTGCCCCCAAATACACAGCTGTACGATACTGCCCCCAAATACACAGCTGTACGATACTGCCCCCCCAAATACACAGCTGTACGATACTGCCCCCCAAATACACAGCTGTACGATACTGCCCCCCAAATACACAGCTGTACGATACTGCCCCCAAATACACAGCTGTACGATACTGCCCCCCCAAATACACAGCTGTACGATACTGCCCCCCAAATACACAGCTGTACGATACTGCCCCCAAATACACAGCTGTACGATACTGCCCCCCCAAATACACAGCTGTACAATACTGCCCCCCAAATACACAGCTGTACGATACTGCCCCCACAAATACACATCTATACGATACTGCCCACCATACACACAGCTGTACGATACTGCCCCCAAATACACAGCTGTACGATACTGCCCCCCCAAATACACAGCTGTACGATACTGCCCCCCAAATACACAGCTGTACGATACTGCCCCCCAAATACACAGCTGTACGATACTGCCCCCCCAAATACACAGCTGTACGATACTGCCCCCAAATACACAGCTGTACGATACTGCCCCCAAAAACACAGATGTACGATACTGCTCCCCAAATACACAGCTGTACGATACTGCCCCCCCAAATACACAGCTGTACGATACTGCCCCCCCAAATACACAGCTGTACGATACTGCACCCCCAAACACACAGCTGTACGATACTGCCCCCCAAATACACAGCTGTACGATACTGCCCCCCCAAACACACAGCTGTACGATACTGCCCCCCAAATACACAGCTGTACGATACTGCCCCCCCAAATACACAGCTGTACGATACTGAACCCAAAATACACAGCTGTACGATACTGCCCCCAAAAACACAGATGTACGATACTGCCCCCCAAATACACAGCTGTACGATACTGCCCCCCCAAATACACACAGCTGTACGATACTGCCCCCAAAATACACAGCTGTACGATACTGCCCCCAAAAACACAGATGTACGATACTGCTCCCCAAATACACAGCTGTACGATACTGCCCCCCCAAATACACAGCTGTACGATACTGCCCCCACAAATACACAGCTGTACGATACTGCACCCCCAAACACACAGCTGTACGATACTGCCCCCCAAATACACAGCTGTACGATACTGCCCCCCCAAACACACAGCTGTACGATACTGCCCCCCAAATACACAGCTGTACGATACTGCCCCCCCAAATACACAGCTGTACGATACTGCCCCCCCAAATACACAGCTGTACGATACTGCCCCCCAAATACACCGCTGTACGATACTGCCCCCCAAATACACAACTGTACGATACTGCCTCCAAATACACAGCTGTACGATACTGCCCCCCAAATACACCGCTGTACGATACTGCCCCCCAAATACACAGCTGTACGATACTGCCCCCAAATACACAGGTGTATGATACTGCCCCCCATATACACAGCTGTACGATACTGCCCCCCAAATACACAGCTGTACGATACTGCCCCCCAAATACACCGCTGTACGATACTGCCCCCAAATACACAGCTGTACGATACTGCCCCCCAAATACACAGCTGTACGATACTGCTCCCCAAATACACAGCTGTACGATACTGCCTCCAAATACACAGCGGTACGATACTGCCCCCCAAATACACAGCTGTACGATACTGCCCCCCCAAATACACAGCTGTACGATACTGCCCCCCAAATACACAGCTGTACGATACTGCCCCCAAATACACAGCTGTACGATACTGCCCCCAAATACACAGCTGTACGATACTGCCCCCCAAATACACAGCTGTACGATACTGCCCCCAAATACACAGCTGTACGATACTGCCCCCAAATACACAGCTGTACGATACTGCCCCCCCAAATACACAGCTGTACGATACTGCCCCCCAAATACACAGCTGTACGATACTGCCCCCCCAAATACACAGCTGTACGATACTGCCCCCCAAATTCATAGCTGTACGATACTGCCCCCAAATACACAGCTGTACGATACTGCACCCCCAAATACACAGCTGTACGATACTGCCCCCCAAAAACACAGCTGTACGATACTGCTCCCCAAATACATAGCTGTACGATACTGCCCCCAAATACACAGCTGTACGATACTGCACCCCCAAATACACAGCTGTACAATACTGCCCCCCAAATACACAGCTGTACGATACTGCCCCCCAAGTACACAGCTGTACGATACTGCCTCCAAATACACAGCTGTACGATACTGCCCCCCCCAAATACACAGCTGTACGATACTGCCCCCCCAAACACAGCTGTACGATACTGTCCCCCCAAACACAGTTGTACTATACTGCCCCCCAAAAACACAGCTGTACGATACTGCCCCCCCAAATACACAGCTGTACAATACTGCCCCCCAAATACACAGCTGTACGATACTGCCCCCCAAATACACAGCTGTACGATACTGCCTCCAAATACACAGCTGTACGATACTGCCCCCCCAAATACACAGCTGTACGATACTGCCCCCCCAAACACAGCTGTACGATACTGTCCCCCCAAACACAGTTGTACTATACTGCCCCCCAAAAACACAGCTGTACGATACTGCACCCCCAAATACACAGCTGTACAATACTGCCCCCCAAATACACAGCTGTACAATACTGCCCCCCAAATACACAGCTGTACGATACTGCCTCCAAATACACAGCTGTACGATACTGCCCCCCCAAATACACAGCTGTACGATACTGCCCCCCCAAACACAGCTGTACGATACTGTCCCCCCAAACACAGTTGTACTATACTGCCCCCCAAAAACACAGCTGTACGATACTGCCCCCCCAAATACACAGCTGTACGATACTGCCCCCCCCAAATACACAGCTGTACGATACTGCCCCCCCAAACACAGCTGTACGATACTGCCCCCCCAAACACAGCTGTACGATACTGTCCCCCCAAACACAGTTGTACTATACTGCCCCCCAAAAACACAGCTGTACGATACTGCCCCCCCAAATACACAGCTGTACGATACTGCCCCCCCAAATACACAGCTGTACGATACTGCCCCCCCCAAATACACAGCTGTACGGTACTGCCCCCCCAAATACACAGCTGTACGATACTGCCCCCCCAAATACACAGCTGTACGATACTGCCCCCCCAAATACACAGCTGTACGGTACTGCCCCCCCAAATACACAGCTGTACGATACTGCCCCCCCAAATACACAGCTGTACGATACTGCCCCCCAAATACACAGCTGTACGATACTGCCCCCCAAATACACAGCTGTACGATACTGCCTCCAAATACACAGCTGTACGAGACTGCCCCCCCAAATACACAGCTGTACGATACTGCCCCCCAAATACACAGCTGTACGATACTGCCTCCAAATACACAGCTGTACGATACTGCCCCCCAAATACACAGCTGTACGATACTGCCCCCAAATACACAGCTGTACGATACTGCCCCCAAATACACAGCTGTACGATACTGCCCCCCATACACACAGCTGTACGATACTGCCCCCCATACACACAGCTGTACGATACTGCCCCCAAATACACAGCTGTACGATACTGCCCCCCATACACACAGCTGTACGATACTGCCCCCCAAATACACAGCTGTACGATACTGCCCCCCAAATACACAGCTGTACGAGACTGCCCCCCCAAATACACAGCTGTACGATACTGCCTCCAAATACACAGCTGTACGATACTGCCCCCCAAATACACAGCTGTACGATACTGCCCCCCAAATACACAGCTGTACGATACTGCCCCCAAATACACAGCTGTACGATACTGCCCCCAAATACACAGCTGTACGATACTGCCCCCCATACACACAGCTGTACGATACTGCCCCCCCAAATACACAGCTGTACGATACTGCCTGCAAATACACAGCTGTACGATACTGCCCCCAAATACACAGCTGTACGATACTGCCCCCAAATACACAGCTGTACGATACTGCCCCCCATACCCACAGCTGTACGATACTGCCCCCAAATACACAGCTGCACGATACTGCCCCCCAAATACACTGCTGTACGATACTGCCCCCCATACCCACAGCTGTACGATACTGCCCCCAAATACACAGTTGTACGATACTGCCCCCCAAATACACAGCTGTACGATACTGCCCCCAAATACACAGCTGTACGATACTGCCCCCAAATACACAGCTGTACGATACTGCCCCTCAAATACACAGCTGTACGATACTGCCCCCCATACCCACAGCTGTACGATACTGCCCCCAAATACACAGCTGTACGATACTGCCCCCAAATACACAGCTGTACGATACTGCCCCCCCAAATACACAGCTGTACGATACTGCCCCACAAATACACCGCTGTACAATACTGCCCCCCAAATACACAGTTGTACGATACTGCCTCCAAATACACAGCTGTACGATACTGCCCCGCAAATACACAGCTGTACGATACTACCCCCAAATACACAGCTGTACGATACTGCCCCCAAATACACAGCTGTACGATACTGCCCCCCCATACACAGCTGTACGATACTGCCCCCCAAATACACAGCTGTACGATACTGCCCCCAAATACACAGCTGTACGATACTGCCCCCAAATACACAGCTGTACGATACTGCCCCCAAATACACAGCTGTACAATACTGCCCCCGCAAATACACAGCTGTACGATACTGCCCCTCAAATACACAGCTGTACGATACTGCCCCCCATACCCACAGCTGTACGATACTGCCCCCAAATACACAGCTGTACGATACTGCCCCCAAATACACAGCTGTACGATACTGCCCCTCAAATACACCGCTGTACGGTACTGCCCCCAAATACACAGCTGTACGATACTGCCCCCCAAATACACAGCTGTACGATACTGCCCCCCAAATACACAGCTGTACGATACTGCCCCCCAAATACACAGCTGTACGATACTGCCCCCAAATACACAGCTGTACGATACAGCCCCCAAATACACAGCTGTACGATACTGCCCCCCAAATACACAGCTGTACGATACTGCCCCTCAAATACACAGCTGTACGATACTGCCCCCCATACCCACAGCTGTACGATACTGCCCCCGAAATACACAGCTGTACGATACAGCCCCCAAATACACAGCTGTACGATACTGCCCCCCAAATACACAGCTGTACGATACTGCCCCTCAAATACACAGCTGTACGATACTGCCCCCCATACCCACAGCTGTACGATACTGCCCCCAAATACACAGCTGTACGATACTGCCCCCCAAATACATAGCTGTACGATACTGCCTCCAAATACACAGCTGTACGATACTGCCCCCCCAAATACACAGCTGTACAATACTGCCCCCCAAATACACAGCTGTACGATACTGCCCCCCAAATACACAGCTGTACAATACTGCCCCCAAATACACAGCTGTACGATACTGCCCCCCAAATAAACAGCTGTACGATACTGCCCCCCCAAATACACAGCTGTACGATTCTGCCCCCAAATACACAGCTGTACGATACTGCCCCCCAAATACACAGCTGTACGATACTGCCCCCCAAATACACAGCTGTACGATACAGCCCCCAAATACACAGCTGTACGATACTGCCCCCCCAAATACACAGCTGTACGATACTGCCCCCCAAATACACAGCTGTACGATACTGCCCCCCAAATACACAGCTGTACGATACTGCCCCCCCAAATACACAGCTGTACGATACTGCCCCCCAAATACACAGCTGTACGATACTGCCCCCCAAATACACAGCTGTACGATACTGCCCCCCAAATACACAGCTGTACGATACTGCCTCCAAATACACAGCTGTACGATACTGCCCCCAAATACACAGCTGTACGATACTGCCCCCCCATACACAGCTGTACGATACTGCCCCCCAAATACACAGCTGTACAATACTGCCCCCCAAATACACAGCTGTACGATACTGCCTCCAAATACACAGCTGTACGATACTGCCCCCAAATACACAGCTGTACGATACTGCCCCCAAAAACACAGCTGTACGATACTGCTCCCCAAATACACAGCTGTACGATACTGCCCCCAAAAACACAGCTGTACGATACTGCTCCCCAAATACACAGCTGTACGATACTGCCCCCAAAATACACAGCTGTACGATACTGCCCCCCAAATACACAGCTGTACGATACTGCCCCCCCAAATTCACAGCTGTACAATACTGCCCCCCAAATACACAACTGTACGATACTGCCCCCAAATATATAGCTGTACGATACTGCACCCCCAAATACACAGCTGTACGATACTGCCCCCATATACACAGCTGTACGATACTGCCCCCCAAATACACAGCTGTACGATACTGCCCCCCAAATACACAGCTGTACGATACTTTCCCCCAAAAACACAGCTGTACGATACTGCCCCCAAATACACAGCTGTACGATACTGCCCCCCAAAAACACAGCTGTACGAGACTGCCCCCAAATACACAGCTGTACGATACTGCCCCCAAATACACAGCTGTACGATACTGCCCCCCCAAATACACAGCTGTACGATACTGCCCCCAAATACACAGCTGTACGATACTGCCCCCCAAATACACAGCTGTACGATACTGCCCCCCAAATACACAGCTGTACGATACTGCCCCCAAATACACAGCTGTACGATACTGCCCCCCCATACACAGCTGTACGATACTGCCCCCCAAATACACAGCTGTACAATACTGCCCCCCAAATACACAGCTGTACGATACTGCCTCCAAATACACAGCTGTACGATACTGCCCCCAAATACACAGCTGTACGATACTGCCCCCAAAAACACAGCTGTACGATACTGCTCCCCAAATACACAGCTGTACGATACTGCCCCCAAAAACACAGCTGTACGATACTGCTCCCCAAATACACAGCTGTACGATACTGCCCCCAAAATACACAGCTGTACGATACTGCCCCCCAAATACACAGCTGTACGATACTGCCCCCCAAATACACAGCTGTACGATACTGCCCCCAAATACACAGCTGTACGATACTGCCCCCCCATACACAGCTGTACGATACTGCCCCCCAAATACACAGCTGTACAATACTGCCCCCCAAATACACAGCTGTACGATACTGCCTCCAAATACACAGCTGTACGATACTGCCCCCAAATACACAGCTGTACGATACTGCCCCCAAAAACACAGCTGTACGATACTGCTCCCCAAATACACAGCTGTACGATACTGCCCCCAAAAACACAGCTGTACGATACTGCTCCCCAAATACACAGCTGTACGATACTGCCCCCAAAATACACAGCTGTACGATACTGCCCCCCAAATACACAGCTGTACGATACTGCCCCCCCAAATTCACAGCTGTACAATACTGCCCCCCAAATACACAACTGTACGATACTGCCCCCAAATATATAGCTGTACGATACTGCACCCCCAAATACACAGCTGTACGATACTGCCCCCATATACACAGCTGTACGATACTGCCCCCCAAATACACAGCTGTACGATACTGCCCCCCAAATACACAGCTGTACGATACTTTCCCCCAAAAACACAGCTGTACGATACTGCCCCCAAATACACAGCTGTACGATACTGCCCCCCAAAAACACAGCTGTACGAGACTGCCCCCAAATACACAGCTGTACGATACTGCCCCCAAATACACAGCTGTACGATACTGCCCCCCCAAATACACAGCTGTACGATACTGCCCCCCCAAACACACAGCTGTACGATACTGCCCCCAAATACACAGCTGTACGATACTGAACCCCCAAATTCACAGCTGTACGATACTGCCCCCCAAATACACAGCTGTACGATACTGTCCCCCAAAAACACAGCTGTACGATACTGCCCCCCCAAACACAGCTGTACGATACTGCCCCCAAATACACAGCTGTACGATACTGCCCCCCAAATACACAGCTGTACGATACTGCCCCTCAAACACACAGCTGTACGATACTGCCCCCAAATACACAGCTGTATGATACTGCCCCCAAATACACAGCTGTACGATACTGCCCCCCAAATACACAGCTGTACGATACTGCTCCCCAAATACACAGCTGTACGATACTGTCCCCCCAAACACACAGCTGTACGATACTGCCCCCAAATACACAGCTGTATGATACTGCTCCCCAAATACACAGCTGTACGATACTGCCCCCCAAATACACAGCTGTACGATACTGCCCCCAAACACACAGCTGTACGATACTGCCCCCAAATACACAGCTGTATGATACTGCCCCCCAAACACACAGCTGTACGATACTGCCCCCCAAATACACAGCTGTACGATACTGCTCCCCAAATACACAGCTGTACGATACTGCCCCCCCAAACACACAGCTGTACGATACTGCCCCCAAATACACAGCTGTATGATACTGCCCCCAAATACACAGCTGTACGATACTGCCCCCCAAATACACAGCTGTACGATACTGCTCCCCAAATACACAGCTGTACGATACTGCCCCCCAAATACACAGCTGTACGATACTGTCCCCCAAATACACAGCTGTACGATACTGTCCCCCAAATACACAGCTGTACGATACTGCCCCCCAAATACACACCTGTATGATACTGCCCCCAAATACACAGCTGTACGATACTGCCCCCCAAATACACAGCTGTTAGATACTGCCCCCCAAATACACAGCTGTACGATACTGCCCCCAAACACACAGCTGTACGATACTGCCCCCAAACACACAGCTATACGATACTGCCCCCCAAACACACAGCTATACGATACTGCCCCCAAACACACAGCTGTACAATACTGCCCCCCAAACACACAGCTATACGATACTACCCCCCAAATACACAGCTATACGATACTGCCCTCCCATAAACACAGCTGTACGATACTGCCCCCCCAAATACACAGCTGTACGATACTGCCCCCCCAAATACACAGCTATACGATACTACCCCCCAAATACACAGCTATACGATACTGCCCCCCCAAATACACAGCTGTACGATACTGCCCCCCCAAATACACAGCTATACGATACTACCCCCCAAATACACAGCTATACGATACTGCCCCCCAAACACACAGCTATACGATACTACCCCCCAAATACACAGCTATACGATACTGCCCTCCCATAAACACAGCTGTACGATACTGCCCCCCCAAAATACACAGCTGTACGATACTGCCCCCCCAAATACACAGCTATACGATACTACCCCCCAAATACACAGCTATACGATACTGCCCTCCCATAAACACAGCTGTACGATACTGCCCCCCCAAACACACAGCTGCACGATACTGCCCCCCAAATACACAGCTGTACGATACTGCCCCCCATACACAGCTGTACGATACTGCCCCCCAAACACACAGCTATACGATACTGCCCCCAAACACAGAGCTGTACGATACTGCCCCCCAAACACACAGCTGTATGATACTGCCCCCAAATACACAGCTGTACGATACTGCCCACCATACACACAGCTGTACGATACTGCCCCCCCAAACACACAGCTGCACGATACTGCCCCCCAAATACACAGCTATACGATACTGCCCTCCCATAAACACAGCTGTACGATACTGCCCCCAAACACACAGCTGTACAATACTGCCCCCCAAACACACAGCTATACGATACTACCCCCCAAATACACAGCTATACGATACTGCCCTCCCATAAACACAGCTGTACGATACTGCCCCCCCAAATACACAGCTGTACGATACTGCCCCCCCAAATACACAGCTATACGATACTACCCCCCAAATACACAGCTATACGATACTGCCCCCCCAAATACACAGCTGTACGATACTGCCCCCCCAAATACACAGCTATACGATACTACCCCCCAAATACACAGCTATACGATACTGCCCCCCCATACACACAGCTGTACGATACTGCCCCCAAATACACAGCTGTACGATACTGCCCCCCAAACACACAGCTATACGATACTACCCCCCAAATACACAGCTATACGATACTGCCCCCCAAATACACAGCTGTACGATACTGCCCCCCCAAATACACAGCTGTACGATACTGCCCCCCCAAATACACAGCTATACGATACTACCCCCCAAATACACAGCTATACGATACTGCCCTCCCATAAACACAGCTGTACGATACTGCCCCCCCAAACACACAGCTGCACGATACTGCCCCCCAAATACACAGCTGTACGATACTGCCCTCCCATAAACACAGCTGTACGATACTGCCCCCCCAAATACACAGCTGTACGATACTGCCCCCCCAAATACACAGCTATACGATACTGCCCCCCAAATACACAGCTGTACGATACTGCCCCCCAAATACACAGCTGTAAGATACTGCCCCCAAATACACAGCTGTACTATACTGCCCCCCCAAATACACAGCTGTACGATACTGCCCCCCCAAATACACAGCTGTACGATACTACCCCCCAAATACACAGCTATACGATACTGCCCTCCCATAAACACAGCTGTACGATACTGCCCCCCCAAACACACAGCTGCACGATACTGCCCCCCAAATACACAGCTGTACGATACTGCCCCCCATACACAGCTGCACGATACTGCCCCCCAAATACACAGCTGTACGATACTGCCCCCCATACACAGCTGTACGATACTGCCCCCAAACACAGAGCTGTACGATACTGCCCCCCAAACACACAGCTGTATGATACTGCCCCCAAATACACAGCTGTACGATACTGCCCACCATACACACAGCTGTACGATACTGCCCCCCCAAACACACAGCTGCACGATACTGCCCCCCAAATACACAGCTATACGATACTGCCCTCCCATAAACACAGCTGTACGATACTGCCCCCCAAATACACAGCTGTACGATACTGCCCTCCCATAAACACAGCTGTACGATACTGCCCCCCAAATACAGAGCTGTACGATACTGCCCACCATACACACAGCTGTACGATACTGCCCCCCCAAATACACAGCTGTACAATACTGCCCCCCATACACACAGCTATACGATACTGCCCCCAAATACAGAGCTGTAAGATACTGCCCCCCAAATACACAGCTGTACGATACTGCCCCCCCAAATACACAGCTGTACGATACTGCCCCCCATACACACAGCTATACGATACTGCCCCCCAAATACACAGCTGCACGATACTGCCCCCCAAATACACAGCTATACGATACTGCCCTCCCATAAACACAGCTGTACGATACTGCCCCCCCAAATACAGAGCTGTACGATACTGCCCACCATACACACAGCTGTACGATACTGCCCCCCCAAATACACAGCTGTACAATACTGCCCCCCATACACACAGCTATACGATACTGCCCCCAAATACAGAGCTGTAAGATACTGCCCCCCAAATACACAGCTGTACGATACTGCCCCCCCAAATACACAGCTGTACGATACTGCCCCCCATACACACAGCTGTACGATACTGCCCCCCCAAATACACAGCTGTACAATACTGCCCCCCATACACACAGCTATACGATACTGCCCCCAAATACAGAGCTGTAAGATACTGCCCCCCAAATACACAGCTGTACGATACTGCCCCCCCAAATACACAGCTGTAAGATACTGCCCACCATACACACAGCTGTACGATACTGCCCCCAAATACACAGCTGTACGATACTGCCCCCCAAATACACAGCTGTACGATACTGCCCCCCAAATACACAGCTGTACGATACTGCCCCCCCATACACACCTGTACGATACTGCCCCCCAAATACACAGCTGTACGATACTGCCCCCCAAATACACAGCTGTACGATACTGCCCCCCCAAACACACAGCTGTACGATACTGCCCCCCAAATACACAGCTGTACGATACTGCCCCCCCAAATACACAGCTGTACGATACTGCCCCCAAACACACAGCTGTACGATACTGCCCCCAAATACACAGCTGTACGATACTGCCCCCCCAAATACACAGCTGTACGATACTGTCCCCAAAAATACACGGCTGTACGATACTGCACCCAAAATACACAGCTGTACGATACTGCCCCCCCAAAATACACAGCTGTACGATACTGCCCCCAAATACACAGCTGTACGATACTGTCCCCCCAAATACACAGCTGTACGATACTGCCCCCCCAAATACACAGCTGTACGATACTGCCCCCAAATACACAGCTGTACGATACTGCCCCCCCAAATACACAGCTGTACGATACTGCCCCCCCAAATACACAGATGTATGATACTGCCCCCAAAAATACACAGCTGTACGATACTGCCCCCTATACACAGCTGTACGATACTGCCCCCCAAATACACAGATGTATGATACTGCCCCCCCAAATACACAGCTGTACGATACTGCCCCCCAAATACACAGCTGTACGATACTGCCCCCCCAAATACACAGCTGTACGATACTGCCCCCTATACACACAGCTGTACGATACTGCCCCCCAAATACAAAGCTGTACGATACTGCCCCCCAAATACACAGCTGTACGATACTGCCCCCGCAAATACGCAGCTGTACGATACTGCCCCCCAAATACACAGCTGTACGATACTGCCCCCCAAATACACAGCTGTACGATACTGCCCCCCAGAGAAACAGCTGTACGATACTGTCCCCAAATACACAGCTGTACGATACTGCCCCCCCAAACACACAGCTGTATGATACTGCCCCCCAAAATACACAGCTGTACGATACTGCCCCCAAATACACAGCTGTACGATACTGCCCCCCAAACACAAAGCTGTATGATACTGCCCCCCCAAATACACAGCTGTACGATACTGCCCCCCAAATACACAGCTGTACGATACTGCCCCCCAAATACACAGCTGTACGATACTGCCCCCCAAAATACACAGCTGTACGATACTGCCCCCAAATACACAGCTGTACGATACTGCCCCCCAAACACAAAGCTGTATGATACTGCCCCCCCAAATACACAGCTGTATGATACTGCCCCCCAAATACACAGCTGTACGATACTGCCCCCCAAATACACAGCTGTATTATACTGCCCCCCATACACATACCTGTAGGATACTGCCCCCATACACCCCTGTACGATACTGCCCCCCAAATACACAGCTGTACGATACTGCCCCCCAAATACACAGCTGTACGATACTGCCCCCAAATACACAGCTGTACGATACTGCCCCCCAAATACACAGCTGTACGATACTGACCCCCCAAATACACAGCTGTACGATACTGCCCCCAAATAGAGTTGTACGATACTGCCCCCAAATACACAGCTGTACGATACTGCCCCCAAATACACAGCTGTACGATACTGCCCCCCATGCACACAGCTGTACGATACTGCCCCCCATGCACACAGCTGTACGATACTGCCCCCCATGCACACAGCTGTATGATACTGCCCCCCCAAATACACAGCTGTACGATACTGCCCCCCCAAATACACAGCTGTACGATACTGCCCCCCCAAATACACAGCTGTACGATGCTGCCCCCCCAAATACACAGCTGTACGATACTGCCCCCCAAATACACAGCTGTACGATACTGCCCCAAATACACAGCTGTACGATACTGTCCCCCCAAATACACAGCTGTACAATACTGCCCCCCATACATAAAGCTGTACGATACTGCCCCCCCCCCAAATACACAGCTGTACGATACTGCCCCCCATACACACACCTGTACGATACTGCCCCCCAAATACACAGCTCTACGATACTGCCCCCCATACACACACCTGTACGATACTGCCCCCCCCAAATACACATCTATACGGTACTGCCCCCCCAAACACACAGCTGTACGATACTGCCCCCCCCAAATACACAGCTGTACGATACTGCCCCCCATACACACACCTGTACGATACTGCCCCCCAAATACACAGCTCTACGATACTGCCCCCCATACACACACCTGTACGATACTGCCCCCCCCAAATACACATCTATACGGTACTGCCCCCCAAACACACAGCTGTACGATACTGCCCCCAAAAATACACAGATGTACGATACTGCCCCCAAATACACAGCTGTACGATACTGCCCCCCATACACACACCTGTACGATACTGCCCCCCAAATACACAGCTCTACGATACTGCCCCCCATACACACACCTGTACGATACTGCCCCCCCAAATACACATCTATACGGTACTGCCCCCCCAAACACACAGCTGTACGATACTGCCCCCAAAAACACACAGATGTACGATACTGCCCCCCCAAATACACAGCTGTACGATACTGCCCCCCAAATACACAGCTGTATGATACTGCCCCCCCCAAATACACAGCTGTACGATACTGCCCCCCAAATACACAGCTGTACGATACTGCCCCCCAAATACAGAGCTGTACGGTACTGCCCCCCCAAACACACAGCTGTACGATACTGCCCCCTATACACACAGCTGTACGATACTGCCCCCCAAACACACAGCTGTACGATACTGCCCCCAAAATACACAGCTGTACGATACTGCCCCCCCAAATACACAGCTGTATGATACTGCCCCCAAATACACAGCTGTACGATACTGCCCCCCAAACACACAGCTGTACGATACTGCCCCCAAAAATACACAGCTGTACGATACTGCTCCCCGAAATACACAGCTGTACGATACTGCCTCCCCAAATACACAGCTGTACGATACTGCCCCCCAAATACACAGCTGTATGATACTGCCCCCCAAATACACAGCTATACGATACTGCCCCCCCAAACACACAGCTGTACTATACTGCCCCCGCAAATACACAGCTGTACTATACTGCCCCCAAATACACAGCTGTACGATACTGCCCCCCAAATACACAGCTATACGATACTGCCCCCCCAAACACACAGCTGTACTATACTGCCCCCGCAAATACACAGCTGTACTATACTGCCCCCAAATACACAGCTGTACGATACTGCCCCCCAAATACACAGCTGTACTATACTGCCCCCGCAAATACACAGCTGTACGATACTGCCCCCAAAATACACAGCTGTACGATACTGCCCCCCCAAATACACAGCTGTATGATACTGCCCCCAAAAATACACAGCTGTACGATACTGCCCCCCCAAATACACAGCTGTGCGATACTGCCCCCCAAATACACAGCTGTACGATACTGCCCCCCCAAATACACAGCTGTACGATACTGCCCCCCAAATACACAGCTGTACGATACTGCCCCCCAAATACACAGCTGTACGATACTGCCCCCCCAAATACACAGCTGTACGATACTGCCCCCCCAAATACACAGCTGTACGATACTGCCCCCCAAACACACAGCTGTACGATACTGCCCCCCCAAATAAACAGCTGTACGATACTGCCCCCTATACACACAGCTGTACGATACTGCCCCCCAAATACACAGCTGTACGATACTGCCCCCCATGGAAACAACTGTACGATACTGCCCCCCAAATACACAGCTATACGATACTGCCCCCCATGGAAACAGCTGTACGATACTGCCCCCCAAATACACAGCTGTACGATACTGCCCCCCCAAACACACAGCTGTACGATACTGCCCCCAAATACACAGCTGTACGATACTGCCCCCCAAATACACAGCTGTACGATACTGCCCCCCAAATACACAGCTGTACGATACTGCCCCCCAAATACACAGCTATACGATACTGCCCCCCATGGAAACAGCTGTACGATACTGCCCCCCAAATACACAGCTGTACGATACTGCCCCCCCCAAATACACAGCTGTACGATACTGCCCCCCCAAATACACAGCTGTACGATACTGCCCCCCCCAAATACACAGCTGTACGATACTGCCCCCCCAAACACACAGCTGTACGATACTGCCCCCAAATACACAGCTGTACGATACTGCCCCCAAATACACAGCTGTACGATACTGCCCCCCAAATACACAGCTGTACGATACTGCCCCCCCAAATACACAGCTGTACGATACTGCCCCCCCAAATACACAGCTGTACGATACTGCCCCCCAAATACACAGCTGTACGATACTGCCCCCCCAAATACACAGCTGTACGACACTGCCCCCCCAAATACACAGCTGTACGATACTGCCACCCCAAATACACAGCTGTACGATACTGCCCCCCCAAACACACAGCTGTACGATACTGCCCCCCAAATACACAGCTGTACGATACTGCCCCCCATGGAAACAGCTGTACGATACTGCCCCCCAAATACACAGCTGTACGATACTGCCCCCCCAAATACACAGCTGTACGATACTGCCCCCAAATACACAGCTGTACGATACTGCCCCCCCAAATACACAGCTGTACGATACTGCCCCCCAAATACACAGCTGTACGATACTGCCCACCAAATACACAGCTGTACGATACTGCCCCCAAATACACAGCTGTACGATACTGCCCCCCCAAATACACAGCTGTACGATACTGCCCCCCAAATACACAGCTGTACGATACTGCCCACCAAATACACAGCTGTACGATACTGCCCCCAAATACACAGCTGTACGATACTGCCCCCCCAAATACACAGCTGTACGATACTGCCCCCCAAATACACAGCTGTACTATACTGCCCCCGCAAATACACCGCTGTACGATACTGCCCCCGCAAATACACCGCTGTACGATACTGCCCCCAAAATACACAGCTGTACGATACTGCCCCCCCAAATACACCGCTGTACTATACTGCCCCCGCAAATACACCGCTGTACGATACTGCCCCCAAAATACACAGCTGTACGATACTGCCCCCCCAAATACACAGCTGTATGATACTGCCCCCAAAAATACACAGCTGTACGATACTGCCCCCCCCAAATACACAGCTGTACGATACTGCCCCCCCAAATACACAGCTGTACGATACTGCCCCCCAAATACACAGCTGTACGATACTGCCCACCAAATACACAGCTGTACGATACTGCCCCCCAAATACACAGCTATACGATACTGCCCACCAAATGCACAGCTGTACGATACTGCCCCCCAAATACACAGCTGTACGATACTGCCCACCAAATACACCGCTGTACTATACTGCCCCCGCAAATACACCGCTGTACGATACTGCCCCCAAATACACAGCTGTACGATACTGCCCCCCCAAATACACAGCTGTACGATACTGCCCCCCCAAATACACAGCTGTACGATACTGCCCCCCCAAATACACAGCTGTACGATACTGCCCACCAAATACACAGCTGTACGATACTGCCCACCAAATACACAGCTGTACGATACTGCCCCCCAAATACACAGCTGTACGATACTGCCCACCAAATACACCGCTGTACTATACTGCCCCCGCAAATACACCGCTGTACGATACTGCCCCCAAATACACAGCTGTACGATACTGCCCCCCCAAATACACAGCTGTACGATACTGCCCTCCCCAAATACACAGCTGTACGATACTGCCCCCCAAATACACAGCTGTACTATACTGCCCCCGCAAATACACCGCTGTACGATACTGCCCCCCCCCAAATACACAGCTGTATGATACTGCCCCCAAAAATACACAGCTGTACGATACTGCCCCCCCAAATACACAGCTGTGCGATACTGCCCCCAAATACACAGCTGTACGATACTGCCCCCCAAATACACAGCTGTACGATACTGCCCCCCAAATACACAGCTGTACGATACTGCCCCCCCAAATACACAGCTGTACGATACTGCCCCCCCAAATACACAGCTGTACGATACTGCCCCCAAACACACAGCTGTACGATACTGCCCCCCAAATACACAGCTGTACGATACTGCCCCCAAATACACAGCTGTACGATACTGCCCCCCTAAATACACAGCTGTACGATGCTGCCCCCAAATACACAGCTGTACGATACTGCCCCCCCAAATACACCGCTGTATGATACTGCCCCCCATACATAAAGCTGTACGATACTGCCCCCCTAAATACACAGCTGTACGATGCTGCCCCCCAAAATACACAGCTGTACGATACTGCCCCCCGTATACACAGCTGTACGATACTGCCCCCCAAATACACAGCTGTACGATACTGCCCCCAAATACACAGCTGTACGATACTGCCCCCAAATACACAGCTGTACGATACTGCCCCCCCAAATACACCGCTGTATGATACTGCCCCCCATACATAAAGCTGTACGATACTGCCCCCCTAAATACACAGCTGTACGATGCTGCCCCCCAAAATACACAGCTGTACGATACTGATCCCAAATACACAGCTGTACGATACTGCCCCCCAAATACACAGCTGTACGATACTGCCCCCCGTATACACAGCTGTACGATACTGCCCCCCAAATACACAGCTGTACGATACTGCCCCCCTAAATACACAGCTGTACGATACTGCCCCCCAAATACACAGCTGTACGATACTGCCCCCCTAAATACACAGCTGTACGATGCTGCCCCCCCAAATACACAGCTGTACGATACTGATCCCAAATACACAGCTGTATGATACTGCCCCCCCAAATACACAGCTGTACGATACTGCCCCCCCAAATACACAGCTGTACGATACTGCCCCCCCAAATACACAGCTGTACGATACTGCCCGCCGAAACACACAGCTGTATGATACTGCCCCCCAAATACACAGCTGTACGATACTGCCCCCCTAAATACACAGCTGTACGATGCTGCCCCCCCAAATACACAGCTATACGATACTGCCCCCCATACACAGCTGTACGATACTGCCCCCCCAAATACACAGCTGTACGATACTGCCCCCCCAAACACACAGCTGTACGATACTGCCCCCAAATAGAGTTGTACGATACTGCCCCCAAATACACAGCTGTACGATACTGCACCCCCAAATACACAGCTGTACGATACTGCCCCCCAAATACACAGCTGTACGATAGTGCCCCTCCAAACACACAGCTGTACGATACTGCCCCCCAAATACACAGCTGTACGATAATGCCCCCCAATTACACAGATGTACGATGCTGCCCCCCCAAACACACAGCTGTACAAAACTGTCCCCAAATACACAGCTGTACGATACTGCCCCCCATACACAGCTGTACGATACTGCCCCCCCAAATACACAGCTGTACGATACTGCCCCCAAATACACAGCTGTACGATACTGCCCCCCCAAATACACAGCTGTACGATACTGCACCCCCAAATACACAGCTGTACGATACTGCCCCCCATACACAGCTGTACGATACTGCCCCCCCAAACACACAGCTGTACGATACTGCCCCCAAATACACAGCTGTACGATACTGCACCCCCAAATACACAGCTGTACGATACTGCCCCCCAAATACACAGCTGTACGATAGTGCCCCTCCAAATACACAGCTGTACGATAATGCCCCCCAATTACACAGATGTACGATGCTGCCCCCCCAAACACACAGCTGTACAATACTGCCCCCAAATACACAGCTGTACGATACTGCCCCCCATACACAGCTGTACGATACTGCCCCCCCAAATACACAGCTGTACGATACTGCCCCCCCAAATACACAGCTGTACGATACTGCCCCCCAAATACACAGCTGTACGATACTGCCCCCCCAAATACACAGCTGTACGATACTGCCCCCCAAATACACAGCTGTACGATACTGCCCCCCAAATACACAGCTGTACGATACTGCCCCCAAATACACAGCTGTACGATACTGTCCCCAAATACACAGCTGTACGATACTGCCCCCCAAATACACAGCTGTACGATACTGCCCCCCAAATACACAGCTGTACGATACTGCCCCCAAACACACAGCTGTACGATACTGCCCCCAAATACACAGCTGTACAATACTGCCCCCAAATACACAGCTGTACGATACTGCCCCCAAATACACAGCTGTACGATACTGCCCCCCCAAATACACTGCTGTATGATACTGCCCCCCATACATAAAGCTGTACGATACTGCCCCCCTAAATACACAGCTGTACGATGCTGCCCCCCCAAATACACAGCTGTACGATACTGATCCCAAATACACAGCTGTACGATACTGCCCCCCAAATACACAGCTGTACGATACTGCCCCCAAATACACAGCTGTACGATACTGCCCCCCCAAATACACAGCTGTACGATACTGCCCCCCGTATACACAGCTGTACGATACTGCCCCCCAAATACACAGCTGTACGATACTGCCCCCCTAAATACACAGCTGTACGATACTGCCCCCCAAATACACAGCTGTACGATACTGCCCCCCCAAATACACAGCTGTACGATACTGATCCCAAATACACAGCTGTATGATACTGCCCCCCCAAATACACAGCTGTACGATACTGCCCCCCAAATACACAGCTGTACGATACTGCCCCCCCAAATACACAGCTGTACGATACTGCCCCCCGAAACACACAGCTGTATGATACTGCCCCCCAAATACACAGCTGTACGATACTGCTCCCAAATACACAGCTGTACGATACTGCCCCCCTAAATACACAGCTGTACGATGCTGCCCCCCCAAATACACAGCTGTACGATACTGCTCCCAAATACACAGCTGTACGATACTGCCCCCCCAAACACACAGCTGTACGATACTGCCCCCCAAATACACAGCTGTACGATACTGCCCCCCAAATACACAACTATACGAGACTGCCCCCAAATACACAGCTGTATGATACTTCCCCCCAAATACACAGCTGTACGATAATGCCCCCCCATACACACCTGTACGATACTGCCCCCCCAAATACACAGCTGTACGATACTGCTCCCAAATACACAGCTGTACGATACTACCCCCCAAACACACAGCTGTACGATACTGCCCCCCAAATACACAGCTGTACGATAATGCCCCCCCATACACACCTGTACGATACTGCCCCCCCAAATACACAGCTGTAGGATACTGCACCCCAAATACACAGCTGTACGATTCTGTCCCCCCAAACACACAGCTGTACGATACTGCCCCCAAAAATACACAGCTGTACGATACTGCCCCCAAATACACAGCTGTACGATAATACCCCCCCATACACACCTGTACGATACTGCCCCCCCAAATACACAGCTGTAGGATACTGCACCCCAAATACACAGCTGTACGATACTGTCCCCCCAAACACACAGCTGTACGATACTGCCCCCAAAAATACACGGCTGTACGATACTGCCCCCCCAAACACACAGCTGTACGATACTGCACCCCAAATACACAGCTGTACGATACTGTCCCCCCAAACACACAGCTGTACGATACTGCCCTCAAAAATACACAGCTGTACGATACTGTCCCCCCCAAATACACAGCTGTACGATGCTGCCCCCCAAATACAAAGCAGTACTATACTGCTCCCCATACACCCCTGTACGATACTGCCCTCCAAATACACAGCTATACGATACTGCCCCCCAAATACACAGCTGTACGATACTGCCCCACAAATACACAGCTGTACGATACTGCCCCACAAATACACAGCTGTACGATACTGCCCCCAAATACACAGCTGTACGATACTGCCCCCCCAAATACACAGCTGTACGATACTGCCCCCAAATACACAGCTGTACGATACTGCCCCCCCAAATACACAGCTGTACGATACTGCCCCCAAATACACAGCTGTACGATACTGCCCCCCAAATACACAGCTGTACGATGCTGCCCCCCCAAATACACAGCTGTACGATACTGATCCCAAATACACAGCTGTATGATACTGCCCCCCATACATAAAGCTGCACGATACTGCCCCCCAAAATACACAGCTGTACGATACTGCCCCCCCAAATACACAGCTGTACGATACTGCCCCCCCAAATACACAGCTGTACGATACTGCCCCGAAATACACAGCTGTACGATACTGCCCCCCCAAATACACAACTGTATGATACTGCCCCCTATACACACAGTTGTACGATTCTGCCCCCCAAATACACAGCTGTACGATACTGCCCCCCATGGAAACAGCTGTACGATACTGCCCCCAAATACACAGCTGAACGATACTGCCCCCCCAAATACACAGCTGTATGATACTGCCCCCCCAAATACACAGCTGTACGATACTGCCCCCCAAATACACAGCTGTACGATACTGCCCCCTAAATACACAGCTGTACGATGCTGCCCCCCAAATACACAGCTGTACGATACTGCCCCCCTAAATACACAGCTGTACGATGCTGCCCCCCCAAATACACAGCTGTACGATACTGATCCCAATTACACAGCTGTATGATACTGCCCCCCATACATAAAGCTGTACGATACTGCCCCCCCAAATACACAGCTGTACGATACTGCCCCCCCAAATACACAGCTGTACGATACTGCCCCCCCAAATACACAGCTGTACGATACTGCCCCCCGAAACACACAGCTGTATGATACTGCCCCCCAAATACACAGCTGTACGATACTGCTCCCAAATACACAGCTGTACGATACTGCCCCCCCAAACACACACCTGTACGATACTGCCCCCCCAAACACACAGCTGTACGATACTGCCCCCCAAATACACAGCTGTATGATACTGCCCCCCATACACAGCTGTACAATACTACCCCCCCAAACACACAGCTGTACGATACTGCCCCCAAATACACAGCTGTACGATACTGCCCCCCCAAATACACAGCTGTACGATACTGCACCCCAAATTCACAGCTGTACGATACTGTCCCCCCAAACACACAGCTGTACGATACTGCCCCCAAAAATACACGGCTGTACGATACTGCCCCCCATACACAGCTGTACGATACTGTCCCCCCAAACACACAGCTGTACGATACTGCCCCCAAAAATACACAGCTGTACGATACTGTCCCCCCAAACACACAGCTGTACGATACTGCCCCCAAAAATACACAGCTGTACAATACTGCCCCCTATACACACAGCTATACGATACTGCCCCCCAAATACACAGCTGTACGATACTGCCCCCCAAATACACAGCTGTACGATACTGCCCCCAAATACACAGCTGTACGATACTGCCCCCAAAAATACAGAGCTGTACAATACTGCCCCCTATACACACAGCTATACGATACTGCCCCCCAAATACACAGCTGTACGATACTGCCCCCCAAATACACAGCTGTACGATACTGCCCCCAAACACACAGCTGTACGATACTGCCCCCAAAAATACACAGCTGTACAATACTGCCCCCTATACACACAGCTATACGATACTGACCCCCAAATACACAGCTGTACGATACTGCCCCCCAAATACACAGCTATACGATACTGCCCCCCAAATACACAGCTGTACGATACTGCCCCCCAAATACACAGCTGTACGATACTGCCTCCAAATACACAGCTGTACAATACTGCCCCCTATACACACAGCTATACGATACTGCCCCCAAAAATACACAGCTGTACAATACTGCCCCCTATACACACAGCTATACGATACTGCCCCCCAAATACACAGCTGTACGATACTGCCCCCTATACACACAGCTGTAGGATACTGCCCCCAAATACACAGCTGTAAGATACTGCCCCCCAAATACACAGCTGTACAATACTGCCCCCTATACACACAGCTGTACGATACTGCCCCCAAATACACAGCTGTAAGATACTGCCCCCCCAAACACACAGCTGTACGATACTGCCCTCCCCAAATACACAGCTGTACAATACTGCCCCCAAATACACAGCTGTACGATACTGCCCCCCCAAATACACAGCTGGACGATACTGCCCCCCGAAACACACAGCTGTATGATACTGCCCCCCAAATACACAGCTGTACGATACTGCTCCCAAATACACAGCTGTACGATACTGCCCCCCCAAACACACACCTGTACGATACTGCCCCCCCAAACACACAGCTGTACGATACTGCCCCCCAAATACACAGCTGTATGATACTGCCCCCCATACACAGCTGTACAATACTACCCCCCCAAACACACAGCTGTACGATACTGCCCCCAAAAATACACAGCTGTACGATACTGACCCCAAATACACAGCTGTACGATACTGCCCCCCCAAATACACAGCTGTACGATACTGCCCCCAAAAATACACAGCTGTACGATACTGTCCCCCCAAACACACAGCTGTACGATACTGCCCCCCAAACACAGCTGTACGATACTGCTCCCCAAATACACAGCTGTACAATACTGCCCCCAAATACACAGCTGTACGATACTGCCCCCCAAATACACAGCTGTACGATACTGCCCCCTATACACACAGCTATACGATACTGCCCCCCAAATACACAGCTGTACGATACTGCCCCCCAAATACACTGCTGTACGATACTGCCCCCTATACACAGCTGTACGATACTGCCCCCCCAAATACAGAGCTGTATGATACTGCCCCCAAATACACAGCTGTACGATTCTGCCCCCTAAATACACAGCTGTACGATACTGCCCCCCATGGAAACAGCTGTACGATACTGCCCCCAAATACACAGCTGAACGATACTGCCCCCCCAAATACACAGCTGTATGATACTGCCCCCCCAAATACACAGCTGTACGATACTGCCCCCCAAAATACACAGCTGTACGATACTGCCCCCAAATACACAGCTGTACGATACTGCCCCCCAAATACACAGCTGTACGATACTGCCCCCCCAAATACACAGCTGTATGATACTGCCCCCCCAAATACACAGCTGTACGATACTGCCCCCCCAAATACACAGCTGTACGATACTGCCCCCCAAACACAGCTGTACGATACTGACCCCCAAATACACAGCTGTACGATACTGCCCCCCCAAATACACAGCTGTACGATACTGCCCTCCCCATATACACAGCTGTACGATACTGCCCCCCCAAATACACAGCTGTATGATACTGCCCCCCCAAATACACAGCTGAACGATACTGCCCCCCCAAACACACAGCTGTACGATACTGCCCCCCAAACACAGCTGTACGATACTGACCCCCAAATACACAGCTGTACGATACTGCCCCCCCAAATACACAGCTGTACGATACTGCCCTCCCCATATACACAGCTGTACGATACTGCCCCCCCAAATACACAGCTGTACGATACTGCCCCCAAATACACAGCTGTACGATACTGCCCCCCAAATACACAGCTGTACGATACTGCCCCCCCAAATACACAGCTGTACGATACTGCCCTCCCCAAATACACAGCTGTACGATACTGCCCCCCCAAATACACAGCTGTATGATACTGCCCCCCCAAACACACAGCTGTACGATACTGCCCCCAAATACACAGCTGTACGATACTGCCCCCCACAAACACACAGCTGTTTGATACTGCCCCCCCAAACACACAGCTGTACGATACTGCCCCCCAAATACACAGCTGTACTATACTGCCCCCCCAAATACACAGCTGTACGATACTACCCCCCAAATACACAACTGTATGATACTGCCCCCCCAAATACGCAGCTGTACGATACTGCCCCCCAAAATACACAGCTGTACGATACTGCCCCCCCCAAATACACAGCTGTAAAATACTGCCCCCCAAATACACAACTGTATGATACTGCCCCCCAAATACACAGCTGTACGATACTGCCCCCCAAATACACAGCTGTACGATACTGCCCCCCCAAATACACAGCTTTACGATACTGCCCCCACAAATACACAGCTGTACAATACTGCCCCCCAAATACACAGCTGTACGATACTACCCACAAATACACAGCTGTACGATACTACCCCCAAATACACACAGCTGTACGATACTGCCCCCCAAATACACAGCTGTACGATACTGCCCCCCAAATACACAGCTGTACGATACTGCCCCCCATACACAGCTGTACGATACAGCCCCCCAAATACACAGCTGTACGATACTGCCCCCAAATACACAGCTGTACGATACTGCCCCCCAAATACACAGCTGTACGATACTGCCCCCCAAATACACAGCTGTACGATACTGCCCCCCAAATACACAGCTGTACGATACTGCCCCCCATACACAGCTGTACGATACAGCCCCCCAAATACACAGTTGTACGATACTGCCCCCAAATACACAGCTGTACGATACTGCCCCCCCAAATACACAGCTCTACGATACTGCCCCCACAAATACACAGCTGTACGATACTGCCCCCCAAATACACAGCTGTACGATACTGCCCCCCAAACACACAGCTGTACGATACTACCCCCAAACACACACAGCTGTACGATACTGCCCCCCAAATACACTGCTGTACGATACTGCCCCCCAAATACACAGCTGTACGATACTGCCCCCCAAATACACAGCTGTACGATACTGCCCCCCAAATACACAGCTGTACGATACTGCCCCCCAAATACACATCTCTATGATACTGCCCCCAAATACACAACTGTACGATACTGCCCCCAAATACACAACTGTACGATACTGCCCCCTAAATACACAGCTGTACGATACTGCCCCCCAAATACACAGCTGTACGATACTGCCCCCCAAATACACATCTATATGATACTGCCCCCCCATACACACACCTGTACGATACTGCCCCCCAAATACACAGCTGTACGATACTACCCCCAAATACACAGCTGTACGATACTGCCCCCCAAATACACAGCTGTACGATACTGCCCCCAAATACACAGCTGTACGATACTGCCCCCCAAATACACAGCTGTACGATACTGCCCCCCCAAATACACAGCTGTACGATACTGCCTCCCCAAATACACAGCTATACGATACTGCCCCCAAAATACACAGCTGTACGATACAGCCCCCAAATACACAGCTGTACAATACTGCCCCCCCAAATACACAGCTGTACGATACTGCCCCCCCAAATACACAGCTCTACGATACTGCCCCCACAAATACACAGCTGTACGATACTGCCCCCCAAATACATAGCTGTACGATACTGCCCCCCCAAACACACAGCTGTATGATACTGCCCCCCCAAATACACAGCTGTACGATACTGCCCCCAAATACACAGCTGTACGATACTGCACCCCCAAATACACAGCTGCACGATACTGCCCCCCCAAATACACCCCTGTACGATACTGCCCCCCAAATACACACAGCTGTACGATACTGCCCCCCAAATACACAGCTGTACGATACTGCCCCCAAATACACAGCTGTACGATACTGCCCCCCAAATACACAGCTGTATGATACTGCCCCCCCAAATACACAGCTGTACGATACTGCCCCCAAATACACAGCTGTACGATACTGCCCCCCAAATACACAGCTGCACTATACTGCCCCCCCAAATACACAGCTGTACGATACTGCCCCCAAATACACAGCTGTACGATACAGCCCCCAAATACACAGCTGTACAATACTGCCCCCCCAGATACACAGCTGTATGATACTGCCCCCCCAAATACACAGCTGTACGATACTGCCCCCAAATACTCAGCTGTACGATACTGCCCCCAAATACACAGCTGTACGATACGGCACCCCCAAATACACAGCTGTACGATGCTGACCCCCCAAATAGACAGCTGTACGATACTGCCCATCCAAATACAGAGCTGTACGATACTGCCCCCCCAAATACACATCTATATGATACTGCCCCCCCATACACACAGCTGTACGATACTGCCCCCCAAATACACAGCTGTACGATACTGCCCCCATACACACAGCTGTACGATACTGCTCCCCAAATACACAGCTGTACGATACTGTCCCCCAAATACACAGCTGTACGATACTGCCCCCCAAAACACACAGCTGTACGATACTGCCTCCCCAAATACACAGCTGTATGATACGACCCCCCCAAATACACAGCTGTACGATACTGCCTCCCCAAATACACAGCTATACGATACTGCCCCCCAAATACACAGCTGTACAATACTGCCCCCCCAAATACACAGCTGTATGATACTGCCCCCCCAAATACACAGCTGTACGATACTGCCCCCAAATAGAGCTGTACGATACTGTCCCCAAATACACAGCTGTACGATACTGCCCCCCCCAAATACACAGCTCTACGATACTGCCCCCACAAAAAAACAGCTGTACGATGCTGCCCCCCAAATACATAGCTGTACGATACTGCCCCCCCAAACACACAGCTGTATGATACTGCCCCCCCAAATACACAGCTGTACGATACTTCCCCCAAATACACAGCTGCACGATACTGCCCCCCCAAATACACCCCTGTACGATACTGCCCCCCAAATACACAGCTGTACGATACTGCCCCCAAATACACAGCTGTACGATACTGCCCCCCAAATACAAAGCAGTACTATACTGCTCCCCATACACCCCTGTACGATACTGCCCCCCAAATACACTGCTGTACGATACTGTCCCCAAATACACAGCTGTACGATACTGCCCCCCAAATACACAGCTGCACTATACTGCCCCCCCAAATACACAGCTGTACGATACTGCCCCCCCAAATACACAGCTGTATGATACTGCCCCCCCAAATACACAGCTGTACGATACTGCCTCCCCAAATACACAGCTATACGATACTGCCCCCCAAATACACAGCTATACGATACTGCCCCCAAATACTCAGCTGTACGATACTGCCCCCCCAAATACACAGCTCTACGATACTGCCCCCAGAAATACACAGCTGTACGATACTGCCCCCCAAATACACAGCTGTACGATACTGCCCCCCCCAAATACACAGCTCTACGATACTGCCCCCAGAAATACACAGCTGTATGATACTGCCCCCCCAAATACACAGCTGTACAATACTGCCCCCAAATACACAGCTGTACGATACTGCACCCCCAAATACACAGCTGTACGATACTGCCCCCCCAAATACACAGCTGTACGATACTGCCCCCCAAATACAAAGCAGTACTATACTGCTCCCCATACACCCCTGTACGATACTGCCCCCCAAATACACACAGCTGTACGATACTGCCCCCAAATACACAGCTGCACTATACTGCCCCCCCAAATACACAGCTGTACGATACTGCCCCAAATAGAGCTGTACGATACTGCCCCCCCAAATACACAGCTCTAAGATACTGCCCCCCAAATATACAGCCGTACGATACTGCCCCCCCAAACACACAGCTGTATGATACTGCCCCCCAAATACACAGCTGTACGATACTGCCCCCAAACACACAGCTGTACGATACTGCCCCCAAATACACAGCTGTATGATACTGCCCCCCCAAATACACAGCTGTACGATGCTGACCCCCCAAATACACAGCTGTACGATACTGCCCCCCCCAAATACACAGCTGTACGATACTGCCCCCAAATACACGGCTGTTCGATACTGCCCCCAAATACACGGCTGTACGATACTGCCCCCCCAAATACACAGCTGTACGATGCTGACCCCCCAAATACACAGCTGTACGATACTGCCCCCCCAAATACACAGCTGTACGATACTGCCCCCCCAAATACACAGCTGTACGATACTGCCCCCCCAAATACACAGCTGTACGATACTGCCCCCACAAATACACAGCTGTACAATACTGCCCCCCAAAACACAGGTGTACGATACTGCCCCCCAAATACACAGCTGTACGATACTGCCCCCAAATACACAGCTGTACGATACTGCCCCCCAAATACACAGCTGTGCGATACTGCCCCAAATGCACAGCTGTACGATACTGCCCCCCAAATACACAGCTGTACGATACTGTCCCCCAAATACACTGCTGTACGATACTGCCCCCCAAATACACAGCTGTACGATACTGCCCCCCAAATACACAGCTGTACGATACTGTCCCCCAAATACACTGCTGTACGATACTGCCCCCCAAATACACAGCTGTACGATACTGCCCCCCAAATACACATCTATATGATACTGCCCCCCCATACACACACCTGTACGATACTGCCCCCCAAATACACAGCTGTACGATACTGCCCCCAAATACACAGCTGTACGATACTGCCCCCCAAATACACAGCTGTACGATACTGCCCCCAAATACACAGCTGTACGATACTGCCCCCCAAATACACAGCTGTACGATACTGCCCCCTATACACACAGCTGTACGATACTGCTCCCCAAATACACAGCTGTACGATACTGCCCCCCCAAATACACAGCTGTACGATACTGCCCCCCAAATACACAGCTGTACGATACTGTCCCCCAAATACACAGCTGTACGATACTGCCCCCCCAAAACACACAGCTGTACGATACTGCCTCCCCAAATACACAGCTGTATGATACTGCCCCCCCCAAATACACAGCTGTACGATACTGCCTCCCCAAATACACAGCTATACGATACTGCCCCCCAAATACACAGCTGTACGATACAGCCCCCAAATACACAACTGTACAATACTGCCCCCCCAAATACACAGCTGTATGATACTGCCCCCCCAAATACACAGCTGTACGATACTGCCCCCAAATACTCAGCTGTACGATACTGCCCCCCCAAATACACAGCTCTACGATACTGCCCCCACAAATACACAGCTGTACGATACTGCCCCCAAATACATAGCTGTACGATACTGCCCCCCCAAACACACAGCTGTATGATACTGCCCCCCCAAATACACAGCTGTACGATACTGCCCCCAAATACACAGCTGTACGATACTGCACCCCCAAATACACAGCTGCACGATACTGCCCCCCCAAATACACCCCTGTACGATACTGCCCCCCAAAATACACACAGCTGTACGATACTGCCCCCCAAATACACAGCTGTACGATACTGCCCCCAAATACACAGCTGTACGATACTGTCCCCCCAAATACACAGCTGTATGATACTGCCCCCCCAAATACACAGCTGTACGATACTGCCCCCAAATACACAGCTGTACGATACTGTCCCCAAATACACAGCTGTACGATACTGCCCCCCAAATACACAGCTGCACTATACTGCCCCCCCAAATACACAGCTGTACGATACTGCCCCCAAATACACAGCTGTATGATACTGCCCCCCCAAATACACAGCTGTACGATACTGCCCCCCAAATACACAGCTGTACGATACTGCACCCCAAATACACAGCTGTACGATACTGCCCCCCCAAACACACAGCTGTACGATACTGCCCCCCAAATACACAGCTGTACGATACTGCCCCCAAATAGAGCTGTACGATACTGCCCCCCCAAATACACAGCTGTACGATACTGCACCCCAAATACACAGCTGTACGATACTGCCCCCCCAAACACACAGCTGTACGATACTGCCCCCCAAATACACAGCTGTATGATACTGCCCCCAAATACACAGCTGTACGATACTGCCCCCAAATACACAGCTGTACGATACTGCCCCCCCAAATACACAGCTGTACGATACTGCCCCCCAAATACACAGCTGTACGATACTGCCCCCCAAATACACAGCTGTACGATACTGCACCCCAAATACACAGCTGTACGATACTGCCTCCCCAAATACACAGCTGTATGATACTGCCCCCAAATACACAGCTTTACGATACTGCCCCCAAATACACAGCTGTACGATACTGCCCCCCAAATACACAGCTGTACGATACAGCCCCCAAATACACAACTGTACAATACTGCCCCCCCAAATACACAGCTGTATGATACTGCAACCCCAAATACACAGCTGTACGATACTGCCCCCAAATACTCAGCTGTACGATACTGCCCCCCCAAATACACAGCTCTACGATACTGCCCCCACAAATACACAGCTGTACGATACTGCCCCCAAATACATAGCTGTACGATACTGCCCCCCCAAATACACAGCTGTATGATACTGCCCCCCCAAATACACAGCTGTACGATACTGCCCCCAAATACACAGCTGTACGATACTGCACCCCCAAATACACAGCTGCACGATACTGCCCCCCCAAATACACCCCTGTACGATACTGCCCCCCAAATACACACAGCTGTACGATACTGCCCCCCAAATACACAGCTGTACGATACTGCCCCCAAATACACAGCTGTACGATACTGTCCCCCCAAATACACAGCTGTATGATACTGCCCCCCCAAATACACAGCTGTACGATACTGCCCCCAAATACACAGCTGTACGATACTGTCCCCAAATACACAGCTGTACGATACTGCCCCCCAAATACACAGCTGCACTATACTGCCCCCCCAAATACACAGCTGTACGATACTGCCCCCAAATACACAGCTGTATGATACTGCCCCCCCAAATACACAGCTGTACGATACTGCACCCCAAATACACAGCTGTACGATACTGCCCCCCAAATACACAGCTGTACGATACTGCACCCCAAATACACAGCTGTACGATACTGCCCCCCCAAACACACAGCTGTACGATACTGCCCCCCAAATACACAGCTGTACGATACTGCCCCCAAATAGAGCTGTACGATACTGCCCCCCCAAATACACAGCTGTACGATACTGCACCCCAAATACACAGCTGTACGATACTGCCCCCCCAAACACACAGCTGTACGATACTGCCCCCCAAATACACAGCTGTACGATATTGCCCCCCAAATACACAGCTGTACGATACTGCCCCCAAATACACAGCTGTACGATACTGCCCCCCCAAATACACAGCTGTACGATACTGCCCCCCAAATACACAGCTGTACGATACTGCCCCCCAAATACACAGCTGTACGATACTGCACCCCAAATACACAGCTGTACGATACTGCCTCCCCAAATACACAGCTGTATGATACTGCCCCCAAATACACAGCTTTACGATACTGCCCCCAAATACACAGCTGTACGATACTGCCCCCCAAATACACAGCTGTACGATACTGCCCCCAAATACACAGCTGTACAATACTGCCCCCCCAAATACACAGCTGTATGATACTGCCTCCCCAAATACACAGCTGTACGATACTGCCCCCAAATACACAGCTGTACGATACTGCCCCCCCAAATACACAGCTGTATGATACTGCCCCCCCAAATACACAGCTGTACGATACTGCCCCCCAAATACACAGCTGTACGATACTGCCCCCAAATACACAGCTGTACAATACTGCCCCCCCAAATACACAGCTGTATGATACTGCCCCCCCAAATACACAGCTGTACGATACTGCCCCCCAAATACACAGCTGTACGATACTGCCCCCCAAATACACAGCTGTACGATACTGCCCCCAAATACACAGCTGTACAATACTGCCCCCCCAAATACACAGCTGTATGATACTGCCCCCCCAAATACACAGCTGTATGATACTGCCCCCCAAATACACAGCTGTACGATACTGCCCCCAAATACACAGCTGTACAATACTGCCCCCCCAAATACACAGCTGTATGATACTGCCCCCCCAAATACACAGCTGTACGATACTGCCCCCCAAATACACAGCTGTACGATACTGCCCCCAAATACACAGCTGTACAATACTGCCCCCCCAAATACACAGCTGTACAATACTGCCCCCCCAAATACACAGCTGTACGATACTGCCTCCCCAAATACACAGCTGTACGATACAGCCCCCAAATACACAGATGTACAATACTGCCCCCCCAAATACACAGCTGTATGATACTGCCCCCCCAAATACACAGCTGTACGATACTGCCCCCAAATAGAGCTGTACGATACTGCCCCCAAATACTCAGCTGTACGATACTGCCCCCAAATACACAGCTGTACGATACTGCACCCCCAAATACACAGCTGTACGATGCTGACCCCCCAAATACACAGCTGTACGATACTGCCCCCCCAAATACACAGCTGTACGATACTGCCCCCAAATACACAGCTGTACGATACTGCCCCCCAAATACACAGCTGTACGATACTGCCCCCCAAATACACATCTATATGATACTGCCCCCCCAAACACACACCTGTACGATACTGCCCCCCAAATACACAGCTGTACGATACTGTCCCCCAAATACACAGCTGTACGATACTGCCCCCCCAAAACACACAGCTGTACGATACTGCCTCCCCAAATACACAGCTGTATGATACTGCCCCCCCAAATACACAGCTGTACGATACTGCCTCCCCAAATACACAGCTATACGATACTGCCCCCCAAATACACAGCTGTACGATACAGCCCCCAAATACACAGCTGTACGATACTGCCCCCCCAAAACACACAGCTGTACGATACTGCCTCCCCAAATACACAGCTGTATGATACTGCCCCCCCAAATACACAGCTGTATGATACTGCCCCCCCAAATACACAGCTGTACGATACTGCCCCCAAATAGAGCTGTACGATACTGCCCCCAAATACTCAGCTGTACGATACTGCCCCCCCAAATACACAGCTGTACGATACTGCCCCCCAAATACATAGCTGTACGATACTGCCCCCCCAAACACACAGCTGTACGATACTGCCCCCCCAAATACACAGCTGTACGATACTGCCCCCAAATACACAGCTGTACGATACTGCACCCAAATACACAGCTGTACGATACTGCACCCCCAAATACACAGCTGTACGATACTGCCCCCAAACACACAGCTGTACGACACTGCCCCCCCAAATACACAGCTCTACGATACTGCCCCCACAAATACACAGCTGTACGATACTGCCCCCCAAATACACAGCTGTACGATACTGCACCCCCAAATACACAGCTGTACGATACTGCCCCCCAAACACACAGCTGTACGATACTGCACCCCCAAATACACAGCTGCACGATACTGCCCCCCCAAATACACCCCTGTACGATACTGCCCCCCAAATACACACAGCTGTACGATACTGCCCCCCAAATACACAGCTGTACGATACTGCCCCCAAATACACAGCTGTACGATACTGTCCCCCCAAATACACAGCTGTATGATACTGCCCCCCCAAATACACAGCTGTACGATACTGCCTCCCAAATACACTGCTGTACGATACTGTCCCCAAATACACAGCTGTACGATACTGCCCCCCAAATACACAGCTGCACTATACTGCCCCCCAAATACACAGCTGTACGATACTGCCCCCAAATAGAGCTGTACGATACTGCCCCGAAATACACAGCTGTACGATACTGCCCCCCCAAATACACAGCTGTACGATACTGCCTCCCCAAATACACAGCTGTACGATACTGCCTCCCCAAATACACAGCTGTACGATACTGCCTCCCCAAATACACCACTGTATGATACTGCCCCCCAAATACACAGCTGTACGATACAGCCCCCAAATACACAGCTGTACAATACTGCCCCCCCAAATACACAGCTGTATGATACTGCCCCCCCAAATACACAGCTGTACGATACTGCCCCCAAATAGAGCTGTACGATACTGCCCCCAAATACTCAGCTGTACGATACTGCCCCCCAAATACAAAGCTGTACGATACTGCCCCCAAATACTCAGCTGTACGATACTACCCCCCAAATACACAGCTGTACGATACTGCCCCCCCAAATACACAGCTCTACGATACTGCCCCCAGAAATACACAGCTGTATGATACTGCCCCCCAAATACACAGCTGTACGATACTGCCCCCCCAAACACACAGCTGTATGATACTGCCCCCCCAAATACACAGCTGTACGATACTGCCCCCAAATACACAGCTGTACGATACTGCACCCCCAAATACACAGCTGTACGATACTGCCCCCCAAATACACAGCTGTACGATACTGCCCCCCAAATACAAAGCAGTACTATACTGCTCCCCATACACCCCTGTACGATACTGCCCCCCAAATACACACAGCTGTACGATACTGCCCCCAAATACACAGCTGCACTATACTGCCCCCCCAAATACACAGCTGTACGATACTGCCCCCAAATAGAGCTGTACGATACTGCCCCCCCAAATACACAGCTGTACGATACTGCCCCCAAACACACAGCTGTACAATACTGCCCCCAAATACACAGCTGTACGATACTGCCCCCCCAAATACACAGCTGTACGATGCTGACCCCCCAAATACACAGCTGTACGATACTGCCCCCCCAAATACACAGCTGTACGATACTGCCCCCAAATACACGGCTGTTCGATACTGCCCCCAAATACACGGCTGTACGATACTGCCCCCCCAAATACATAGCTGCAGGATACTGCCCCCCCAAATACACAGCTGTACGATGCTGACCCCCAAATACACAGCTGTACGATACTGCCCCCTCAAACACACAGCTGTACGATACTGCCCCCCCAAATACACAGCTGTACGATACTGCCCCCCAAATACACAGCTGTACAATACTGCCCCCCAAAACACAGCTGTACGATACTGCCCCCCAAATACACAGCTGTACGATACTGCCCCCAAATACACAGCTGTACGATACTGCCCCCCAAATACACAGCTGTACGATACTGCCCCCAAATACACAGCAGTACGATATTGCCCCCCAAATGCACAGCTGTACGATACTGACCCCCAAATACACAGCTGTACGATACTGCCCCCCAAATACACAGCTGTACGATACCGCCCCCCAAATACACAGCTGTACGATACTGCCCCAAATGCACAGCTGTACGATAATGCCCCCCAATTACACAGCTGTACAATACTGTCCCCAAATACACAGCTGTACGATAGTGCCCCCCAAATATACAGCTGTACGATACTGCCCCCAAATGCACAGCTGTACGATACTGCCCCAAATGCACAGCTGTACGATACTGCCCCCCAAATACACAGCTGTACGATACTGCCCCAAATACACAGCTGTACGATACTGCCCCCCAAATACACAGCTGTACGATACTGACCCCCAAATACACAGCTGTACGATACTGCCCCCAAATACACAGCTGTACGATACTGTCCCCCCAAATACACAGCTGTATGATACTGCCCCAAATACACAGCTGTACGATACTGTCCCCCAAATACACAGCTGTACGATAGTGACCCCCAAATACACAGCTGTACGATACTGCCCCCAAATACACAGCTGTACGATACTGTCCCCCCAAATACACAGCTGTATGATACTGCCCCCCCAAATACACAGCTGTACGATACTGCCCCAAATACACAGCTGTACGATACTGCCCCCCAAATACACAGCTGTACGATACTGACCCCCAAATACACAGCTGTACGATACTGCCCCCAAATACACAGCTGTACGATACTGTCCCCCCAAATACACAGCTGTATGATACTGCCCCAAATACACAGCTGTACGATACTGTCCCCCAAATACACAGCTGTACGATACTGACCCCCAAATACACAGCTGTACGATACTGCCCCCAAATACACAGCTGTACGATACTGCCCCCCAAATACACTGCTGTACGATACTGTCCCCCAAATACACTGCTGTACAATACTGCCCCCCAAATACACAGCTGTACGATACTGACCCCCAAATACACAGCTGTACGATACTGCCCCCCCAAATACACAGCTGTACGATACTGCCCCCCCAAACACACAGCTGTACGATACTGCCCCCCCAAACACACAACTGTATGGTACTGCCCCGAAATACAAAGCTGTACGATACTGCCCCCCCAAATACACAGCTGTACGATACTGCCCCCCCATACACAGCTGTACGATACTGCCCCCCCATACACAGCTGTACGTTACTGCCCCCCCAAATACACAGCTGTACGATACTGCCCCCCATAGACACAGCTGTACGATACTGCCCCCCAAATACACAGTTGTACGATACTGCCCCCCCAAATACACAGCTGTACGATACTGCCCCCCAAATACACAGCTGTACGATACTGCCCCCCCAAATACACAGCTGTACGATACTGCCCCCAAATACACAGTTGTACGATACTGCACCCCCAAATACACAGCTGTACGATACTGCCCCCCAAATACACAGCTGTACGATACTGCCCCCCAAATACACAGTTGTACGATACTACCCCCCCAAATACACAGCTGTACGATACTGCCCCCCAAATACACAGCTGTACGATACTGCCCCCCCAAATACACAGCTGTACGATACTGCCCCCCCAAATACACAGCTGTACGATACTGCCCCCCAAATACACAGTTGTACGATACTGCCCCCCCAAATACACAGCTGTACGATACTGCCCCCAAATACACAGCTGTACGATACTGCCCCCAAATACACAGCTGTACGATACTGCCCCCCAAATACACAGCTGTACGATACTGCCCCCCAAATACACAGCTGTACGATACTGCCCGCAAATACACAGCTGTACGATACTGCCCGCAAATACACAGCTGTACGATACTGCCCCCCAAATACACAGCTGTACGATACTGCCCCCAAATACACAGCTGTACGATACTGCCCCCCAAATACACAGCTGTACGATACTGCCCCCCAAATACACCGCTGTACGATACTGCCCCCCAAATACACAGTTGTACGATACTGCCCCCCCAAATACACAGCTGTACGATACTGCCCCCCCAAATACACAGCTGTACGATACTGCACCCCAAATACACCACTGTATGATACTGCCCCCCAAATACACAGTTGTACGATACTGCCCCCAAATACACAGCTGTACGATACTGCCCCCCAAATACACAGCTGTACGATACTGCACCCCAAATACACCACTGTATGATACTGCCCCCCAAATACACAGTTGTACGATACTGCCCCCCCAAATACACAGCTGTACGATACTGCCCCCCCAAATACACAGCTGTACGATATTGTCCCCCAAATACACTGCTGTACGATACTGCCCCCCCAAATACACTGCTGTACAATACTGCCCCCCAAATACACAGCTGTACGATACTGCCCCCTCAAATACACAGCTGCACGATACTGCCCCCCAAATACACAGTTGTACGATACTGCCCCCCCAAATACACAGCTGTACGATACTGCCCCCAAATACACAGCTGTACGATACTGCCCCCAAATACACAGCTGTACGATACTGCCCCCCAAATACACAGCTGTACGATACTGCCCCCCAAATACACAGCTGTACGATACTGCCCGCAAATACACAGCTGTACGATACTGCCCGCAAATACACAGCTGTACGATACTGCCCCCCAAATACACAGCTGTACGATACTGCCCCCAAATACACAGCTGTACGATACTGCCCCCCAAATACACAGCTGTACGATACTGCCCCCCAAATACACCGCTGTACGATACTGCCCCCCAAATACACAGTTGTACGATACTGCCCCCCCAAATACACAGCTGTACGATACTGCCCCCCCAAATACACAGCTGTACGATACTGCACCCCAAATACACCACTGTATGATACTGCCCCCCAAATACACAGTTGTACGATACTGCCCCCAAATACACAGCTGTACGATACTGCCCCCCAAATACACAGCTGTACGATACTGCACCCCAAATACACCACTGTATGATACTGCCCCCCAAATACACAGTTGTACGATACTGCCCCCCCAAATACACAGCTGTACGATACTGCCCCCCCAAATACACAGCTGTACGATATTGTCCCCCAAATACACTGCTGTACGATACTGCCCCCCCAAATACACTGCTGTACAATACTGCCCCCCAAATACACAGCTGTACGATACTGCCCCCTCAAATACACAGCTGCACGATACTGCCCCCCAAATACACAGCTGTACAATACTGCCCCCCAAATACTTAGCTGTACGATACTGCCCCCCATACAAACAGCTGTACGACACTGCCCCCCAAATACACAGCTGCACAATACTGCCCCCCCAAATACACAGCTGTACGATACTGCCCCCCCAAATACACAGCTATACGATACTGACCCCCAAATACACAGATGTACGATTCTGCCCCCCAAATACACAGCTGTACGATACTTTCCCCACATACACAGCTGTACGATACTGCCCCCCCAAATACACAGCTGTACGATACTGCCCCCCAAATACACAGCTGTACGATACTGCCCCCCATACACACAGCTGTACGATACTGCCCCCCCAAATACACAGCTGTACGATACTGCCCCCCCAAATACACAGCTGCACGATACTGCCCCCCAAATACACAGCTGTATGATACTGCCCCTAAATACACAGCTGTACGATACTGCCCCCCAAATACACAGCTGTACAATACTGCCCCCCAAATACACAGCTGTACGATACTGCCCCCCCAAATACACAGCTGAACAATACTGCCCCCCAAATACACAGCTGTACGATACTGCCCCCTCAAATACACTGCTGTACAATACTGCCCCCCAAATACACAGCTGTACGATACTGCCCCCCCAAATACACTGCTGTACAATACTGCCCCCCAAATACACAGCTGTACGATACTGTCCCCCAAATACACTGCTGTACGATACTGCCCCCCAAATACACAGCTGTACGATACTGCCCCCCAAATTCACAGCTGTATGATACTGCCACCTCAAATACACCGCTGTACGATACTGCCCCCAAATACACAGCTGTACGATACTGTCCCCCAAATACACTGCTGTACGATACTGCCCCCCAAATACACAGCTGTACGATACTGCCCCCCAAAATTCACAGCTGTACGATACTGCCCCCCAAATACACCGCTGTACGATACTGCCCCCAAATACACAGCTGTACGATACTGCCCCCCAAATACACAGCTGTACGATACTGCCCCCTCAAATACACAGCTGTACGATACTGCCCCCCAAATACACAGCTGTACGATATTGTCCCCCAAATACACTGCTGTACGATACTGCCCCCCCAAATACACTGCTGTACAACACTGCCCCCCAAATACACAGCTGTACAATACTGCCCCCTCAAATACACAGCTGCACGATACTGCCCCCCAAATACACAGCTGTACAATACTGCCCCCCAAATACATAGCTGTACGATACTGCCCCCCATACACAGCTGTACGATACTGCCCCCCATACACAGCTGTACGATACTGCCCCCCAAATACACAGCTGTACAATACTGCCCCCCAAATACACAGCTGTACGATACTGCCCCCCCAAATACACAGCTGTACGATACTGCCCCCCATACAAACAGCTGTACGATACTGCCCCCCAAATACACAGCTGTACGATACTGCCCCCAAATACACAGCTGTACGATACTGCCCCCCAAATACACAGCTGTACGATACTGCCCCCCAAATACACAGCTGTACGATACTGCCCCCAAATACACAGCTGTACGATACTGCCCCCCAAATACACAGCTGTACGACACTGCCCCCAAATACACAGCTGTACGATACTGTCCCCCTGAAATAGACAGCTGTACGATACTGCCCCCCAAATACATAGCTGTACGATACTGTCCCCCCAAATACACAGCTGTACGATGCTGCCCACCCAAATACACAGCTGTACGATACTGCCCCCAAATACACAGCTGTACGATACTGCCCCCCCATACACACAACTGTACGATACTGCCCCCCAAATACACAGCTGTACGATACTGCCCCCCCAAATACACAGCTGTACGATACTGCCCCCCAAATACACAGCTGTACGATACTGCCCCCCCAAATACACAGCTGTACGATACTGCCCCCCCAAATACACAGCTGTACGATACTGCCCCCCGTATACACAGCTGTACGATACTGCCCCCCCAAATACACAGCTGTACGATACTGCCCCCCCAAATACACAACTGTACGATACTGCCCCCAAATACACAGCTGTACGATACTGCCCCCCCAAATACACAGCTGTACGATACTGCCCCCCCCCATACACAGCTATACGAGACTGCCCCCAAATACACAGCTGTACGATACTGCCCCCCCAACTACACAGCTGTACGATACTGCCCCCCAAATACACAGCTGTACGATACTGCCCCCAAAAATACACAGCTGTACGATACTGCCCCCAAATACACAGCTGTACAATACTGCGCCCCCATACACACACCTGTACGATACTGCTCCCCCAAATACACAGCTGTACGATACTGCCCCCCAAATACACAGCTGTACGATACTGCCCCCTATACACACAGCTGTACGAAACTGCCCCCCAAATACACACCTATACGATACTGCCCCCAAATACACAGCTGTACGATACTGCCCCCAAATACACAGTTGTACGATACTGCCCCCAAATACACAGCAGCACGATACTGCCCCCAAAATACACAGCTGCACAATACTGCCCCCCCAAATACACAGCTGTACGATACTGCCCCCAAATACACAGCTGTACGATACTGCCCCCAAATACATAGCTGTACGATACTGCCCCCCCAAATACACAGCTGCACAATACTGCCCCCAAAAATACACAGCTGCACAATACTGCCCCCCCAAATACACAGCTGTACGATACTGACCCCAAATACACAGCTGTATGATACTGCCCCCCAAATACATAGCTGTACGATACTGCCCCCCCAAATACACAGCTGTACGATACTGCCCCCCCAAATACACAGCTGTACGATATTGCTCCCCATACACACAGCTGTATGATACTGCCCCCCCTACACACAGCTATATGATACTGCCCCCAAACATACAGCTGTACGATACTGCCCCCATACACACACCTGTATGATACTGCCCGATACACACACCTGTATGATACTGCCCCCCATACACACACCTGTATGATACTGTCCCCCATACACACACCTGTATGATACTGTACCCCATACGCACACCTGTATGATACTGTACCCCATACACACTCCTGTATGATACTGCCCCTATACACACACCAGTATGATACTGCCCCCATACACACACCTGTATGATACTGCCCCCTTACACATACCTGTATGATACTGCCCCATACACACACCTGTATGATACTTCCCCCATACACACACCTGTATGATACTGCCCCCCATACACACCTGTATGATACTGCCCCCATACACACAACAGTATGATACTGCACCTCATACACACACCTGTATGATACTGCCCCCCATACACACACCTGTATGATACTGCCCCCCATACACACACCTGTATGATACTGCCCCCATACACACACCTGTATGATACTGCCCCCATACACACACCAGTATGATACTGCCCCCATACACACACCTGTATGATACTGCCCCCTTACACATACCTGTATGATACTGCCCCCATACACACACCTGTATGATACTGCCCCCATACACACACCTGTATGATACTGCCCCCATACACACACCTGTATGATACTGCCCCCATATACACACCTGTATGATACTACCCCCATACACACACCTGTATGATACTGCCCCCATACCCACACCTGTATGATACTGCCCCCATACACACACCTGTATGATACTGCCCCCATACACACACCTGTATGATACTGTACCCCATACACACACCGGTATGATACTGACCCCATACACACACCTGTATGATACTGCCCCCATACACACACCAGTATGATATTGCCCCCATACACACACCTGTATGATACTGCCCCCTTACAGACACCTGTATGATATTGCACCTCATACACACACCTGTATGATACTGCCCCCCCATACACACACCTGTATGATACTGCCCCCCCATACACACACCTGTATGATACTGCCCCCATACACACACATGTATGATACTGCCCCCATACATAAGACTGTACGATACTGCCCCCCATACACACACCTGTATGATACTGCACCCCATACAGAAACCTGTATGATAATGCCCCCCATATACACAGCTGTATGATAATGCCCCCATACACACCTGTATGATACTACACCCCAAACACACACCTGTATGATACTGCCCCATACACATACCTGTATGATACTGCACCCCATACACACACCTGTATGACATTGCACCCCATACACACACCTGTATGATACTGCCCCATACACATACCTGTATGATACTGCACCCCATACACACACCTGTATGACATTGCACCCCAAACACACACCTGTATGATACTGCCCCATACACATACCTGTATGATACTGCACCCCATACACACACCTGTATGACATTGCACCCCATACACACACCTGTATGATACTGCCCCCCATACACACACCTGTATGAAACTGTACCCCATAAACACCTGTATGATACTGCCCCCATACACACACCTGTATGATACTGCCCCCATACACACACCTGTATGATACTGCACCCCATACACACACCTGTATGATACTGCCCCCATTAACACACCTGTATAATACTGCCCCCATACCCACACCTGTATGATACTGAGCCCATACACACGCCTGTATGATACTGCACCCCATACACACACCTGTATGATACTGCACCCTATACACACACCTGTATGATACTGCCCCATACACATACCTGTATGATACTGCCCCCATTAACACACCTGTATGATACTGCCCCCATACCCACACCTGTATGATACTGCCCCCATACACACACCTGTATGATACTGCTCCCCATACACACACCTGTATGATACTGCCCCCATACACACACCTGTATGATACTGCACCCCATACACACAGCTGTATGATACTGCCCCCATACCCACACCTGTATGATTCTGCCCCCCACACACACCTGTATGATACTGCACCCCATACACACAGCTGTATGATACTGCCCCCATACCCACAACTGTATGATTCTGCCCCCCACACACATCTCTATGATACTGCCCCCATACCCACAACTGTATGATTCTGCCCCATACACATACCTGAATGATTCTGCCCCATACACACAGCTGTATGATACTGCCCCCATACCCACACCTGTATGATACTGCCCTCCATACCCACACCTGAATGATTCTGCCCCATACACATACCTGTATGATACTGCACCCCATACACACACCTGTATGATACTGCCCCCCATACCCACACCTGTATGATACTGCCCCCCATACACACACCTGTATGATACTGCACCAATACACACACCTGTATGACACTGCACCCCATACACACACCTGCATTATACTGCCCCCATACACACACCTGTATGATACTGTACCCCATACACACCTGTATGATACTGCCCCCATACACACACCTGTATGATACTGCACCCCATACACACACCTGTATGATACTGCCCCCATTAACACACCTGTATAATACTGCCCCCATACCCACACCTGTATGATACTGACCCCATACACACACCTGTTTGATACTGCCCCATACACACTTGTATGATACTGCCCCAATTAACACACCTGTATGATACTGCCCCCATAACCACACCTGTATGATACTGCCCCCATACACACACCTGTATGATACTGCCCCCATACACACACCTGTATGATACTGTCCCCATACACACACCTGTATGATACTGCCCCCATTAACACACCTGTATAATACTGCCCCCATACCCACACCTGTATGATACTGACCCCATACACACACTGTATGATACTGCCCCATACACATACCTGTATGATACTGCCCCAATTAACACACCTGTATGATACTGCCCCCATAACCACACCTGTATGATACTGCCCCCATACACACACCTGTATGATACTGCCCCCATACACACACCTGTATGATACTGCCCCCATACACACACCTGTATGATACTGCCCCCATACACACACCTGTATGATACTGCCCTATACACATACCTGTATGATACTGCCCCCATTAACACACCTGTATGATACTGCCCCCATACCCACACCTGTATGATACTGCCCCCATACACACACCTGTATGATACTGCACCCCATACACACACCTGTATGATACTGCCCCCATACACACACCTGTATGATACTGCCCCATACACATACCTGTATGATACTGCACCCCATATACACAGCTGCATGATACTGCCCCCACACACACACCTGTATGATACTGCCCCCATACACACACCTGTTTGATACTGCCCCATACACACACTTGTATGATACTGCACCCTATACACACACTGTATGATACTGCCCCATACACATACCTGTATGATACTGCCCCCATAACCACACCTGTATGATACTGCCCCCATACACACACCTGTATGATACTGCCCCCATACACACACCTGTATGATACTGCCCCCATACACACACCTGTATGATACTGCCCCCATACCCACACCTGTATGATACTGCCCCCATACCCACACCTGTATGATACTGCCCCCATACACACACCTGTATGATACTGCACCCCATACACACACCTGTATGATACTGCCCCCATTAACACACCTGTATGATACTGCCCCCATACCCACACCTGTATGATACTGCCCCCATACACACACCTGTATGATACTGCACCCCATACACACACCTGTATGATACTGCCCCCATACACACACCTGTATGATACTGCCCCATACACATACCTGTATGATACTGCACCCCATACACACACCTGTATGATACTGCCCCCATACACATACCTGTATGATACTGCACCCCATACACATACCTGTATGATACTGCACCCCATACACACACCTGTATGATACTGCCCCCATACACACACCTGTATGATACTGCCCCCATACACACACCTGTAAGATACTGCACCCCATACACACACCTGTATGATACTGCCCCCATACACACACCTGTATGATACTGCCCCCATACACACACCTGTATGATACTGCCCCCATACACACACCTGTATGATACTGCCCCCCATACACACACCTGTATGATACTGCACCCCATACACACAGCTGTATGATACTGCCCCCATACTCACACCTCTATGATACTGCATCCTATACACACCTGTATCATACTGCCCCCATACACATACCTGTATGATACTGCACCCCAAACACACACCTGTATGATACTGCCCCCCATACCCACACCTGTATGATACTGCCCCCCATACACACACCTGTATGATACTGCCCCATACACACACCTGTATGATACTGCCCCCATACACACAGCTGTATGATACTGCACCCCATACACACACCTGTATGATACTGCCCCCATACCCACCTGTATGATACTGTATACATACACACACCTGTATGATACTGCCCCATACACATACCTGTATGATACTGCACCCCATACACACAGCTGTATGATACTGCCCCCATACACACACATGCATGATACTGCCCCATACACACACCTGTATGATACTGCCCCCCATACACACACCTGTATGATACTGCACCCCATACACACACGTCTATGATACTGCATCCTATACACACCTGTATGATACTGCCCCCATACACATACCTGTATGATACTGCACCCCATACACACACCTGTATGATACTGCCCCCCATACACACACCTGTATGATACTGCCCCATACACACACCTGTATGATACTGCCCCCATACACACAGCTGTATGATACTGCACCCCATACACACACCTGTATGATACTGTACCCCTTGCACACACCTGTATGATACTGCCCCATACACACACCTGTATGATACTGCCCCCATACACACAGCTGTATGATACTGCACCCCATACACACGCCTGTATGATACAGTACCCCATGCACACACCTGTATGATACTGCCCCCATACACACAGCTGTATGATACTGCACCCCATACGCACACCTGTATGATACTGCACCCATACACACCTGTATGATACTGCCCCCTTACACACACCTGTATGACATTGCCCCCCATACACACACCTGTATGATATTGCCCCCATACACACCTGTATGATACTGCCCCCTTACACATACCTGTATGATACTGCCCCCATACACACACCTGTATGATACTGCCTCCATACACACAGATGTATGATACTGCCCCCGTACACACACCTGTATGATACTGCACCCCATACACACACCTGTATGATACTGCCCCCATACACACCTGTATGATACTGCCCCCTTACACACACCTGTATGACACTGCCCCCCATACACACACCTGTATGATACTGCCCCCATACACACCTGTATGATACTGCCCCCTTACACATACCTGTATGATACTGCCCCCATACACACACCTGTATGATACTGCCTCCATACACACAGATGTATGATACTGCCCCCGTACACACACCTGTATGATACTGCACCCCATACACACACCTGTATGATACTGCCCCCATACACACACCTGTATGATACTGCCCCATAAACACACTGGTATGATACTGCCCCCATACACACACCTGTATGATACTGCCCCCATACACACCTGTATGATACTGCCCCCTTACACACACCTGTATGACACTGCCCCCCATACACACACCTGTATGATACTGCCCCCATACACACCTGTATGATACTGCCCCCTTACACATACCTGTATGATACTGCCCCCATACACACACTTGTATGATACTGCCCCCATACACACACCTGTATGATACTGCCCCCATACACACACTTGTATGATACTGCCCCCATACACACACCTGCATGATACTGCCCCCATAGTCACACCTGTATGATACTGCCCCCCATACACACACCTGTATGATACTGCCCCCATACACACACCTGTATGATACTGCCCCCATACACACACCTATATGATACTGCACCCCATACACACCTGTATGATACTGCCCCCCATACACACCTGTATGATACTGCCCCCCATAAACACACCTGTATGATAATGCCCCCATGCACACACCTGTATGATACTGCCCCCCACACACACCTGTATGATAATGTCCCCATACACACACCTGTATAATATTGCACTACATACACACACCTGTATGATACTGCCCCCTTACACACACCTGTATGATACTGCACCCCCACACACACAGGTATGATACTGCCCCCATACACACACCTGTACAATACTGCCTCTTAAGTCCACACACTTGTATGATACTGCCCCCATACACACACCTGTATATTGTCCCCAAACACACATCTGTATGATACTGCACCCTATACACACACCTGAATGATACTGCCCCCCATACACACACCTGTATGATACTGGCCCCCATAGACACACCTGTATGACACTGCCCCCTTACACACACCTGTATGATACTGCCCCCCATACACACACCTGTATGATACTGTCCCCATACACACACCTGTATGATACTGCCCCCCATACACACACCTGTATGATACTGTCCCCATACACACACCTGTATGATACTGCCCCCATACACACACCTGTATGATACTGCCCCCTTACACACACCTGTATGATACTGCCCCCATACACACACTTGTATGATACTGCCCCCATACACACACCTGTATGATACTGCACTCCATACACACCTGTATGATACTGCCCCCATACACACACCTGTATGATACTGCCCCCATACACACACTTGTATGATACTGCCCCCATACACACACCTGTATGATACTGCCCCCATACACACACCTGTATTACACTGCACCCCATACACACACCTGTATGATACTGCACCCCATACACACACCTGTATGATACTGTATCCCATACACACACCTGTATTACACTGCACCCCATACACACAGCTGTATGATACTGCCCCCATACACACACCTGTATGATACTGTATCCCATACACACACCTGTATTACACTGCACCCCATACACACAGCTGTATGATACTGCCCCCATACACACACCTGTATTACACTGCACCCCATACACACACCTGTATGATACTGCACCCCATACACACACCTGTATGATACTGCCCCCATACACACACCTGTATTACACTGCACCCCATACACACAGCTGTATGATACTGCCCCCATACACACACCTGTATGATACTGCCCCCATACACACACCTGTATGATACTGCCCCCTTACACACACCTGTATGATACTGCCCCCATACACACACTTGTATGATACTGCCCCCATACACACACCTGTATGATACTGCCCCCATACACACACCTGTATGATACTGCCCCCATACACACACCTGTATTACACTGCACCCCATACACACACCTGTATGATACTGCCCCCATACACACACCTGTACAATACTGCCTCTTAAGTCCACACACTTGTATGATACTGCCCCCATACACACACCTGTATATTGTCCCCATACACACATCTGTATGATACTGCACCCTATACACACACCTGTATGATACTGCCCCCCATACACACACCTGTATGATACTGGCCCCCATAGACTCACCTGTATGACACTGCCCCCTTACACACACCTGTATGATACTGCCCCCCATACACACACCTGTATGATACTGCCCCCATACACACACTTGTATGATACTGTCCCCATACACACACCTGTATGATACTGCCCCCATACACACACTTGTATGATACTGCCCCCATACACACACCTGTATGATACTGCCCCCATACACAAACCTGCATGATACCGCCCCCCATATACACACCTGTATGATACTGCCCGCATACACACCTGTATGATACTGTCTCCATACACACACCTGCATGATACTGCACTCCATACACACACCTGTATGATACTGCACCCCAAACACACTTACATGAAACTGCCCCCATACACACACCTGTATTACACTGCACCCCATACACACACCTGTATGATACTGCACCCATACACACATCTGTATGATACTGCACCCCATACACACCTGTATGATACTGCACCCCATACACACACCTGTATGATACTGCCCCCACACACACCTGTATGATAATGTCCCCATACACACACCTGTATAATACTGCACCCTATACACACACCTGTATGATACTGCCCCCCATACACACACCTGTATGATACTGGCCCCCATAGACACACCTGTATGACACTGCCCCCTTACACACACCTGTATGATACTGCCCCCCATACACACACCTGTATGATACTGTCCCCATACACACACCTGTATGATACTGCCCCCATACACACACTTGTATGATGCTGCCCCCATACACACACCTGTATGATACTGCCCCCCATACACACACCTGTATAATACTGCACCCTATACACACACCTGTATGATACTGCCCCCTTACACACACCTGTATGATACTGCCCCCTTACACACACCTGTATGATACTGCCCCCATACACACACCTGTACGATACTGCCTCTTAAGTCCACACACTTGTATGATACTGCCCCCATACACACACCTGTATATTGTCCCCATACACACATCTGTATGATACTGCACCCATACACACACCTGTATGACACTGCCCCCCATACACACACCTGTATGATACTGGCCCCCATAGACACACCTGTATGACACTGCCCCCTTACACACACCTGTATGATACTGCCCCCCATACACACACCTGTATGATACTGCCCCCATACACACACTTGTATGATACTGTCCCCATACACACTCCTGTATGATACTGCCCCCATACACACACTTGTATGATACTGCCCCCATACACACACTTGTATGATACTGCCCCCCATATACACACCTGTATGATACTGCCCGCATACACACCTGTATGATACTGTCTCCATACACACACCTGCATGATATTGCCCCCATACACACACCTGTATGATACTGCACTCCATACACACACCTGTATGATACTGCACCCCAAACACACTTACATGAAACTGCCCCCATACACACACCTGTATTACACTGCACCCCATACACACACCTGTATGATACTGCACCCATACACACATCTGTATGATACTGCACCCCATACACACACCTGTATGATACTGCCCCCTTACACACACCTGTATGATACTGCACCCCCACACACACCAGTATGATACTGCACCCCATACACACAGCTGTATGATACTGCCCCCATACCCACACCTGTATGATACTGCACCCCATACACACCTGTATGATACTGCCCCCATAAACACACCTGTATGATACTGCCCCATACACATACCTGCATGATACTGCACCCCATACACACAGCTGTATGATATTGCCCCCATACCCACACCTTTATGATACTGCCCCATACACACACCTGTGTGATACTGCCCCATACACATACCTGTATGATACTGCACCCTATACACACAGCTGTATGATATTGCCCCCATACACACACCTGTATGATACTGCACCCCATACACACAGCTGTATGATACTGCCCCCATACCCACACCTGTATGATACTGCACCCCATACACACCTGTATGATACTGCCCCCATATACACACCTGTATGATACTGCACCCATACACACACCTGTGTGATACTGCCCCCCATACACACCTGTATGATACTGCCCCCCATACACACACCTGTATGATACTGCCCCCCACACACACCTGTATGATACTGCCCCCCAAATACACAGCTGTACGATACTGCACCCATACACACACCTGTATGATACTGCCCCCCATACACACCTGTATGATACTGCCCCCCATACACACACCTGTATAATACTGCACCCCATACACACACCTGTATGATACTACCCCCCATACACACACCTGTATGATACTGCACCCCATACACACAGCTGTATGATACTTCCCCCATACCCACACCTGTATGATACTGCACCCCATACACACCAGTATGATACTGCCCCCATAAACACACCTGTATGATACTGCCCCATAAACATACCTGTATGATACTGCACCCCATACACACAGCTGTATGATATTGCCCCCATACCCACACCTGTATGATACTGCCCCATACACACACCTGTGTGATACTGCCCCATACACATACCTGTATGATACTGCACCCTATACACACAGCTGTATGATATTGCCCCCATACACACACCTGTATGATACTGCCCCCCATACACACACCTGTATGATACTGTACCCCATACACACACCTGTATGATACTGCACCCCATACACACAGCTGTATGATACTGCCCCCATAGCCACACCTGTATGATACTGCACCCCATAAACACACCTGTATGATACTGCACCCCATACACACACCTGTATGATACTGCACCCCATACACACAGCTGTATGATACTGTATCCCATACAGACACCTGTATGATACTGCACCCCATACACACAGCTGTATGATACTGTCCCATACACACACCTGTATGATACTGCCCCCATACACACACCTGTATGATACTGCACCCCATACACACAGCTGTATGATACTGCCCCATACACAAACCTGTATGATACTGCCCCCATACACACCTGTATGATACTGCCCCCCATACACACACCTGTGTGATGCTGCCCCCATACCCTCACCAGTATGATACTGCCCCCCATACACACACCTGTATGATCCTGTACCCCATACCCACACCTGTTTGATACTGCACCCCATATACACACCTGTGTGATACTGCCCCCATACCCACACCTGTATGATACTGCATCCCATACACACCTGGGTGATACTGCCCCCATACACACACATGTATGATACTGCCCCCATACCCACACCTGTATGATACTGCCCACATACCCACACCTGTATGATACTGCCACCATACACACACCTGTATGATACTGCCCCATACACACACCTGTATGATACTGCCCCCATACACACACCTGTATGATACTGCCCCCATACACACACCTGTATGATACTGCCCCCATACACACCTGTATGATACTGCCCCCATACCCACACCTGTATGATACTGCCCCCATACACACACCTGTATGATACTGTCCCATACACACACCTGTATGATACTGCCCCCATACACACACCTGTATGATACTGCCCCATACACACACCTGTATGATACTGCCCCCATACACACACCTGTATGATACTGCCCCCATACACACACCTGTATGATACTGCCCCCATACACACAACTGTACGATACTGCCCCCCATACACACAGCTGTATGATACTGCCCCCCATACACACACCTGTATGATACTGCCCCCTTACACACACCTGTATGACACTACACCCCATACACACAGCTGTATGATACTGCCCCTCATACACACACATGTATGATACTTCCCCCATACACACACCTGTATGACACTGCACCCCATACACACACCTGTATGATACTGCCCCCATACACACACTTATATAATACTGTCCTCATACACACACCTGTATGATACTGTACCCCATACACACACCTGTATGATACTGACCCCTTACACACACCTGTATGACACTGCACCCCATACACACACCTGTATGATACTGCCCCCATACACACACCTGTATGATACTGCCCCCATACACACACCTATATAATACTGTCCCATACACACACCTGTATGATACTGCACCCTATACACACACCTGTATGATACTGCCTCCCATACACACCTGCATGATACTGCCCCATACACACCTGTATAATACTGCCCCCATACACATACAGTTATATGAAAAAGTTTGGGCACCCCTATTAATCTTAAGCTTAATGTTTTATAAAAATTGGTGTTTTTGCAACAGCTATTTCAGTTTGATATATGTAATAACTTTTGGACACAGTAATGTTTCTGCCTTGAAATGAGGTTTATTGTACTAACAGAAAATGTGCAATCTGCATTCAAACAAAATTTGACAGGTGCATAAGTATGGGCACCTCACCAGAAAAGTGACATTAATATTTAGTAGATCCTCCTTTTGCCTCTAGTCGCTTCCTGTAGCTTTTAATGAGTTCCTGGATCCTGGATGAAGGTATTTTTGACTATTCCTCTTTACAAAACAATTCCAGTTCAGTTAAGTTTGATGGTCGCCCCCGAGCATGGACAGCCCTCTTCAAATGATCCCACAGATGTTCAATGATATTCAGGTCTGGGGACTGGGATGGCCATTCCAGAACATTGTAATTGTTCCTCTGCATGAATGCCTGAGTAGATTTGGAGCGGTGTTTTGGATCATTGTCTTGCTGAAAGATCCATCCCCTGCGTAACTTCAACTTTATCACTGATTCTTGAACATTATTGTCAAGAATCTGCTGATACTGAGTGGAATCCATGCGTCCCTCAACTTTAACAAGATTCCCGGTGCCGGCATTGGCCACACAGCCCCAAAGCATGATGGAACCTCCACCAAATTTTACTGTGGGTAGCAAGTGTTTTTCTTGGAATGCTGTGTTTTTTTTGACGCCATGCATAACGCCTTTTTGTATGACCAAACAACTCAATCTTGGTTTCATCAGTCCACAGGACCTTCTTCCAAAAAGAAATTGGCTTCTCCAAATGTGCTTTTGCATACCTCAGCCGACTCTGTTTGTGGCGTGCTTGCAGAAACGGCTTCTTTCGCATCAATCTCCCATACAGCTTCTCCTTGTGCAAAGTGCGTTGTATAGTTGACCGATGCACAGTGACACCATCTGCAGCAAGTTGATGCTGCAGCTCTCTGGAGGTGGTCTGAGGATTGTCCTTGACTGATCTCACCATTCTTCTTCTCTGCCTTTCTGATGTTTTTCTTGGCCTGCCACTTCTGGCCTTAACAAGAACTGTCCCTGTGTTCTTCCATTTCCTTACTATGTTCCTCACAGTGGAAACTGACAGGTTAAATCTCTGAGACAGCTTTTTGTATCCTTCCCCTGAACAACTATGTTGAATAATCTTTGTTTTCAGATCATTTGACAGTTGTTTTGAGGAGCCCATGATGCCACTCTTCAGAGGAGATTCAAACAGGAGAACAACTTGCAAGTGGCCACTTTAAGTAGCTTTTCTCATGATTGCATACACCTGGCTATGAAGTTCAAAGCTCAATGAGGTTACAAAAACCAAAAAAAGTGCTTTGGTAAGTCAGTAAAAAGTAGGTAGGAGTATTTAAAACAAAAAATGATAAGGGAGCCCATACTTATGCACCTGTCAAATTTTGTTTGAATGCAGATTGCACATTTTCTGTTAGTACAATAAACCTCATTTCAAGGTAGAAACATTACTGTGTCCAACAGTTATTACATAGATCAAACTGAAATAGCTGTTGCAAAAACACCAATTTTTATAAAACATTAAGCTTAAGATTAATAGGGGTGCACAAACTTTTTCATATTACTGTACCTGTATGATACTGCCCCCCATACACACCTGTATGATACTGCCCCCCATTCATACACCTGTATGATACTGCACCCCATACACACCTGTATGATACTGCCCCCCATACACACACCTGAATGATACTGCACCCTATACACACACCTGTATGATTCTGCCCCCATAAACACACCTGTATGGTACTGCCCCCATACACACACCTATATGATACTGCCCCATACACACACTGGTATAATACAGCCCCCCATACACACCTGTATGATACTGCCCCCCATACACACACCTGTATGCTACTGCCCCCCATACACACACCTGTATGATACTGCCCCCATACACACACCTGTAGGATACTGCCCCCATACACACCTGTATGATACTGCACCCTATACACACACCTGTATGATACTGCCCCCCATACACACACCTGTATGATACTGCCCCCATACACACACCTGTATGATACTGTCCCCCATACACACACCTGTATGATACTGCCCCCATACACACCTGTATGATACTGCCCCCTTACACACACCTGTATGATACTGCCCCCCATACACACACCTGTATGATGCTGCCCCCTTACACATACCTGTATGATACTGCCCCCATACACACACTTGTAAGATACTGCCCCCATACACACACCTGTATGATACTGCCCCCATACACACACTTGTAAGATACTGCCCCCATACACACACCTGTATGATACTGCCCCCATACACACACATGTATGATACTGCCCCATACACACACCTGTATGATACTGCACCCCATACACACACCTGTATGATACTGCCCCCCATACACACACCTGTATGATACTGTCTCCATACACACACCTGCATGATACTGCCCCCATACACACACCTGTATGATACTGCCCCCATACACACACTTGTATGATACTGCCCCCATACACACACCTGTATGATACTGCCCCCATACACACACCTGTATGATACTGTCTCCATACACACACCTGCATGATACTGCCCCCATACACACACATGTATGATACTGCCCCATACACATAGCTGTATGATACTGCACCCCATACACACAGCTGTATGATACTGCCCCCATACCCACACCTGTATGATACTGCCCCCATACCCACACCTGTATGATTCTGCCCCATACACACACCTGTATGATACTGCCCCCATACACACACCTGTATGATACTGCCCCCATACACACCTGTATGATACTGCCCCCACACACACAGCTGTACGATACTGCCCCCCATACACACAGCTGTATGATACTGCCCCCCATACACACACCTGTACGATACTGCCCCCTTACACACACCTGTATGATACTGCACCCCATACACACACCTGTATGATACTGCCCCCATACACACACTTGTATGATACTGCCCCATACACATACCTGTATGATACTGCCCCCTTACACATACCTGTATGATACTGCCCCTATACACACACCTGTATGATACTGCCCCATACACACACCTGTATGATACTGCCCCATACACACACCTGTATGATACTGCCCCCATACACACACTTGTATGATACTGCCCCCATACACACACCTGCATGATACTGCCCCCATACACACACCTGAATTATACTGCCCCCCATACACACACCTGTATGACACTGTCTCCATTCACACACCTGTATGATACTGCACCCATACACACACCTGTATGATACTGCACCCCATACACACCTGTACGATACTGCCCCCATACATACACCTGTATGATACTGCCTCCCACACACACCTGTATGATAATGTCTCCATACACACACCTGTATAATACTGCACTACATACACACACCTGTATGATACTGCCCCCATACACACACCTGTATGATACTGCCCCTTTACACACACCTGTATGATACTGCACCCCAACACACCTGTATGATACTGCCCCCATACACACACCTGTACGATACTGCCTCTTAACTACACACACTTGTATGATACTGCCCCCATACACACACCTGTATATTGTCCCCATACACACACCTGTATGATACTGCACCTCATACACACATCTGTATGATACTACCCCCCATACACACACCTGTATGATACTGGCCCCCATACACACACCTGTATGATACTGGCCCCCATACACACACCTGTATGATACTGCCCCATACACACACCTGCATGATACTGCCCCCTTACACACACCTGTATGATACTGCCCCCATACACACACCTGTATGATACTGCCCCCATACACACCTGTATGATACTGCCCCCATACACACACCTGTATGATACTGCCCCCATACACACCTGTATGATACTGCCCCCACACACACAGCTGTACGATACTGCCCCCCATACACACAGCTGTATGATACTGCCCCCCATACACACACCTGTACGATACTGCCCCCTTACACACACCTGTATGATACTGCACCCCATACACACACCTGTATGATACTGCCCCCATACACATACCTGTATGATACTGCCCCCTTACACATACCTGTATGATACTGCCCCTATACACACACCTGTATGATACTGCCCCCATACACACACCTGTATGATACTGCCCCCATACACACACTTGTATGATACTGCCCCCATACACACACCTGCATGATACTGCCCCCATACACACACCTGAATTATACTGCCCCCCATGCACACACCTGCATGACACTGTCTCCATACACACACCTGCATGATACTGCCCCCATACACACACCTGTATGATACTGCACCCATACACACACCTGTATGATACTGCACCCCATACACATCTGTACGATACTGCCCCCCATACACACACCTGTATGATAATGTCTCCATACACACACCTGTTTAATACTGCACTACATACACACACCTGTATGATACTGCCCCTTTACACACACCTGTATGATACTGCACCCCAACACACCTGTCTGATACTGCCCCCATACACACACCTGTATATTGTCCCCATACACACACCTGTATGATACTGCACCTCATACACACACCTGTATGATACTGCCCCCATACACACACCTGTATGATACTGCCCCCATACACACACCTGTATGATACTGCCCCCATACACACACCTGTATGATACTGCCCCCCATACACACACCTGTATGATACTGCCCCCCATACACACACCTGTATGATACTGGCCCCCATACACACACCTGTATGATACTGACCCCCATACACACACCTGTATGATACTGCCCCATACACACACCTGTATGATACTGCCCCCATACACACACCTGTATGATACTGCACCCCAAACACACACCTGTATGATACTGCCCCCATACCCACCTGTATGATACTGTATACATACACACACCTGTATGATACTGCCCCCCATGCACACTCCTGTACCATACTGCCCCCCATACACACACCTGTATGATACTGGCCCCCATACACACACCTGTATGATACTGCCCCCCATACACACACCTGTATGATACTGCCCCATACACACACCTGTATGATACTGCCCCCATACACACACCTGTATGATACTGCCCCCATACACACACCTGTATGATACTGCCCCCATACACACCTGTATGATACTGCCCCCCATGCACACACCTGTATGATACTGCCCCCCATGCACACACCTGTACCATACTGCCCCCATACACACACCTGTATGATACTGCATCCTATACACATACCTGTATGATGCTGCACCTCATACACACCTGAGTGATACTGCCCCCCCACACACACACCTGTATGATACTGCACCCTAGGACTCTGGCTGCAACCACTTCTGAATGAGATGCAGTAGGTCAATCATCTGCGAGCGAGGGGGTTTGTCACTGGCGTATGCCCAGTGGTGGACTCGTTGGGCTCTCACCGCCATATTCACTGCCAGGCATTCTAAGATCTGTCTTTAGCTTGGCATATTCCTTGGCATCCTGCAGTGCCAAGTCGTAATATGCCTTTTGGGGTTCACCCGACAAATATGGCGCCAGAGCCTCTGCCCACTGTTCTGATGGAAGTCTCTCCCGATCAGACACCCTCTCAAAGACTGTCAGAACCGCTTCTACATCATCCCCGGGGGGGTCATCTTCTGCACGGCCCATCTTATCACCTTCCTGATGTGTGAGTCATCAGTTGGCCCTGGGGGTGGGGCGGTCGCTCTGCCTTGGATGGCGTCCCCCAGAAGCAGTATCTGATGTTGCTGCTCCTGCTGGTGCTGCTGCTGCGCCTATTGTTGCAACTGGATCTGTTGTAGTAACAGTCTGGTCGTCTCCTATTGAGCTTGCTGCTGATGCTGCAGGATCTTCTGTAGCTGTAGCTCCCGGTGTTGCTGTAATTGTTGCAGGTGCTGCTGTTGTTGCTGCTGCTGGCTCTGGACTACATGCTTAATAAGCTCCTCCATATTGCCAGACATCTGTGACTGGCTGACGGCCTTCAACCAGGACATCCACCATTTTCTGTGGCAGGTACATGTGTTCCTGGATCTTTGCCCGCATTCTCCACCAACTGTGGTAAAGCGACTCTTGCTCGGCTCTCCAGAGGCAGACACAGGACACACGGTTTGGGTTAACTTCCTGCTGGTTTACTCTGTGGCATAAACTCCAGCAGTGTCCCATAAAAATAAACAGACTCTCTTGGGGTTAATGGCAAAAACAAAAAGATAAGGTATGACAGAGTCCAATAGTAAGCGAGGCTCTGCCCACTGCAGGTAACACAGTGAAGTCTTCCGCAACACCAGTCCTTCGGTGTTGCTCTCTGGTTTCACCCAAACACAGCTTGGAGACTTCACTTTCCAGACCACACACACTCATGAGAAACAAAGCTGACTAAGCATTTAACCCCTGCTTAGCCGCACTGAGGGGAGGTAGTGGAATGACCTCCCACCCTCTTTGCCATTCCCATAAAAGCTTACCCTTTTAAGAGAGTTAACCCCCCCAGCATATAACATGCTGGCAGAAATTCAGTAGGTTTCAGTTCACACAGGAGAGCAACCTGAGTGACTCATACTTCCCCTGGTATATCAGACCAGTGACTCTGTCACATATTCCCCCCCTCTGCCAGTTTGGGCACCTTCTGATACCAGACAGGGAATCCTGGAGAGGGCATCAGCGTTCCTGTGTAACTTCCCGGGCCTATGCTCCACCTGGAAGTTAAAGTCCTGAAGACCTAGGAACCATCTAGTTACCCTGGCATTTTACTCCTCTTTTCCCTCAACCATCTTAACGGGGCATGGTCTGACACCAACTTAAACTTCTGGCCTGGTAGGTAATATCTAAGAGTATCTACTGCCCACTTTATGGCTAGACACTCTTTCTCTACTATTGCGTAGTTCTTCTCGCATAACAAAAGTTTCCGGCTCAGGTAGAGAATGGGATGCTCTTCCCCATTTATCTCTTGAGGGAGTACGGCTCCTAGACCAACCTCTGAAGCATCTGTCTGGACCACAAACTCTTTCTTACAGTCTGGTGCAACCAGGACCGGCTGCTCACACAGTGTTCATCTTCATCTGTTGGAACGTGGTCTATGTTTCCTCCGTCAACTTTACCATGGTTGATTTGGTGCCTTTTTAGGAGATCCGTCAACAGCGCGGCCATCATGGTAAAATTCGGGATAAACTGCTGGTAATATCCCACCATTCCCAGGAATGCTCTTACTTGTTTCTTGGATAGCGGTTGTGGCCAGGTCTGGATTGCCTCCACTTTATTTACTTGCGGCTTTATTTCGCCTCTTCCGACGACATAGCCCAAGTACTTGGCCTCCTCTTTTCCGACGGCACATTTTCTCAGATTTATGGTAAATCCTGCCTTCCTTAGAGCATCCAAAATGGCCTGTAGTTTAGGTTGGTGGCTAGCCCAGTCTGGGCTAAAGACTACGATGTCAAGGTAGGTTGCGGCATACATCTTCTGTGGGGCTAGGATCCAATCCATAGCCCTCTGGAAGGTGACTGGGGCTCCCTGTAGTCCGAACAGCATCCGAGTGTATTGAAAGCACCCATCAGGTGTCAAGAAAGCTGTCTTCTCCTTGGCCATCCGGGACATGGGGATCTGCCAGTAGCCCTTCGTCAGGTCCAGAGTGGTGATGTACTTCGCCAGTCCAAGCCTCTTGATGAGCTCATCAACGCGGGGCATCGGGTACATGTCACACTTGGACACCTCATTCAGCCGGTGGTAGTCATTAGACAACCTCTACTCTCCGTTGGGTTTTGGTACGAGGACAATTGGGCTCGACCATCCACTCTTTGACTCCTCTATCATTCTGAGGTTTAACATCCTCTTCACCTCAGCCGAGACCACCTCATGGCGTGTTTCTGGAATCTGGTACAGCTTCATATTCCCTCTTACATGTGGCTCTGTTAGCACGTCCTGCTCTACCACCTGAGCATGCCCCGGCAACTCTGAGAACAGCTCCCAATTCTGCTGCAGCAGTTCTCGACACTGTTGCTGCTGGGTCAGCGATAGAGTTTCTGCTATATTGACTTCCTCCACCTTGCCTTCAGGAGCGGCTCCCAGGCAAGGAGTTTCCACCGCTTCCCGGTCTCGCCACGGCATGAGCAAGTTTACATGTTAAATTTGGTGCGGCTTTCTTCTGCCAGGCTGGTGGACTTTATAATTAACCTCGCTGACTTTCTCCACCACCTCGTACGAACCTTGCCATTTGGCCAGGAACTTGCGGTTGACTGTAGGGTGTAGGGATTATCATCAAAACACAGTCCCCGGGCTGGAACTGCCTCAGCCTCGCCGATCGATTAGACTATTGCCTGGGCGTCCTGTGCCTGGAGGAGATGCGCTTTCACGATCGGCATCACTCTCGCTATTCTTTCCTGCATCTGGGCAACATGATCAATGATGCTCCGGTGTGGCGTAACCTCGGCTTCCCAGGTTTCCTTAGCGATGTCCAGGAGCCCTCGTGGATGTCAGCCATACAGAAGCTCAAATCGAGCCCGGTAGAGGTTTGCGGAGCCTCCCTTAATGAGACAAGCAGGAATGGCAGCAGGTAATCCCAGTCATGTCCATCCTTCTCTATGACTTTCTTGAGCATCGCTTTCAGGGTCTTATTAAAGCGCTCTACTAAGCCGTCTGTCTGCGGATGGTAAACAGATGTTCACAGCTGGGTAATCTGGAGGAGCTTGAGCAGCTCCTTCATTACTTTTCTCATTAACGGGGTCCCTTGATCCGTTAGGATTTCCTTCGGCAGCCCGTTCCTGGCAAATATATGAACAAGTTTCCTGGCTATGCATTTGCTCAAAGAGTTCCTTAGCGGTACCGCTTATGGATACCTGGTCGCATAGTCCATGATTACTAGAATGTATTGGTGGCCTCGGGCTGATTTGACTAAGGGCCCTAATAGGTCCATAGCAATCCTCTCAAAGGGGACCTCTATCACTGGTAGTGGAACTAGTGGACTACAGAAGTAGGAGGAGGGAGTGGTTATTTGGCAGGTGGGACAGGACCTACAATAGTTACGAATTTCTCGGTAACAACCTGGCCAATAAAACCTTCTTAATATCCTTTCCTGAGTTTTCTCAACCCCTAACTGTCCCCCCAGAACATGTGAACACCCTCCGTCTGTATGGCCCCAGGAATACCAGCTTTTTCACTATCTAACCACCCCTTAGTTTGGCCACTCAATATAACAACTCCCCCTGAACTGCAAAGTGGGGGAACCTGGTGTTGGCCCCCGACTCTTGGGCTACCCCATTACACACAGTAACCTTGTAAAACGCTCCCTTTAAGGTCAACTCCCGAACTTGAGCAGTCCCAAAGTTCTCTCCGGACACCTCTAACTCAGGGAGGTCACCGTCTCACCTTCATCACCATAGAAAATTCAATTCATCGCACACTCAAATGTTGTGAATGCAAAAACATTTATTAATACACCGACAATTTATTCAAACCCAGGTGCAAGGCGACAGTGCTAAGACGTTTCGGCCTCAATTACGGCCTTAATCATTTAGTCGCTTACTAAAAAAGAAGAACATACATGGTGTCAGTGTCAGATTTGTAACATCAAAATCAAAATTCCAATCATATTGTCGAGAAGTATGACGAAGAGGTAGGGGTGGAGGGAAGGCGGGGGTGGGGAGGAAGGCGGGAGGGGGAGGAAGGCGGGGTGGAGGGGAAGGCGGGGTGGAGGGGAGAAGAGGGGAGAGGGAGGTGGAGGCAAAGAGAGACGAGGGAGAAGGTGCTGGGGTTACATATAGTATACACAGTATAAACACGCAGAACAGGGTATAGGAACCATAAAAGTAAGAAGTAGATAAAAGTGAAATTTGTTCTTACTTGTATGGGTGGTTTGAAACTGTTTAGAGTCTGAGAATAGGATGAGAATAGGACTAGAGTCCAGGAAAGAGGAAAGCTGCAATATCAAGATGTTACAGTTGAAATATATTACCCATGATTTTGGCAGTAAGATGATTGTATAGTCTGGGGTGGTTACCTCAACCAGGTCCAATAGTGGTGTGGGGCCACGTGGATCTAAAAGATAGTATGGAGAGTTAAAGATAGTTGTATAATGGCATGTGTAACCCATCCTATGTTGGCTGGTCTGTAGCTTACCATACGGTCATATGGAGTCCATACATTGTCAGGGTGAAGGTCCCAGGAGGGATTGTGTCATTCATTGGTGGTATAGAGGGGTATAGCGGTGCTCCTGCGCCTTGCTGTGGCCATGGTAAATGACATACTGAGAAGACTATGCTTCATACACTGGCGGGGAACGCTGGACCGGAAGTGCGTCACTGGTGGGGGCGTGTCACCGGAAGTGACGTTCCGCCGGCCCGCACTGCATGATTGGATGGCCGGATATTGCCTGTGTTTACAGGCACGGTACCACCTCTCATATTGTGTAGGGTGGTAGTCAAGGAAAATCAGCTGTGGCGTATGTGCAGGGGACCAGGATATGGAATATAGCGCTGAGCAGACGCAAATAGAATTGCTTGTATGTATTAAATGTATTGTATGGAGGTATATTATATATTTGTCTCTAGGGCACGGTATGTTGTACATGTCATTATAGTCCGAGTGCATGACATATGATGGATAGGTTTAATGAGTCAGTGTTGGATGGTAGTGAGTGGTAATCGTGTAGCTGGAGCATAATTATGGAGGATAGTAGGTATTGGGTTGTCACATGGGTGCTTCATGGAGCACCTTGAAACATTATAAACACATTATTATATACATATGAATAGAAGGTCATAGAGCACCTTGTAACATTATAAACACATCATTTTATACATAAGTATAGAAGGTATGGATAAGGTGTATTGTATAGAGGCATGGTACACAATTATCTCTAGGATACGGTATACAGCACATGTCATTATAATCCTGGTGCATGACATATAATGGATGGATTTAATGGGTCGGTCTTGGTAGTGTAACTGGGGCACAATTATGGAGTATAGAAGGTATTGGGTTGTCACATGGAGCATTATAAACACAATAGTAATGATGGAGACACTCACCCATAGGGCAGGATGGATTCAGTGTGTCTGTGGAGGGAACAGACCAGTGAGTCAATAAATCCAATCGATTTCTCTATTCAAACCATTAGGCACAAGGGTTTGCAGGGTGTAGATCCAATATGCTTCCCGTTGTTTTAATAATTTCACATGGTGACCACCCCTCCTAGGTCTTGGGATTTGTTCGATGACTTGAAAGCGGAGTTGTGCTACAGTTTGTTTCGCTTTTGTAAAGTGGTCTGGTGGTGGTAACCAGGTTTTACCGCATCTAATGGTTGACTTGTGACTTGCTATGCGATCCTTAACATGTTGTGTTGTTTCACCCACATAGAGAACGCCACAAGGGCACTTGACTACGTAGATGACAAAATTGGAATCACAAGTATGAAATCCCTTGACGGGGTAACTTTTGCCGGTCCTGGGGTGCGTGATGTTGTCTGATTTGATTACATTAGAGCAGGCGGCGCAGCTCAGACAAGGAAAGGTCCCGCACCTGCGGGTACTCAGTAGCCGTTGTGAAGGTGTGGTACGTGAGCTCCCTACGTCAGCCCTAACAATCTTGTCCTTGATGTTGGGGGCTCTCCTTGTGCACATCAGAGCCGAAGTGGTAAAGGCTGGAATGTGGGGGTATGCTTTGGTGAGGAGGGGCCAATGTTTTTTATGGTAGTGTGAACTTTGGACATGAGTGAATGATAGGTATGCACAAAGGGTACCCGCTCTGGTTTGGAGGAGGGGGATTGGATAGGTCTGGGTTCCGGTAATCTAGAACTTTCATCTAAAAGGAGTCGACTATGGTAGTTCCTCTCCTGAAATTTAAGTGACATCTCCTCAAGGAGTAGGGGGAGGGTGTCAGGGTTAGAGACAATTCCCCTAACTCTGTGAAATTGGGAACTTTTTATTTATATAGCGCCAACATATTCCGCAGCACTTTACAATTCACACAATTTACAGACATTATGGGCTCTGCCCCCATTGGGGCTCACAATCTACATTCCCTATCAGTCTTTGGAATGTGGGAGGAAACCAGAGAACCCAGAGAAAATCCATGGAAACACAGGGAGGACATACAAACTCCTTGCAGATGTTGTCCTTGGTGGGATTTGAACCCAGGACCCCAGCGCTGCAAGGCAGCAGTGCTAACCACTGAGCCACCACGTACTAACCACTGAGCCACCGTGCTGCCCTCAATAAGCTATTGCAATCGGTTGGTTTTGAAAAAAGGTCAGTTGTAAGGGTGTCATTATCCCCGTGGATTACCATTGTGTCCAGGAAGGAGATTTGTTGTGGATTGTAGATTAGTGTGAATTGAAGTTCTGGTCTGATAGAGTTGAGGGTGGTTAGGAATGAAGAGAGTGTCTCAGTTGACCCCTGCCAAATGAGGAAAATATCATCAATATAGCGGTGGTAGGCGGTACAGTGTCTTAGAAAGAGCTCATTGGGATAGACAAAGTCAACTTCAAACTTATGCATATACACATTAGCATAGGCTGGTGCTACATTCGAGCCCATGGCGGTGCCCTGTTCCTGTACAAAGAACTCATCTCTGAACATGAAAAAGTTCTCATGGAGAACTAGTGACAGGAGTTCAAGGCAAAAATGGACAGAGGCAGGTGACAGGTCAGACTCTGTGAGAAGATAGGAGGAGGCCTCCAGGCCTTTGTCATGGGTAATGAAGGTATACAGACTGCATACGTCCATTGTGGCCAACAGGCTGCCTTTTGGTAAGGCCGGCAAATTTTTGATAATATCTAGAAATTGACTGGTATCTAGTAAGAAGGATCTGGTTTTCTTCACCAAGGGGGTTAAGATTTTCTCTAGGTAGATGGCAAGAGGGGAGAGGATGGAGTCAGTGGAGGCTACAATGGGTCGGCCGGGTGGGTTGATCAGTGATTTGTCGATTTTAGGTAAGATATAGAATACAGGTGTTACCGGATGTTGATTGGTCAGGAACGTGACTGTCTCCTTTCTGGACACAATGGTAATCCGCGGGGGTAATGACACCCTTATAACGGACCTTTTTTCAAAGCGAAACAAACTGTAGCACAACTCCGCTTTCAAGTCATCGAACAAATCCCAAGACCTAGGAGGGGTGGTCACCATGTGAAATTATTAAAACAACGGGAAGCATATTGGATCTACACCCTGCAAACCCTTGTGCCTAATGGTTTGAATAGAGAAATCGATTGGATTTATTGACTCACTGGTCTGTTCCCTCCACAGACACACTGAATCCATCCTGCCCTATGGGTGAGTGCCTCCATCCTTACTATTGTGTTTATAATGCTCCATGTGACAACCCAATACCTTCTATACTCCATAATTGTGCCCCAGTTACACTACCAAGACCGACCCATTAAATCCATCCATTATATGTTATGCACCAGGATTATAATGACATGTGCTGTATACCGTATCCTAGAGATAATTGTGTACCATGCCTCTATACAATACACCTTATCCATACCTTCTATACTTATGTATAAAATGATGTGTTTATAATGTTACAAGGTGCTCTATGACCTTCTATTCATATGTATATAATAATGTGTTTATAATGTTTCAAGGTGCTCCATGAAGCACCCATGTGACAACCCAATACCTACTATCCTCCATAATTATGCTCCAGCTACACGATTACCACTCACTACCATCCAACACTGACTCATTAAACCTATCCATCATATGTCATGCACTAGGACTATAATGACATGTACAACATACCGTGCCCTAGAGACAAATATATAACATACCTCCACACAATACATTTAATACATACAAGCAATTCTATTTGCGTCTGCTCAGCGCTATATTCCATAGCCTGGTCCCCTGCACATACGCCACAGCTGATTTTCCTTGACTACCACCCTACACAATATGAGAGGTGGTACCGTGCCTGTAAACACAGGCAATATCCGGCCATCCAATCACGCAGTGCGGGCCGGCGGAACGTCACTTCCGGTGACACGCCCCCACCAGTGACGCACTTCCGGTCCAGCGTTCCCCGCCGGTGTATAAAGCATAGTCTTCTCAGTATGTCATTCACCATGGCCACAGCAAGGCGCAGGAGCACCGCTATACCCCTCTATACCACCAATGAATGACACAATCCCTCCTGGGACCTTCACCCTGACAATGTATGGACTCCATATGACCGCATGGTAAGCTACAGACCAGCCAACATAGGATGGGTTACACATGCCATTATACAACTATCTTTAACTCTCCATACTATCTTTTAGATCCACGTGGCCCCAGACCACTATTGGACCTGGTTGAGGTAACCACCACAGACTATACAATCATCTTACTGGCAAAATCATGGGTAATATATTTCAACTGTAACATCTTGATATCGCAGCTCTCCTCTTTCCTGGACTCTAGTCCTATTCTCATCCTATTCTCAGACTCTAAACAGTTTCAAACCACCCATACAAGTAAGAACAAATTTGGCTTTTATCTACTTCTTACTTTTATGGTTCCTATACCCTGTTCTGCGTGTTTAAACTGCATATACTATATGTGTCAGGAAAACTTGGTCAGACCTTGCAACCCTCTGGCGCCCCCTTATCCTGCTGGTCAAACACGGTATTGACCAAGGATAAGCACGGGCGCAGCTGCTCTCATTTATGTCGACTATTGTGGCACGTGATGTGACAGGACGTATATATACCACCAGTTCCATCCTGGAACGTATGTATACCTCAATCCAGCCACCCTCAACCACAATATCACATAAATACACCGTATGCTGCCACCACCGATCTCTTAACAGGTCGATTGGGTACCCGTTAGATAACGTGAATTAACAGGTGAGGAACGTGTTTGATCGACATAGGACAAGAAGAACGAAGCTGGTAAATAATAATGATTTACTCCCGAAAGTGGGCAGTGTTTACAAAAGATATACAAGATATTATAAAAGAGACAATTTACAGATATGCATAAAACAGTTATTAAAATAAAAGGGGTAACTAATAGCAAAACCTGCGCCACGAGGTGATGGTCTCATATTCTGTGGGGGGGACGGCTCCCCGGAAATTAGGTGTGATTCCTCCACGCAGCGAGGGGTGCATGCGTCTGACATCCCTGGGTTGGAATGAGAAAACATGGACGTTCTGGTTTTTAGTAAGGAGGCAAAACACTAGGACACACCCATGTTGTTTACCTCACACGTGGGCTCGGTTTTGTGAACCCACCCAGCTGCACAAGACATAAAAATCCTTCATCTTCCATATCTTGGTATGGGGGGGGGGGGGGGGGCCCACATCCAAGATGGAGACATCATGTTTGCCGTCACCAATATTCACGGAGATTGATATCAAATATGATATTTCTATGACGTTCAGAAGCTCAGACCCCATTTCCTAGGTTTCTGGTGGTTTCCCAGTTATGAAAGATACACCATCATAACTGGAAAAAGGTGAGCATCCCAAAAATGTGGTCCATGTGTTTGTGACAGTCATGTGCGTTATTAAACTCGACATTAAAAGTTTGTACAGTTACACAATAGGGATTTGGAGGGGAAATCCCGTGTAGACTAGTGTGCTTGCTCTGGGCTGAGGTTTATGGTGGTTATAAAAATTCCTTGTTTGGGGGAAGCAAGAGTAGTAGAGTTCTATGGAGGTCCCTTCCAAGTGAACAGGGGGCAGAGATTTAAGACATCTATGGCTGTCCTTTCAACATTTTTAAAACTAGGACAAAAGTACATTTTTCCTGACACCTCCCCCTTTTTAGACTGCGCTATGGAGATAGGACCTTCTGGTACTCCTCCAGGTGTATCTCTGGAGGCTCCCCTCGCCGGGACAACCCATCGGCATTGCCATGCTCGCTGCCTTTGAGGTGTTGAACGGTAAAGTCGTACTGCTGGATGGTGAGGCTCCAGCGTAAAAACCTTTCATTGGCACTGGACATGGTGTGCAGCCAACTCAGGGGGTTGTGGTCAGTCACGACAGTGAAGGGGTGCCCGTTCAAGTAAGGCTGTAAGCGGTGCCGGGCCCATACAATGGCCAGGCACTCCTTCTCTATGGTGGAATAGGCCACTTCCCACTGCAGCAGTTTCCGGCTTAGGTACAACACGGGGTGTTCTTGGTTCCCCAAGTCGACCTGGCTGAGCACAGCACCGAGGCCAAACTCACTGGCGTCGGTCTGTACGAAGAATGGCCGTGTGCCGTCGACAGCCTTTAGCACAGGGGAGGTGCTCAGGACAGCCTTCAAAGCCAGAAAGGCCACCTCGCATTCATCTGTCCATTTGACTGGATGGGGTAGGCTCCTCCTGGTGAGGTCTATCAAGGGCTTCGCAAGGCTACTATAGTCTTGTACAAAGCGTCTATAGTACCCTGCGGTGCCCAAGAAGAACTGCACCTGCGTCTTGGTCCTGGGGGTGGGCCAGGACACGATAGCGTCCACCTTCCCAGGCTCTGGCTTCAGAGTACCCCCACCTACCTGGTGCCCCAGGTAGTGGACCTCGCTCATGCCCATCTGGCACTTTCCTGGCTTGATGGTCAAGCCCGCCTGGCGAATGCGCCCAAGCACCTGCCGCAGATGCTCGAGGTGATCCTCCCAGGTGGGAATGAAAACGGCAATGTCATCCAGGTACGCCACTGCATACCTCTCCATTCCCTGGAGCAGGTGGTTGACCATTCGCTGGAAAGTGGCAGGGGCATTTTTCATGCCAAAAGGCATGACCGTGGATTCATAAAATCCGAAGGGGGTAATAAAGGCGGACTTCTACCTGGGCCTTGGGGCTCAAGGGAATCTGCCAATATCCCCGACTCAGATCCATAATGGAGAGATAGCTCACCCTGGCTAACCGCTCAAGCAGCTCCTCAATGCGTGGCATTGGTTGTGCATCAGAGGCTGTGATAGCGTTGAGCCCCCTGTAGTCCACACAGAACCGGGAGGTCCGGTCCTTCTTTGGCACCAGGACTACAGGTGAAGCCCACGCGCTCTTGGACCGCTTAATCACCCCCAACTTCAGCATCTCCTTGACCTCCTGGCGCATGACATGCTGCACCTCGTCTGAGATTCGATAGGCTGTCCATCGGAGTGGGGCATGATTCCCGATGTCCACTTCATGGACCGCCACCTCAGTCCTGCCAGGCATGTTAGTGAACACTGCTTGGAAGGGTTTCAGCACTGCTCGCATCTGAGACCTCTAGGGTGCGGATAGCAAGGCGCTTATCTCTACATCCTCTAGGGACCCTCTGGCCTTTGCTTGGGCCATCATGTCCAAGAGGGGGTCGTCCTCCCCATCCTCGGGCAGGCTGCAGACCGGTAGGATGCAGGCTCCACGTTCTTGATGAGCCTTCATCATATTAACGTGAAAAGCTTTCCGCCTACCCCGCGCGTGGTCAAGAGTGATCACATAGGTGATCGGGTTGAGCTGTTGGTGAATGACGTACGGGCCTTCCCAGGCCGCCTGAAGCTTGTCCTTTGGTATGGGGACAAGCACCCACACCTTCTGACCCACCTGGTAGGTCCGCTCTCGGGCGTTCTGGTCGTACCAATGCTTCTGGTCAGCGTGGGCTTGCGCCATGTTGTCATGCGCCAACTGCGTCAAGGTCTGCATCTTGTCACGGAAGCGCATGACATACTCCATGATGGACACTCCTGGGGAGCTCGGCTCTTCTTCCCAGGATTCCCTTATCAACCCAAGGGGTCCTCGGACATGCCTGCCATACAGGAGCTCAAAGGGGGAGAACCCCGTCGAGGCCTGTGGAACCTCTCTGTAAGCAAATAGCAGGTGTGGGAGGTAACGCTCCCAGTCGCGTCCCTGGGTCTCAACCAGCATTTTTAACATCTGTTTGAGGGTACCGTTGAATCGCTCACACAAACCATTGGTTTGGGGATGATACGCGCTCAATACCAGATGCTGCACCTGCATTTTCTTACATAGGGCCTCCATTAAGCGAGACATGAACTGGGTCCCCTGGTCGGTAAGTGACGCGCCCCTGGGCCTGTGTCGCGCTGCGTTGCGCACGCGGGAGCTTACCCGGAGCCGGATCTGTTGAGGGTTGTAGTCTCGTGGCGGTGACCCGGTCCGTGCCCAGGGAGTCAAACTGAGCGGCGATGTATTAGCGGTAGGTGTTGGACGACTATGCCACCCGTTGAATGCAGCGAAGGAGCTGCCGCTGCAGGGCAGACCGCTGAGGCCGGTGGTAGGATTGTGCAGCGTGATAGTATCACCCCCAACGGGAGGGGTATGGCCTCAGGGCAGCCGACGTGGATGATGGGGGAGCAGGAATCACTCAGAGACGATGCGGTGTAGTTCAGGGTCTTTACTGGTGATAAAGATAGACCCTCCCGGAGTACTGGCTAGCGATCGGGGCCTGGTCAGTCCTTGAGCAGATGGGATCTCCCCTGGCCAGGCGGAGTTGTAGGCCTCCCAAACTGACTGTACTCTTCTGGCTACCTTGCTAGAGGCGGGTATAAGTAGCCCACGTCCCTGAGTGTACCGTGTGGTGCTCACCCGTATGGCCGGTGACTCGGGGCCTTCTAGTGGCGTCCGCTCCACGACGGCGGTGCTGGTCCCACGCGTGTGACCGTGCCTTCGGGTTTCTTGGCCAGAGGACCTGAAATCCCCTGCCGGGCGGTTTCTGCTGCTGGGTAAGGATTAGTCCCCACAGCCTCGGACTCCGGGTCCGGTGATAGCTTCTCAGACAGGGCGAGCTCTGCAGCTGCCAGCCCCTGACTCCTTATAGCACTGCTCCCACAGAGCTCCTGATGTTCTTCTCCTATATCTGCTGCTCTTCTCTGTCTCTACTTCTTCTCTACACTAACCCTGCCTCAGCCCTAGGTTTATATAGGGGAAGTTCTTCCCCTCCCAGGACTGTGCAGGAGGTGTGGCATGCATAGGATTCCTGACCAAGAGACCTCCCACCTGCTCTCAGACGTAATATCTCTATCACTGTGGCAACCAGACCCCTGGGGTGTCACATTCCCCCCTAGTGAAATTTAGTACTCCGGGACTAAACATATTTTAGAAAAACATAACAAGATATAACAATAACAATACAATAAAGAAACACATAAAGGTGGTCACGGCATGTCCGTAACCGGGTGCAGTCTTTGAAGAAAGCAAGGTGTCCATTTCACCAAAACAGGGAGACGTAACCAGGTAGGGGTCTGTCCTGCCCCGAGTCCTTAACAGTCTTTAGTCCGTCCTGGGTTACGCTCCAACTATGTACACAGGATTCCCGGTAAATCCACCAAAGACTCCTATAAACAACTAGAAACACACAATTATACACAAGCAACAAGAAAAACAGGTAACCACAAATAAAACAATTTATACACTTCAAATCCTCCAACGTGCGGGTAACTGGCCTCTAGTGGCCCTAGTGGACCTACGGAGCTGACTGTCTGGCCCTGAACTACAGGGTGTAGGAGCTGTCAAGGGTAAATTGGGCAGCTGTCTATGGGCCCTTTGGCTCACTAGGGATATGGCAGGCTCACTGCAAGCAGAGGGTTGATCCTCCTGATCTGCTGGTGTGGGGTCTTCTGCCTCCTGGACCGGCTGTTCTTCCAGCTCTACCTGTTGCTCCGTAGGTGCTTGGGATGCTGGTTGGAGGAAGGTGAGTACGGGTACCACAACTGCACCATTGACTTGAGTCCAAGACCGAGGGAAGTCTCCGAGCACAGTACTAACCATATCTTCCCTTTCCTCTACGGGTCGATGGTCTTCTTGTTCCTCTTCAGGGTTCCGTAGCTGTTCAGGACACTTCTTCAGGTGATCCCGGGATACAATGGCTGTGGTCTCCCCTCCGTCTTTACTGATGGTACAGACCTTCGGGTTCTCGTGGCTTGAGGGCAGTACGGTGTACGGGTCCTTCTCCCACTGGTCGTCCAACTTGTGGAGCCGTCTTTTCCTCTTCAAGACCTGCTCTCCGGGCACCAGGGGAACAGCGGGAGCATACTGGTTGTAAGTTTTCTCTTGTCTCTCCCTAGCCTGACAGAGACTTCGCTCCACGCTCTCCTGTACTTTCCGGTACTGCTGCTGCCTCTCTGTGTCCCAGTCTGCTTCTGGTGAAGTGTCCTCGGGTGTCAGGACTCCCATTTCCAGGTCAACAGGTAACTTACCAGGTCTCGCCCTCATTAGGTAAGCCGGGGTACAGTTGGTGGAACCTACCGGGATGTGGTTGTATAGGTCCACCAGATCGGGCAGCTTCTCAGGCCACAGACTGCGTTCTTCCAGGGGCAACGTTTTCAGAAGATCCATTACCACCTGGTTCATTTTCTCACAAAGTCCATTAGTTTGCGGATGATAGGGTGTCGTCCTTATCTTCCGGCAGCCATACAGATTGCAGAATTCCTGGAAGACCTCCGCTTCAAAGGCAGGTCCCTGGTCCGTCAGCACTTGGTCCAGGTACCCGTGTGGACGGCATAAGTGCTGCTGGAAGGCTCTAGCTGCTGTTTGAGCCGTTAAGTCCTTGACGGGGACGACAACCAAGAACCGGGAGTAATGATCCACGATGGTTAACGCGTAGACGTAGCCACTTCTGCTTGGGGTCAGTTTTACATGATCCAAGGCTACCAGTTCCAACGGCTGCCGGGTGACGATGGACTGCAGGGGAGTCTTCTGGCTGGCACGGTCCTTCCTCCTCAGGTTGCACGGGCCACAGTCTCTGCACCACCTCTCGATGGTTCCCCTCATGCCTACCCAATGGAACCGCCCGCGCAGCAGGAACTCCAGCTTCTTCCATCCGAAATGCCCAGCTCCATCGTGGTATGCCTCCATCACCATGGCTGCGTCTCGTCGTGGCACCACTACTTGCCAGATTAGTTCATGCATCCGGGAGTTAACCATCCTGCGGCACAACTTCCCCTTGTAAAGGAACAGTCTACTCTTTTCTGCCCACAGTTGCTTGGCTTCCTCCGGAGCGTCTGGGTCAAGGCGAGCCTCTGGCCGAGTCAGCATCTCCTTCACCAGCCGGACGGCAGGGTCACTGTCTTGCGTTTCCGCCCAGTTGTAGTGAGGTAAGGGGTTAAGCGTAGCGCCTTGCTTACTCCTTACCCGATGGGAATACTGGATAGTCCCATGACGGTGAAACGCGGGGAGTTCGACTTCTTCCAGTCCCTCTGAATCTTCTCCTACGTCCGGTAGGTTTGGCATCCTGGACAGGGCGTCCGCGTTGGTATTGGAGCGTCCTGCCCGGTATTTAATGGTGAACTCGTAGTTGGACAGGCGGGCCATCCATCTCTGCTCTAGGGCACCGAGTCTTGCCGTGTCCAGGTGTGTCAACGGGTTGTTATCCGTGTACACGACGAACCGGGAAGAAGCGAGGTAGTGCTTAAAGCGTTCGGTGACTGCCCACACCACTGCCAGGAACTCTAGCTTAAATGAGCTGTAATTCTCAGGGTTTCTTTCGGTGGGTCGCAGTTTTCGGCTGGCGTAAGCGATTACTCGCTCTTTCCCCTGCTGGATCTGGGACAGCACGGCTCCTAGCCCGATGTTACTTGCGTCGGTGTAGAGGATAAAGGGCTGGCTGTAATCTGGGTACGCCAGGATTTCATCCCCCGTGAGGGCCATCTTCAGCTGGCGGAAGGACTCTTCTTCCAACTTCTCCCATCTGAAGGGCGGCTTCTGGTTCTTGGCCTTCCGGGACTGACCTATCAGGAGGTCCTGCATAGGAGCTGCCTTTTTGGTGAAACCGGGGATGAACCTGCGGTAGTAGCCTACCAACCCGAGGAGCTGCCGCACTTCCTTTACACTGGAGGGACTTGGCCATTCCTTAATTGCGGTGATCTTATCAGGGTCGGGAGCCACTCCGTCAGCGCTCACCACGTGTCCCAGGTACTGCACCTTTGGTTTCAGGAGGTGACACTTGGAGGGTTTCACCTTTAGGCCGTAGCTTGCCAGAGCTTCGAACACTTCCGCCAGGTGTTTCAGGTGGTCCTCATACGTCTTGGAATATACGATGACATCGTCCAGGTACAACAGGACCGTCTCGAAGTTTCTGTGGCCCAGACAGCACTCCATTAATCGTTGGAAGGTTCCTGGTGCGTTGCAGAGTCCGAACGGCATACAGGTAAACTCGCTAAGTCCCATCGGGGTGGTGAATGCGGTCTTCTCCCAGTCCGCCTCTGCTACAGGAACCTGCCAGTACCCACTAGTGAGATCCAAGGTAGAGAAGAAGTTAGCAGATCTTAAAGCAGCCAAAGACTCCTCTATCCTTGGTAAGGGGTACGCATCCTTGTGTGTGATACGGTTGATTTTCCGGTAATCTACACACATCCTCATGGTGTTGTCTTTCTTTTTGACTAAGACTAGTGGAGCTGCCCAGGGGCTACAGCTATCCCTGATCACCCCAGCCTCCTTCATGTCTCTAAGCATCCCCTTGGCGTGTTGGTAGTGTGCAGGGGGTACGGGTCGATACTTCTCTTTTATGGGAGGATGGTCTCCCGTGGGGATGTGGTGTTCTACCCCCTTGACTCGCCCGAAGTCTAACGGGTGTTTACTAAACACTCTCTCGTACTCTTGAACCACCCGATAGACTCCCTGTTTCTGGTGTGAGGGAGTGGAGTCAGTACCCAAATGTAGTTGCTGACACCAGTCCTCCATTGTTTTCTTAGAGCCGTTACCTTCCTCCGGGTGAGATGGAGGCAAGGGTTCCACAGATTGTATAGCATTTTGGTTAATGGTATATAATTTGGCTAGCGTGGCATACCGGGGCAGGTACACTTCCCTCTTCCCGATATTGATTATGCGAACGGGTACCCTCCCATGGCGTACATTAACCACCCCCCGTGCTGTCAAGATGGTGGGCCTACTGTCTGAGTAAACTGGTTCTACCATTGCCTGGTAATCTCTACCTCTCAGACCAATAGCTGCCCGGCACCAAATCATCATTTCACTTTTTGGGGGCATGGCAATAGGGAAAGGGTCACACATTCTCACGCTACCAATCTCACCGCCGGAGAGTTCCACCTGTTGCCGTCGCATCAGTGCCCGGATCTCTTTCTGGAGCACCCGCTGCTCGCCGGAGCTGGCGTTCTTGGCAACCTGCTGTAAAAGGAAAATCACCTCTGCAAGACAATTTTCAATTACATTAGTTCCTAGAGTTATCTTTGGGTGACTCTCGTGTTTGTCAATGTCTACAATGATCAGTCCCTGTGCTGCCAGTTCGACTCTACCGATTTTAATGGTCACCTCTTTAAATCCAATCTGTGGCACGGGCTGACCATTGCTGGCGATGATACTCAAGTCGTCGTCAGGGTAGCGGGTGATATCCGAGTCATTCCAGTACTGCTTGAAGAGCACGTACGGGATGGTGGTGACCTGTGACCCGGTGTCCAGTAGGGCACTCATAGGAATGCCATCCAGTACCACGGGTAAGACTGGACGTCCTCCCACATATTTGTCGCGCCAGTTCGATGGGCCTGGTGATCTTTTTCCTGGGGGTTGGCCCTCTACCCCAGGTTGTGCCAGTTTAAAGGACAGTACCTTGCCATATGTCCGGGTTGATTGCAGCGGCGGCAGATGGGTCGTCCGTCCTCGTTGTATCGGTCGCTGGGTCTCCCTCTGGCCGGTGGGGTCCTCCTTGGTCGACGCCACGGGATGTCCTCCGGTCCGGATGCCAGCTGGATCTTCCCTGGAGTGGAAACCTGTAAAGACTGCACAGTTCGGGTTAGCGCAGCAACGCTTTTAGCTAGCTCTTGGACCTGATGGTGCAGGTCTGGAGCCGGGTCATTGTTCAAAGCCTGCGCATCAGCTCCCACAGGCCCTGCCGACAAGGGTGCCGCCTCCTGGTGGTAAGTGGTAGTGGGGCGTCTGTGGGTCACAACGCCACCTGGTGCTGGTTCTCGGAGCACCCGGATGGCTCTGTCCTTGAACTGTGCAAATCCCAGATGAGGGTCCTGTAAGGCCATTGCCCGCAACTGGGTTCGGTGGGCATTGCAATATAAACCCTCTATAAATTGTTCAGTCAACAGCCTGTCCTCATCTCCCACGCCGTCAGGGTCGGTCTGCTTAATGGCTCTCAGGGCCTCTTGTAGGTTCAGGGCATAGTCCCTTATACTCTCGTGTGCTCGCTGCTTGCACCCGTAGAATCTAAGCTTGATCTCGGCTGAGGTGCGGGTATCAAAGGTGTCCCTCAGCCGGGTTAGTATCCCTGCGACAGTCCTCCCCCCAGGTGGCCAGGACTTTACCTCCCTTCGGGCTGCCCCAGTTAATTGGGCCACCAGGATGCTCACTTTTTGCTCTTCTGTGAGGGGGTACACCTGGAAGAGGCTATCCAGCTTTTCTCTAAAGTCATGCAGGGTATGTGACTCCCCTGAGTACTGGGGTAGCCAGGCCGCTCCCGGGATATAGGGCATGGTGAAAGGCATGACTGCAGCAGCGGTGGCGCTGGCGGGGGTTGAGGCAGTGAAGCTCTCCTCCGTATCCGACATCCTCCTCCCCCCTAGTGGACCGTGGCCTACCTTGCGATGATCCTCTTCCGTAGGCCGCGGCTCCGCAGTAGATCGTCAGGGTTGAGGACCTTTCGTCGCGCTCCTGTGACGTCGGCGTCTGCTGGGCTCCTTCCAGGACCTTACGCGACGTCCGGACATGAGGCGGGGCTTCAGTTCTCGCGCGCTTTCGGAGTCCACGCCCCTCTTCTTCCCGCGCGACGTCTTCAAGATGGCGTCCAACGGCGGGAAAACTCCACGGAAGGCGGGAAGAAGGCTGAAAATGGCGCCGGATGGCGGGAATCTTCACCGATGGCGGGAAGAAGGCTGAAGATGGCGCCGGATGGCGGGAATCTTCACCACAGGTAAGTTTGAACAGTCTTTTTCAGGCACGCAGTACCCGGTGGTTGCGGGCACGATATCCTGCCGACTACGCCAAAAGTTGACGCGCCCCTGGGCCTGTGTCGCGCTGCGTTGCGCACGCGGGAGCTTACCCGGAGCCGGATCTGTTGAGGGTTGTAGTCTCGTGGCGGTGACCCGGTCCGTGCCCAGGGAGTCAAACTGAGCGGCGATGTATTAGCGGTAGGTGTTGGACGACTACGCCACCCGTTGAATGCAGCGAAGGAGCTGCCGCTGCAGGGCAGACCGCCGAGGCCGGTGGTAGGATTGTGCAGCGTGATAGTATCACCCCCAACGGGAGGGGTATGGCCTCAGGGCAGCCGACGTGGATGATGGGGGAGCAGGAATCACTCAGAGACGATGCGGTGTAGTTCAGGGTCTTTACTGGTGATAAAGATAGACCCTCCCGGAGTACTGGCTAGCGATCGGGGCCTGGTCAGTCCTTGAGCAGATGGGATCTCCCCTGGCCAGGCGGAGTTGTAGGCCTCCCAAACTGACTGTACTCTTCTGGCTACCTTGCTAGAGGCGGGTATAAGTAGCCCACGTCCCTGAGTGTACCGTGTGGTGCTCACCCGTATGGCCGGTGACTCGGGGCCTTCTAGTGGCGTCCGCTCCACGACGGCGGTGCTGGTCCCACGCGTGTGACCGTGCCTTCGGGTTTCTTGGCCAGAGGACCTGAAATCCCCTGCCGGGCGGTTTCTGCTGCTGGGTAAGGATTAGTCCCCACAGCCTCGGACTCCGGGTCCGGTGATAGCTTCTCAGTCAGGGCGAGCTCTGCAGCTGCCAGCCCCTGACTCCTTATAGCACTGCTCCCACAGAGCTCCTGGTGTTCTTCTCCTATATCTGCTGCTCTTCTCTGTCTCTACTTCTTCTCTACACTAACCCTGCCTCAGCCCTAGGTTTATATAGGGGAAGTTCTTCCCCTCCCAGGACTGTGCAGGAGGTGTGGCATGCATAGGATTCCTGACCAAGAGACCTCCCACCTGCTCTCAGACGTAATATCTCTATCACTGTGGCAACCAGACCCCTGGGGTGTCACATAAGCATCTCACTGGGGAAGCCTACTCGCGAAAAGATGGCCAAGAGGGCGTCCGCCACCTTATCCGCCCTAATTGAGGACAGGGCTACTGCCTCCGGATACCGGGTAGCATAGTTTACTACAGTAAGGATGAAACGTTTTCCAGAGCTGCTGGGTATGGCCAGTGGTAACCACAATGTCCACAGCAATCCTCTGGAAAGGCTCCTCTATCACTGGCAAACAGATCAGGGGGGCTTTGGGAGCCGGCCCTGACTTTCCCACTCTTTGACACGTGGTACAGGAGCGACAGTAGTTCACCACATCCGTCCCCATTTTGGGCCAATAAAGTGGTGAGACAGCCGGGCCTTGGTTTTGCTGACCCCCAAGTGTCCAGCGAGTGGAATCTCATGGGTGATCCGGAACAACTCATCCCTGAATTGGTAGGGGACTACCAGCTGTCTTTCCCTCAACCACTCCTGTTGGGGTGTACAGGGAACTGTCTCCCGGTACAACCTCCCTTGGTCCCAGAATACCCTCTGCTTATCCGACTCGGAGGTGGGCTTCTCAGCGAGGCTCCTTAACATCTCTAGGCTAGCATCTGAGTGCAGAGCTGCCTGAAACTCCTGGCTGGAGGAAGCCAGAAGTGAGGTTAAGGCCACGTCCTCACTGGGACCCTCTGGGACCGGCTCTGGGTCCATAACTGATTCCGTTATTCCTCTGTCCGAGGAGGGTCCAGAAGGCAGTGCGTTACTTGCATTCTGGGCACTCTGACTGCGGGTAACAGCGGCTATATAGGCCGTCTCCCCGGGGAATAACACCGTCCCATCAGCCTGCGCGGCTATGAGTACTACTTCCCCATCCTCCCCCATTACCTCAGGCGCAGTGCTACTTATGGGGCAGCTACCATCAGCCAGATCACCGTCTGAGGGTTCGTTCGGCTCCAGTGTCCTTGAGGCCTACAGTGACAGTGTCCCCCACCGTGACAGACTGAAAGTTTTCACAGGCCCTCCCAACCGGCCCACCCACCAAAAGAACTGATGCATTAGGCCCTGGGGCCTTGGATGGGGGGTTCTTCCTCTGCTTCTCTGGGCAAGTGGCGCTGAGATGACCAGTCTGGTTGCAAAAATAACACTTGCGGGCATCAGATGCAGGCCGGGCGTTGGTAACTGGGACATGGCCTCCGGAAGGTCGGATGGCAGGGGCAGGGATGGTGGTTGATGGCTTACCCCCTTTTCAGCTGGCGACGACCGACTTCCGCACCTCCGGTCTCTCTAGGTGTCGGCGATCTGCGCTGCTTTATTGGCATCTCGTGGCTCCCAATCCATCACGAACTGCCGTACCTCAGTCGGACACAGATGCAGGAACTGGTCTTTCACCATCAGGTCCTTTAGCTGCTCAAAGGTGGTCGCTGACAGTCCTTGGATCCACTGCTCAAAGTTGGTTCTGAGCCCATGCACCACATCGCTTTAACTGTCGTGCGGTCCACGTTGGAGGGAACTTTTTACGGTAAACCTCAGGAGTCAGTTGGAACCTCTGGATTAGGGCCTGCTTAATGGCATCATAGTTCCCATCTAGGCCCTGAGGAAGAGCCACAAACATATCCAGAGCTTTGCCTCGCAGCCCTGCAGTTAACTATCGGGCCCACTGGCCCTCAGGCAGCTGGTACTGTCTGCAAGTCTTTTCAAAACCCCTCAGAAAGGTGTCGAGGTCGCCGTCCTTTTCCATCACAGGAAAATGCTCTGGACGGGGTTTAAACAGGGTCGCATTGTTGGTCTCACCGTTCCGTGAGGTGGATGGTGAGATCCCGAGTTGGGCCATCTGCAGTTCATGGGCCCTCTGAGCTTGGGCCTGCCTCTCGCTCGGCTTGGGCTCCGCTCGCCGCTCGGCAGCCTCCTGGTGCTGCTGAATTACTTTCAGCCGTCCTTCATGATCCTCTGCAGGAAGTTTCTGTAGAGCCATCTGCAGATAGGGGTCCACGCTGCCCTTGTCGCTGACGTGGCGTGCGTCTACAGGTGGGACCCCTGCATCAGTACAGTCCATATCTCGGCTGACCCCTGGCCCTGCTGAGGCCTGGAGAAGGGCTTGCTCTGCCTCCAGTTGCGCCAGTGCAGCAACCATTTGTTCTTTGTTTTTGCCGAGGGGGTCAATGCCTTTGGTTATGCATATTCCAATAAGAGTGTCCTTTTCTGCTGGCTGTACCAGAGCTCCCCAACTATGACCATGATCACCAAAATACCAATAGAAAAGAAAAAACGAAGAAGGGTAGGGGTAACTGCTACACATACAGTATTGTCTCAGATCTAATAAACACTGAGTTCGATCTTCAAAACTTTTGTGTAAGGTCCAGATAAGAACCGTGCAAGTTTTTAGTGAGAGGAATGATTGCTCAAACCAGATCACTAATGTCCTATGATCCCACCGCTGCCACCAATTGTCAGGAAAACTTGGTCAGACCTTGCAGCCCTCTGGCGCCCCCTTATCCTGCTGGTCAAACACGGTATTGACCGAGGATAAGCAACAGGGCGCAGCTGCTCTAATTTATGTCGCCTATTGTGGCACGTGATGTGACAGGACATATATATACCACCAGTTCCTTCCAGGAACGTATATATACCTCAATCCAGCCACCCTCAACCACAATATCACATAAAGACACAATATGCTGCCACCACCGATCTCTTAACAGGTGGATCGGGTACCCGTTAGGGGGTGAGGAACGTGTGTGCTCGACATAGGACAAGAAGAACGAAGCTGGTAAATAATAATGATTTACTCCCAAAAGTGGGCAGTGTTTACAAAAGATATACAAGATATTATAAAAGAGACAATTTACATATATGCATAAAACAGTTATTAAAATAAAAGGGGTAAATAATAGCAAAACCTGCGCCACGAGATGATGGTCTCAGATTCTGTGGGGGGGATGGCTCCCCGGAAATTAGGTATGATTCCTCCACGCAGTGAGGAGTGCTTGCGTCTGACGTCCCTGGGTTGGAATGAGCCAACATGGACGTTCTGGTTTTTAGTAAGGAGGCAAAACACTAGGACACACCCATGTTGTTTACCTCACATGGGGGCTCGGTTTTGTGAACCCACCCAGCTGCACAAGACATAAAAATCCTTCATCTTCCATATCTTGGTATGGGGAGGGCCCCACATCCAAGATGGATACATCATGTTTGCCGTCACCAATATTCAAGGAGATTGATATCAAATATGATATTTCTATGACGTTCAGAAGCTCAGAACCCATTTCCTAGGTTTCTTGTGGTTTCCCAGTTATGAAAGATACACCATCAAAACTGGAAAAAGGTGAGCATCCCAAAAATGTGGTCCATGTGTTTGTGACAGTCATGTGCGTTATTAAACTCGACATTAAACGTTCGTACAGTTACACAATAGGGCTTTGGAGGGGAATCCAGTGTAGACCAGAATGCTAGCTCTGGGCTGTGGTTTATGGCGGTTATAAAAATTCCTTGTTTGGGGGAAGCAAGAGTAGAGTTCTATGGAGGTCCCTTCCAAGTGAACAGGGGGCGGAGATTTAAGACATCTCTGGCTGTCCTTTCAACATTTTTAAAACTAGGACAAAAATAAATTTTGCCTGACAATATGTAACCCCAGCACCTTCTCCCTCGTCTCTCCTTGCCTCCACCTCCCTCTCCCCTCTCCTCCCACCCCGCCTTCCCCTCCACCCCTACCTCTTCGTCATACTTCTCGACAATATGATTGGAATTTTGATTTGATTATGATGTTACAAATCTGGCACTGACACCTGTATGTTCTTCTTTTTTAGTAAGCGACTAAATGATTAAGGCCGTAATTGTGGCCGAAACATCTTTCCACTGTCGTCTTGCACCTGGGTTTGAATAAATTGTCTGTATTAATAAATGTTTTTTCATTCACAACATTTGAGTATGTGATGAATTTAATTTTCTACAGTTAAGGGGCACCTATAGGGGCTGACTATTACATCAGCACCTCCACTTCTGACAGAGTGCATGCAAATTATTATTTTTCACCTTTATCACCGGTAAGGACGCACAGTGTGAACTTATCCACTTTAGACTTCGTCGGGGGTTCTTCTCCAGGGACCTGGCTTTTTCCCACGCTACTTAGTCTGGTTCCCTTCCCCCACAAGTCCCAAAGCAAAGAAAAATCACGGCCCAGTATGACGGGATGTATCAGTTCTTTAACCACCCCGACCTCGTGAGACTGGGCACCACAGTCTGTTCCCACTGTCACTGTGGCCACGAGATAGTCCTTGGCGTTTCCATGGATGCTGCGAATGCCCACAGATTTGGAAGGGACCAACTGGTGAGGAAGGGTAAGCTCTGATTAAGGTCACCAGACTCCCAGAGTCTTTCAGCCCAAGCACCTTTACTCCATTTATGGACACGGCACACGCCGTGGACACTGCAGGCTGGATGTGCATGACAGGAACTTTGTCTGCCTAGGCTGCAGTCCATGGGCTTAGGGGACATATGACACTGGGCAGCTACGTGTTCAGGGTTGTAACACCGCCAACAGACTATATCCTTAACAATAGTCCTTGAGGCACCTTCAGTGGAAGTGGGATGCCCTCCAGTGGTGGCTCTAAACCCCTTCTGTGTTGAGCCCGCCCCCTTTTGGGTATCCCAGTATGGGGCGGTGATTATATCCGGTTTCCCAAGGGATTTCTCAACCACCTGGTACCTCTCTATCAGGCCAATGAAGTCCTCTGCGTTCTGGGGATCACTTTGGGCAACCCAAGTCTGTACCGATTTGGGAAGGGAGTGCATGAATCTATCAATCACCACCCGCTCAACCATCTAGGCCTCTGTGTGGAGGACTCCGGCTGCAACCACTTCTGAATGAGATGCAGTAGGTCAAACATCTGCGAGCGAGGGGATTTGTCGCTGGCGTATGCCCAGTGGTGAACTCGTTGGGCTCTCACCACCATATTCACTCCCAGGCATTCTAAGATCTGTCTTTAGCTTGACATATTCCTTGGGATCCTGCAATGCCAAGTCGTAATATGCGTTTTGTGGTTCACCCGACAAATATGGCACCAGAGGCTCTGCCCACTGTTCTGATGGAAGTCTCTCCCGATCAGACACCCTCTCAAAGACTGTCAGAAAGGCTTCTACATCATCCCCGGGGGTCATCTTCTGGATGGCCTGTCTTATTGCCTTCCTGACATGTGAGTCATCAGTTGGCCCTGGGGGTGGGGCAGTCGCTCTGCCTTGGATGGCGTCCTCCAAAAGCAGTATCTGATGTTGCTGCTCCTGCTGGTGCTGCTGCTGCGCCTTTTGCTGCAACTGGATCTGTTGTAGTAACAGTCTGGTCGTCTCCTGTTGAGCTTGCTGCTGATGCTGCAAGATCTTCTGTAGCTGTAGCTCCCGGTGTTGCTGTAATTGTTGCAGGTGCTGCTGTTGTTGCTGCTGCTGGCTCTGGATTACATGCTTAATAAGCTCCTCCATGTTGCCGGACATCTCTGACAGGCTGACGGCATTCACCCAGGACATCCACCATTTTCTGTGGCAGGTACATGTGTTCCTGGATCTTTGCCCGCATTCTCCACCAACTGTGGTAAAGCGACTTACTCGGCTCTCCAGAGGCAGACACAGGACACACGGTTTGGGTTAACTTCCTGATGGTTTATTCTGTGGCATAAACTCCAGCAGTGTCCCATAAAAATAAACAGACCCTCTCGGGGTTAACGGCAAAAACAAAACGATAAGGTATGACAGAGTCCAATAGTAAGCGAGGCTCTGCCCACTGCAGGTAACACAGTGAAGTCTTCAGCAACACCAGTCCTCCAGTGTTGCGCTCTGGTTTCACCCAAACACAGCCTGGAGACTTCACTCTCCAGACCACACACACTCCAGAGGAACAAAGATGACTGAGCATTTAACCCCTGCTTAGACGCACTGAGGGGAGGTAGGGGGATGGCCTCCCACCCTCTTTGCCAATCCCATAAAACCACAACCATTTAAGAGAGTTAACCCCCTAGCATATAACATGCTGGCAGAAATTCAGTAGGTTTCAGTTCACACAGGAGACCAACCTGAGTGACTCATACCTCCCCTCATATATCAGACCAGTGACTGTCACACCCCATTCACATACCTGTATGATACCACACCCCATACACACTGCTTTATGATACTGCACCCCATACACACACCTGCATTATACTGCACCGCATGCACAAACCTGTATGATACTGCCCCCATACACACACCTGTATGATACTGCACCCCATACACACACCTGTATGATACTGCACCCCATGCACACACCTGTATGATACTGTATCCCATACACACACCTGTATGATACTGCACCCCATGCACACACCTGTATGATACTGTATCCCATGCACACACCTGTATGATACTGCCCCCATACACACACCTGTTTGATACTGCCCCCATACACACACCTGTTTGATACTGCCCCCATTAACACACCTGTATGATACTGCCCCCATACACACACCTGTATGATACTGCCCCCATACACACACCTGTATGATACTGCCCCCATACACACACCTGTATGATACTGCACCCGATACACACACCTGTATGATATTGCCCCCTTACACACACCTGCATTATACTACACCCCATACACACACCTGTATGATACTGCACCCTATACACACACCTGTATGATACTGCACCGCATCCTCACACCTGTACGATACTGCACCCCTACACACACCTGTATGATACTACACCCCATACACACACCTGTATGATACTGCACCGCATCCACACACCTGTATGATACTGCCCCATACACACACCTGTATGATACTGCACCCTATACACACACCTGTATGATACTGTACCCCATACACACACCTGTATGATACTATACCCCATACACACTCCTGTATGATACTGCCCCCATACACAAACCTGTATGATACTGCCCCCCATACACACACCTGTATGATACTGTATCCCATACACACACCTGTATGATACTGTATCCCATACACACACCTGTATGATACTGCCCCCCATACACACACCTGTATGATACTGCACCGCATCGACACACCTGTATGATACTGTCCCATACACACACCTGTATGATACTGCACCCTATACACACACCTGTATGATACTACACCCCATCCACACACCTGTATGATACTGCCCCATACACACACCTGTATGATACTGCCCCCATAAACACACCTGTATGATACTGCCCCCATACACACTCCTGAATGATACTGCACCCCATACACACACCTGTATGATACTGCCCCCATACACACACCTGTATGATACTGCCCCCATACACACACCTGTATGATACTACACCCTATACACACACCTGTATGATACTGCACCGCATGCACACACCTGTATGATACTACACCCCATACACACACCTGTATGATACTACACCCCATACAAACACCTGTATGATACTGCACCCCATACACACACCTGTATGATACTACACCCCATACACACACCTGTATGATACTGCACCGCATGCACACACCTGTATGATACTGCCCCCATACACACACCTGTATGATACTGTACCCCATACACACACCTGTATGATACTGCCCCCATACACACACCTGTATGATACTGTACCCCATACACACACCCCTATGATACTGTACCCCATACACACACCTGTATGATACTGTACCCCATACACACACCTGTATGATACTGTACCCCATACACACTCCTGTATGATACTGCCCCCATACACACACCTGTATGATACTGCCCCCCATACACACACCTGTATGATACTGTACCCCATACACACACCTGTATGATACTGCACCGCATGCACATACCTATATGATACTGCCCCCATACACACACCTGTATGATACTGCCCCCCCACACACCTGTATGATACTGCCCCCATACACAAACCTGTATGATACTGCACCCCATACACACATACCTGTATGATACTGCCCCCCATACACACACCTGTATGATACTGCACCCCATACACAAACCTGTATGATACTGCCCCCCATACACACACCTGTATGATACTACCCCCCATACACACACCTGTATTATACCGCACACCATACACACACCTGTATGATACTACCCCCCATACACACACCTGTATGATACTGCCCCCATACACACACCTGTATGATACTGCCCCCATAAACACACCTGTATAATACTGCCCCCATACACACACCTGTATGATACTGCCCCAATACACATACCTGTGTAACACTGCCCCCATACACACCTGTATGATACTGCCCCATACACACACCTGTATGATACTGCCCCCATACACACACCTGTATGATACTGCCCGCCATACACACACCTGTATGATACTGCACCCCAAACACACACCTGTGTAATACTGCCCCCATACACACCTGTATGATACTGCCCCATACACACACCTGTATTATACTGCACCCCATACACACACCTGTGTGATACTGCTCCTCATACACACACCTGTATGATACTGGCCCCATACACACCTGTATGAAACTGCCCCATACACACACCTTTATTATACTGCACCCCATACACACACCTGTGATACTGCACCCCATACACACACCTGTATGATACTGCCCCCCATACACACACCTGTATGATACTGCCCCCATACACACACCTGTATGATACTGCCCCATACACACACCTGTATGATACTGGCCCCCATACACACACCTGTATGATACTGCTCCCATACACACACCTGTATGATACTGCCCCCCCATATACACACCTGTATGATACTGCACCCCATACACACACCTGTATGAAACTGCACTCCATACACACACCTGTATGATACTGCCCCCTATACACACAACTGTATGATACTGCCCCCCATACACATACCTGTATGATACTGCACCCCATACACACACCTGTATGATACGGCCCCCATACACACACCTGTATGATACTGCACCCCATACACACACCTGTATGATACTGCCCCCATACACACACCTGTATGATACTGCCCCCATACACACACCTGTATGATACTGCCCCCATACACACACCTGTATGGTACTGCCCCCATACACACACCTGTATGATACTGCCCCCGTACACACACCTGTATGATACTGCCCCCCATACACACACCTGTGTGATACTGCTCCTCATACACACACCTGTATGATACTGCACCGCATGCACACACCTGTATGATACTGCCCCCATACACATTCCTGTATGATACTGCCCCCATACACACACCTGTATGATACTGCACCCCATGCACACACCTGTATGATACTGTATCCCATACACACACCTGTATGATACTGCGCCTCATACACATACCTGTATGATACTGCCCCCATACACACACCTGTATGATACTGCCCCCCCACATAAATGTATGATACTGCCCCCATACACACACCTGTATGATACTGCACCGCATGCACACACCTATATGATACTGCACCCCATACACAAACCTGTATAATACTGCTCCCCATTCACACACCTGTATACTACCCCCCATACACACACCTGTATGATACTGCACACCATACACACACCTGTATGATACTACCCCCCATACACACACCTGTATGATACTGCCCCCCATACACACACCTGTATGATACTGCCTCCATACACACACCTGTATGATACTGCCCCCCATACACACACCTGTATGATACTGCCCCCATACACATACCTGTGTAATACTGCCCCCATACACACCTGTATACTGCCCCATACACACACCTGTATGATACTGCCCACATACACACACCTGTATGATACTGCACCGCATGCACACACCTGTATGATACTGCCCCCATACACATACCTGTGTAATACTGCCCCCATACACACCTGTATGATACTGCCCCATACACACACCTGTATGATACTGCCCCCATACACACTCCTGTATGATACTGCCCCCATACACACATCTGTATGATACTGCCCCCCATACACACACCTGTATGATACTGTATCCCATACACACACCTGTATGATACTGCACCCCATACACACACCTGTGTAATACTGCCCCCATACACACCTGTATGATACTGCTCCTCATACACACACCTGTATAATACTGCACCCTATACACACACCTGTATTATACTGCCCCCCATACACACACCTGTATGATACTGCCCCCATACACACACCTGTATGATACTGCTCCCCATACACACACTTGTATGATACTGCCCCCATACACATACCTGTATGATACTGCACCCCATACACACACCTGTGTAATACTGCCCCCATACACACACCTGTATGATACTGCACCCCATACACACACCTGTATGATACTGCCCCCCATACACACACCTGTATGATACTGCCCCCATACACACACCTGTATGATACTGCCCCCATACACACACCTGTATGGTACTGCCCCCATACACACACCTGTATGATACTGCCCCCGTACACACACCTGTATGATACTGCCCCCCATACACACACCTGTATGATACTGCACCCCATACACACACCTGTGTGATACTGCTCCTCATACACACACCTGTATGATACTGCCCCCCCTACACACACCTGTATGATACTGCACCGCATGCACACACCTGTATGATACTGCCCCCATACACATTCCTGTATGATACTGCCCCCATACACACACCTGTATGATACTGCACCCCATGCACACACCTGTATGATACTGTATCCCATACACACACCTGTATGATACTGCGCCTCATACACATACCTGTATGATACTGCCCCCATACACACACCTGTATGATACTGCCCCCCCACATAAATGTATGATACTGCCCCCATACACACACCTGTATGATACTGCACCGCATGCACACACCTATATGATACTGCACCCCATACACAAACCTGTATAATACTGCTCCCCATTCACACACCTGTATGATACTACCCCCCATACACACACCTGTATGATACTGCACACCATACACACACCTGTATGATACTACCCCCCATACACACACGTGTATGATACTGCCCCCCATACACACAACTGTATGATACTGCCTCCATACACACACCTGTATGATACTGCCCCCCATACACACACCTGTATGATACTGCCCCCATACACATACCTGTGTAATACTGCCCCCATACACACCTGTATACTGCCCCATACACACACCTGTATGATACTGCCCCCATACACACACCTGTATGATACTGCACCGCATGCACACACCTGTATGATACTGCCCCCATACACATACCTGTGTAATACTGCCCCCATACACACCTGTATGATACTGCCCCATACACACACCTGTATGATACTGCCCCCATACACACTCCTGTATGATACTGCCCCCATACACACATCTGTATGATACTGCCCCCCATACACACACCTGTGTAATACTGCCCCCATACACACCTGTATGATACTGCTCCTCATACACACACCTGTATAATACTGCACCCTATACACACACCTGTATTATACTGCCCCCCATACACACACCTGTATGATACTGCCCCCATATACACACCTGTATGATACTGCTCCCCATACACACACTTGTATGATACTGCCCCCATACACATACCTGTATGATACTGCACCCCATACACACACCTGTGTAATACTGCCCCCATACACACCTGTATGATACTGCTCCTCATACACACACCTGTATAATACTGCACCCTATACACACACCTGTATTATACTGCCCCCCATACACACACCTGTATGATACTGCCCCCATATACACACCTGTATGATACTGCTCCCCATACACACACTTGTATGATACTGCCCCCATACACACACCTGTATGATACTGCACCCCATACACACACCTGTATGATACTGCCCCCCATACACACACCTGTATGATACTGCTCCCATACACACACCTGTATGATACTGCCCCCATACACACACCTGTATGATACTGCCCCCATACACATACCTGTATGATACTGCACCCCATACACACACCTGTATGATACTGCCCCATACACACACCTGTTTGATACTGCTCCTCACACACACACCTGAAAGATACTGCACCCTATACACACACCTGTATTATACTGCCCCCCATACACACACCTGTATGATACTGCCCCCATACACACACCTGTATGATACTGCTCCCCATACACACACTTGTATGATACTGCCCCCATACACACACCTGTATGATACTGCCCCCATACACACACCTGTATGATACTGCCCCCATACACACACCTGTATGATACTGCACCCCATACACACACCTGTATGATACTGCCCCCCATACACACACCTGTATGATACTGCCCCAATACACACACCTGTATGATACTGCCCCCATACACACACCTGTATGATACTGCCCCCATACACATACCTGTATGATACTGCACTCCATACACACACCTGTATGATACTGCCCCATACACACACCTGTATGATACTGCTCCTCACACACACACCTGAAAGATACTGCCCCCCATACACACACCTGTATGATACTGCCCCCCATACACACACCTGTATGATACTGGCCCCCATACACACCTGTATGATACTTCTCCTCATACACACACCTGTATGATACTGCCGCCCATACACACACCTGTATGATACTGCCCCATACACACACCTGTATGATACTGCCCCCGTACACACACCTGTTTGAAACTGCCCCCCATACACACACCTGTATGATACTGCTCCTCATACACACACCTGTATGATAATGCCCCCATACACACACCTGTATGCTACTGCACCCCATACACACACCTGTAAGATACTGCCCCATACACACACCTGTATGATACTGCCCCCGTACACACACCTGTTTGAAACTGCCCCCCATACACACACCTGTATGCTACTGAACCCCATACACACACCTGTATGATAATGCCCCCATACACACACCTGTATGCTACTGCACCCCATACACACACCTGTAAGATACTGCCCCCATACACACACCTGTATGATACTGCCCCCATACACACACCTGTTTGAAACTGCCCCCATACACACACCTGTATGCTACTGCACCCCATACACACACCTGTATGATACTGCCCCCATACACACACCTGTTTGATACTGCACCCCATACACACACCTGTGTAATACTGCCCCATACACACACCTATATGATACTGCACCCCATATACACACCTGTGTAATGCTGCCCCCCATACACACATCTGTATGATACTGCACATATACACACACCTGTATGATACTGCCCCCTATACACACACCTGTATGATACTGTACAGCATACACACACCTGAAGATACTGCCCCATACACACACCTGTATGATACTGCCCCCATACACACACCTGTATGCTACTGCACCCCATACACACACCTGTATAATACTGCCCCCATACACACACCTGTATGATACTGCCCCCATACACACACCTGTATGATACTGCCCCCCATACACACACCTGTATGATACTGCCCCCATACACACACCTGTATGATACTGCCCCCATACACACCTGTATGATACTGCCCCCATACACACACCTGTATGCTACTGCACCCCATACACACACCTGTATGATACTGCCCCCATACACACACCTGTATGCTACTGCACCCCATACACACACCTGTATGATACTGCCCCCATACACACACCTGTATGATACTGCCCCCATACACACACCTGTATGATACTGCAATCCATACACACACCTGTTTGATACTGCCCCCATACACACACCTGTATGATACTGCCTCCATACACACACCTGTATGATACTGCCCCCCATACACACACCTGTATGATACTGCCCCCATACACATACCTGTGTAATACTGCCCCCATACACACCTGTATGATACTGCCCCATACACACACCTGTATGATACTGCCCCCATACACACACCTGTATGATACTGCACCGCATGCACACACCTGTATGATACTGCCCCCATACACACTCCTGTATGATACTGCCCCCATACACACATCTGTATGATACTGCCCCCCATACACACACCTGTATGATACTGTATCCCATACACACACCTGTATGATACTGCACCCCATACACACCTGTATGATACTGCTCCTCATACACACACCTGTATGATACTGCACCCTATACACACACCTGTATGATACTGCCCCCCATACACACACCTGTATGATACTGCCCCCATACACACACCTGTATGATACTGCTCCCCATACACACACTTGTATGATACTGCCCCCATACACATACCTGTATGATACTGCACCCCATACACACACCTGTGTAATACTGCCCCCATACACACCTGTATGATACTGCCCCCTTCACACACCTGTATGATACTGCCCCCATACACACACCTGTATGATATTGCCCCCATACACACACCTGTATGATACTGCTCCTCATACACACACCTGTATGATACTGCCCCCCCATACACACACCTGTATGATACTGCCCCCATACACACACCTGTATGATACTGCCCCATACACACACCTGTATGATACTGCCCCCCATACACACACCTGTATGATACTGCCCCCCCATACACACACCTGTATGATACTGCCCCCCATACACACACCTGTATGATACTGCTCCCCATACACACACCTGTATGATACTGCCCCTATACACACACCTGTATGATACTGCCCCCATACACACACCTGTATGATACTGCCCCCATACACACACCTGTATGATACTGCCCCCATACACACACCTGTATGATACTGCCCCCGTACACACACCTGTATGATACTGCCCCCCATACACACACCTGTATGATACTGCACCCCATACACACACCTGTGTGATACTGCTCCTCATACACACCCCTGTATGATACTGCCCCCCCTACACACACCTGTATGATACTGCACCGCATGCACACACCTATATGATACTGCACCCCATACACATACCTGTATGATACTGCTCCCCATTCACACACCTGTATGATACTACCCCCCATACACACACCTGTATGATACTGCACACCATACACACACCTGTATGATACTACCCCCCATACACACACCTGTGTGATACTGCCCCCCATACACACACCTGTATGATACTGCCTCCATACACACACCTGTATGATGCTGCCCCCCATAAACACACCTGTATGATACTGCCCCCATACACATACCTGTGTAATACTTCCCCCATACACACCTGTATGATACTGCCACATACACACACCTGTATGATACTGCCCCCATACACACACCTGTATGATACTGCACCGCATGCACACACCTGTATGATACTGCCCCCATACACACTCCTGTATGATACTGCCCCCATACACACATCTGTATGATACTGCCCCCCATACACACACCTGTATGATACTGTATCCCATACACACACCTGTATGATACTGCACCCCATACACACACCTGTGTAATACTGCCCCCATACACACCTGTATGATACTGCTCCTCATACACACACCTGTATGATACTGCACCCTATACACACACCTGTATGATACTGCCCCCCATACACACACCTGTATGATACTGCCCCCATACACACACCTGTATGATACTGCTCCCCATACACACACTTGTATGATACTGCCCCCATACACATACCTGTATGATACTGCACCCCATACACACACCTGTGTAATACTGCCCCCATACACACCTGTATGATACTGCCCCATACACACACCTGTATGATACTGCCCCCATACACACACCTGTATGATACTGCCCCCATACACACACCTGTATGATACTGCTCCTCATACACACACCTGTATGATACTGACCCCCATACACACACCTGTATGATACTGCCCCCATACACACACCTGTATGATACTGCCCCCATACACACACCTGTATGATACTGCCCCCCATACACACACCTGTATGATACTGACCCCCCATACACACACCTGTATGATACTGCCCCCCATACACACACCTGTATGATACTGCTCCCCATACACACACCTGTATGATACTGCCCCCTTACACATACCTGTATGATACTGCACCCCATACACACACCTGTATGATACTGCCCCATACACACACCTGTATGATACTGCTCCTCACACACACACCTGAAAGATACTGCCCCCCATACACACACCTGTATGATACTACACCCCATACACACACCTGTATGATACTGCCCCACATACACACACCTGTATGATACTGGCCCCCATACACACCTGTATACTGCCCCATACACACACCTGTATGATACTGCCCCCATACACACACCTGTATGATACTGCACCGCATGCACACACCTGTATGATACTGCCCCCATACACATACCTGTGTAATACTGCCCCCATACACACCTGTATGATACTGCCCCATACACACACCTGTATGATACTGCCCCCATACACACTCCTGTATGATACTGCCCCCATACACACATCTGTATGATACTGCCCCCCATAGACACACCTGTGTAATACTGCCCCCATACACACCTGTATGATACTGCTCCTCATACACACACCTGTATAATACTGCACCCTATACACACACCTGTATTATACTGCCCCCCATACACACACCTGTATGATACTGCCCCCATATACACACCTGTATGATACTGCTCCCCATACACACACTTGTATGATACTGCCCCCATACACATACCTGTATGATACTGCACCCCATACACACACCTGTGTAATACTGCCCCCATACACACCTGTATGATACTGCTCCTCATACACACACCTGTATAATACTGCACCCTATACACACACCTGTATTATACTGCCCCCCATACACACACCTGTATGATACTGCCCCCATATACACACCTGTATGATACTGCTCCCCATACACACACTTGTATGATACTGCCCCCATACACACACCTGTATGATACTGCACCCCATACACACACCTGTATGATACTGCCCCCCATACACACACCTGTATGATACTGCTCCCATACACACACCTGTATGATACTGCCCCCATACACACACCTGTATGATACTGCCCCCATACACATACCTGTATGATACTGCACCCCATACACACACCTGTATGATACTGCCCCATACACACACCTGTTTGATACTGCTCCTCACACACACACCTGAAAGATACTGCACCCTATACACACACCTGTATTATACTGCCCCCCATACACACACCTGTATGATACTGCCCCCATACACACACCTGTATGATACTGCTCCCCATACACACACTTGTATGATACTGCCCCCATACACACACCTGTATGATACTGCCCCCATACACACACCTGTATGATACTGCCCCCATACACACACCTGTATGATACTGCACCCCATACACACACCTGTATGATACTGCCCCCCATACACACACCTGTATGATACTGCCCCCATACACACACCTGTATGATACTGCCCCCATACACACACCTGTATGATACTGCCCCCATACACATACCTGTATGATACTGCACTCCATACACACACCTGTATGATACTGCCCCATACACACACCTGTATGATACTGCTCCTCACACACACACCTGAAAGATACTGCCCCCCATACACACACCTGTATGATACTACACCCCATACACACACCTGTATGATACTGCCCCCCATACACACACCTGTATGATACTGGCCCCCATACACACCTGTATGATACTTCTCCTCATACACACACCTGTATGATACTGCCGCCCATACACACACCTGTATGATACTGCCCCATACACACACCTGTATGATACTGCCCCCGTACACACACCTGTTTGAAACTGCCCCCCATACACACACCTGTATGATACTGCTCCTCATACACACACCTGTATGATAATGCCCCCATACACACACCTGTATGCTACTGCACCCCATACACACACCTGTAAGATACTGCCCCATACACACACCTGTATGATACTGCCCCCGTACACACACCTGTTTGAAACTGCCCCCCATACACACACCTGTATGCTACTGAACCCCATACACACACCTGTATGATAATGCCCCCATACACACACCTGTATGCTACTGCACCCCATACACACACCTGTAAGATACTGCCCCCATACACACACCTGTATGATACTGCCCCCATACACACACCTGTTTGAAACTGCCCCCATACACACACCTGTATGCTACTGCACCCCATACACACACCTGTATGATACTGCCCCCATACACACACCTGTTTGATACTGCACCCCATACACACACCTGTGTAATACTGCCCCATACACACACCTATATGATACTGCACCCCATATACACACCTGTGTAATACTGCCCCCCATACACACATCTGTATGATACTGCACATATACACACACCTGTATGATACTGCCCCCTATACACACACCTGTATGATACTGTACAGCATACACACACCTGAAGATACTGCCCCATACACACACCTGTATGATACTGCCCCCATACACACACCTGTATGCTACTGCACCCCATACACACACCTGTATAATACTGCCCCCATACACACACCTGTATGATACTGCCCCCATACACACACCTGTATGATACTGCCCCCCATACACACACCTGTATGATACTGCCCCCATACACACACCTGTATGATACTGCCCCCATACACACCTGTATGATACTGCCCCCATACACACACCTGTATGCTACTGCACCCCATACACACACCTGTATGATACTGCCCCCATACACACACCTGTATGCTACTGCACCCCATACACACACCTGTATGATACTGCCCCCATACACACACCTGTATGATACTGCCCCCATACACACACCTGTATGATACTGCAATCCATACACACACCTGTTTGATACTGCCCCCATACACACACCTGTATGATACTGCCTCCATACACACACCTGTATGATACTGCCCCCCATACACACACCTGTATGATACTGCCCCCATACACATACCTGTGTAATACTGCCCCCATACACACCTGTATGATACTGCCCCATACACACACCTGTATGATACTGCCCCCATACACACACCTGTATGATACTGCACCGCATGCACACACCTGTATGATACTGCCCCCATACACACTCCTGTATGATACTGCCCCCATACACACATCTGTATGATACTGCCCCCCATACACACACCTGTATGATACTGTATCCCATACACACACCTGTATGATACTGCACCCCATACACACCTGTATGATACTGCTCCTCATACACACACCTGTATGATACTGCACCCTATACACACACCTGTATGATACTGCCCCCCATACACACACCTGTATGATACTGCCCCCATACACACACCTGTATGATACTGCTCCCCATACACACACTTGTATGATACTGCCCCCATACACATACCTGTATGATACTGCACCCCATACACACACCTGTGTAATACTGCCCCCATACACACCTGTATGATACTGCCCCCTTCACACACCTGTATGATACTGCCCCCATACACACACCTGTATGATATTGCCCCCATACACACACCTGTATGATACTGCTCCTCATACACACACCTGTATGATACTGCCCCCCCATACACACACCTGTATGATACTGCCCCCATACACACACCTGTATGATACTGCCCCATACACACACCTGTATGATACTGCCCCCCATACACACACCTGTATGATACTGCCCCCCCATACACACACCTGTATGATACTGCCCCCCATACACACACCTGTATGATACTGCTCCCCATACACACACCTGTATGATACTGCCCCTATACACACACCTGTATGATACTGCCCCCATACACACACCTGTATGATACTGCCCCCATACACACACCTGTATGATACTGCCCCCATACACACACCTGTATGATACTGCCCCCGTACACACACCTGTATGATACTGCCCCCCATACACACACCTGTATGATACTGCACCCCATACACACACCTGTGTGATACTGCTCCTCATACACACCCCTGTATGATACTGCCCCCCCTACACACACCTGTATGATACTGCACCGCATGCACACACCTGTATGATACTGCCCCATACACATTCCTGTATGATACTGCCCCCATACACACACCTGTATGATACTGCACCCCATGCACACACCTGTATGATACTGTATCCCATACACACACCTGTATGATACTGCGCCTCATACACATACCTGTATGATACTGCCCCCATACACACACCTGTATGATACTGTCCCACCACATACCTGTATGATACTGCCCCCATACACACACCTGTATGATACTGCACCGCATGCACACACCTATATGATACTGCACCCCATACACATACCTGTATGATACTGCTCCCCATTCACACACCTGTATGATACTACCCCCCATACACACACCTGTATGATACTGCACACCATACACACACCTGTATGATACTACCCCCCATACACACACCTGTGTGATACTGCCCCCCATACACACACCTGTATAATACTGCCTCCATACACACACCTGTATGATGCTGCCCCCCATAAACACACCTGTATGATACTGCCCCCATACACATACCTGTGTAATACTTCCCCCATACACACCTGTATGATACTGCCACATACACACACCTGTATGATACTGCCCCCATACACACACCTGTATGATACTGCACCGCATGCACACACCTGTATGATACTGCCCCCATACACACTCCTGTATGATACTGCCCCCATACACACATCTGTATGATACTGCCCCCCATACACACACCTGTATGATACTGTATCCCATACACACACCTGTATGATACTGCACCCCATACACACACCTGTGTAATACTGCCCCCATACACACCTGTATGATACTGCTCCTCATACACACACCTGTATGATACTGCACCCTATACACACACCTGTATGATACTGCCCCCCATACACACACCTGTATGATACTGCCCCCATACACACACCTGTATGATACTGCTCCCCATACACACACTTGTATGATACTGCCCCCATACACATACCTGTATGATACTGCACCCCATACACACACCTGTGTAATACTGCCCCCATACACACCTGTATGATACTGCCCCATACACACACCTGTATGATACTGCCCCCATACACACACCTGTATGATACTGCCCCCATACACACACCTGTATGATACTGCTCCTCATACACACACCTGTATGATACTGACCCCCATACACACACCTGTATGATACTGCCCCCATACACACACCTGTATGATACTGCCCCCATGCACACACCTGTATGATACTGCCCCCCATACACACACCTGTATGATACTGACCCCCCATACACACACCTGTATGATACTGCCCCCCATACACACACCTGTATGATACTGCTCCCCATACACACACCTGTATGATACTGCCCCCATACACATACCTGTATGATACTGCACCCCATACACACACCTGTATGATACTGCCCCATACACACACCTGTATGATACTGCTCCTCACACACACACCTGAAAGATACTGCCCCCCATACACACACCTGTATGATACTACACCCCATACACACACCTGTATGATACTGCCCCACATACACACACCTGTATGATACTGGCCCCCATACACACCTGTATGATACTGCTCCTCATACACACACCTGTATGATACTGCCCCCCATACACACACCTGTATGATACTGCCCCCATACACACACCTGTATGATACTGCCCCCCATACACACACCTGTATGATACCGCCCCCCATACACACAGCTGTATGATACTGCTCCCCATACACACACCTGTATGATACTGCCCCCCATACACATACCTGTATGATACTGCACCCCATACACACACCTGTGTAATACTGCCCCCATACACACCTGTATGATACTGTTCCTCATACACACACCTGTATGATACTGCCCCCCCATACACACACCTGTATGATACTGCCCCCATACACATCTGTATGATACTGCTCCTCATACACACACCTGTATGATACTGCCCCATACACACACCTGTATGATACTGCACCCCATACACACACCTGTATGATACTGCCCCCATACACATCTGTATGATACTGCTCCTCATACACACACCTGTATGATACTGCCCCATACACACACCTGTATGATACTGCCCCCATACACACACCTGTATGATACTGCCCCCATACACACCTGTATGATACTGCCCAATACACACACCTGTATGCTACTGCACCCCATACACACACCTGTATGATACTGCCCCCATACACACACCTGTATGCTACTGCACCCCATACACACACCTGTATGATACTGCCCCCATACGCACACCTGTATGATACTGCCCCCATACACACACCTGTATGATACTGCAATCCATACACACACCTGTTTGATACTGCCCCCATACACACACCTGTATGATACTGCCCCCATACACTCACCTGTATTATGCTGCACCCCATACACACACCTGTATGATACTGCCGCCCATACACACACCTATATGATACTGCCCCCATACACACACCTGTTTGATACTGCCCCCCATACACACACCTGTATGATACTGCCCCCATACACCCACCTGTTTGATACTGCCCCCCAAACACACACCTGTATGCTACTGCACCCCATACACACACCTGTAAGATACTGACCCATACACACACCTGTATGATACTGCCCCCATACACACACCTGATTGATACTGCCCCCATACACACACCTGTTTGATACTGCCCCCCATACACACACCTGTATGATACTGCCCCCATACACCCACCTGTTTGATACTGCCCCCAAACACACACCTGTATGCTACTGCACCCCATACACACACCTGTAAGATACTGCCCCATACACACACCTGTTTGATACTGCCCCCATACACACACCTGTATGATACTGCCCCCATACACACACCTCTATGATACTGCCCCCATACACACACCAGTATGATACTGCCCCCATACACACACCTGTTTGATACTGCCCCCCATACACACACCTGTATGATACTGCCCCCATACACCCACCTGTTTGATACTGCACCCCATACACACACCTGTATGATACTGCACCCCATACACACACCTGTAAGATACTGCCCCATACACACACCTGTATGATACTGCCCCCGTACACACACCTGTTTGAAACTGCCCCCCATACACACACCTGTATGATACTGCACCCCATACACACACCTGTATGATAATGCCCCCATACACACACCTGTATGCTACTGCACCCCATACACACACCTGTAAGATACTGCCCCCATACACACACCTGTATGATACTGCCCCCATACACACGCCTGTTTGAAACTGCCTCCCATACACACACCTGTATGCTACTGCACCCCATACACACACCTGTATGATACTGCCCCCACACACACACCTGTTTGATACTGCACCCCATACACACACCTCTGTAATACTGCCCCATACACACACCTATATGATACTGCACCCCATTTACACACCTGTGTAATACTGCCCCCTATGCACACATCTGTATGATACTGCACCCATACACACACCTGTATGATACTGCACCCTATACACACACCTGTATGATACTGTACAGCATACACACACCTGAATGATACTGCCCCCATACACACACCTGTATGATACTGCCCCCATACACACACCTGTATGCTACTGCACCCCATACACACACCTGTATAATACTGCCCCCATACACACACCTGTATGATACTGCCCCCATACACACACCTGTATGATACTGCCCCCCATACACATACCTGTATGATACTGCCCCCATACACACACCTGTATGATAATGCCCCCATACACACCTGTATGATACTGCCCCCATACACACACCTGTATGCTACTGCACCCCATACACACACCTGTATGATACTGCCCCCATACACACACCTGTATGCTACTGCACCCCATACACACACCTGTATGATACTGCCCCCATACACACACCTGTATGATACTGCCCCCATACACACACCTGTATGATACTGCAATCCATACACACACCTGTTTGATACTGCCCCCATACACACACCTGTATGATACTGCCCCCATACTCTCACCTGTATTATACTGCACCCCATACACACACCTGTATGATACTGCCCCCCATACACACACCTGTATGATACTGCCCCCATACACACACCTGTTTGATACTGCCCCCCATACACACACCTGTATGATACTGCCCCCATAGACCCACCTGTTTGATACTGCCCCCCAAACACACACCTGTATGCTACTGCACCCCATACACACACCTGTAAGATACTTCCCCATACACACACCTGTATGATACTGCCCCCATACACACACCTGATTGATACTGACCCATACACACACCTGTTTGATACTGCCCCCCATACACACACCTGTATGACACTGCCCCCATACACCCACCTGTTTGATACTGCCCCCAAACACACACCTGTATGCTACTGCACCCCATACACACACCTGTAAGATACTGCCCCATACACACACCTGTTTGATACTGCCCCCATAAACACACCTGTATGATACTGCCCCCATACACACACCTGTATGATACTGCCCCCATACACACACCAGTATGATACTGCCCCCATACACACACCTGTTTGATACTGCCCCCCATACACACACCTGTATGATACTGCCCCCATACACCCACCTGTTTGATACTGCACCCCTTACACACACCTGTATGATACTGCACCCCATACACACACCTGTAAGATACTGCCCCATACACACACCTGTATGATACTGTCCCCATACACACACCTATTTGAAACTGCCCCCCATACACACACCTGTATGCTACTGCACCCCATACACACACCTGTATGATAATGCCCCCATACACACACCTGTATGATACTGCCCCCATACACACACCTGTTTGAAACTGCCCCCCATACACACACCTGTATGCTACTGCACCCCATACACACACCTGTATGATACTGCCCCCATACACACACCTGTTTGATACTGCACCCCATACACACACCTGTGTAATACTGCTGCATACACACACCTATATGATACTGCACCCCATATACACACCTGTGTAATACTGCCCCCCATACACACATCTGTATGATACTGCCCCCATACACACACCTGTATGATACTGCCCCCCATACACACACCTGTATGATACTGGCCCCCATACACACACCTGTATGATACTGCTCCCATACACACACCTGTATGATACTGCCCCCCCATATACACACCTGTATGATACTGCACCCCATACACACACCTGTATGAAACTGCACTCCATACACACACCTGTATGATACTGCCCCCTATACACACACCTGTATGATACTGCCCCCCATACACATACCTGTGTGATACTGCACCCCATACACACACCTGTATGATACGGCCCCCATACACACACCTGTATGATACTGCACCCCATACACACACCTGTATGATACTGCCCCCATACACACACCTGTATGATACTGCCCCAATACACACACCTGTATGATACTGCCGCCATACACACACCTGTATGATACTGCCCCCATACACACACCTGTATGATACTGCCCCCATACACACACCTGTATGATACTGCCCCCGTAGACACACCTGTATGATACTGCCCCCATACACACACCTGTATGATACTGCACCCCATACACACACCTGTGTGATACTGCTCCTCATACACACACCTGTATGATACTGCCCCCCCTACACACACCTGTATGATACTGCCCCCCATACACACACCTGTATGATACTGCACCCCATACACACACCTGTGTGATACTGCTCCTCATACACACACCTGTATGATACTGCCCCCCCTACACACACCTGTATGATACTGCACCGCATGCACACACCTGTATGATACTGCCCCCATACACATTCCTGTATGATACTGCCCCCGTACACACACCTGTATGATACTGCACCCCATGCACACACCTGTATGATACTGTATCCCATACACACACCTGTATGATACTGCGCCTCATACACATACCTGTATGATACTGCCCCCATACACACACCTGTATGATACTGCCCCCCCACATACCTGTATGATACTGCCCCCATACACACACCTGTATGATACTGCACCGCATGCACACACCTATATGATACTGCACCCCATACACAAACCTGTATAATACTGCACCCCATACACATACCTGTATGATACTGCTCCCCATTCACACACCTGTATGATACTACCCCCCATACACACACCTGTATGATACTGCACACCATACACACACCTGTATGATACTACCCCCCATACACACACCTGTATGATACTGCCCCCCATACACACACCTGTATGATACTGCCTGCATACACACACCTGTATGATACTGGCCCCATCCACACACCTGTATGATACTGCCCCCATACACATACCTGTGTAATACTGCCCCCATACACACCTGTATGATACTGCCCCATACACAAACCTGTATGATACTGCCCCCATACACACACCTGTATGATACTGCACCGCATGCACACACCTGTATGATACTGCCCCCATACACACTCCTGTATGATACTGCCCCCATACACACATCTGTATGATACTGCCCCCCATACACACACCTGTATGATACTGTATCCCATACACACACCTGTATGATACTGCACCCCATACACACACCTGTGTAATACTGCCCCCATACACACCTGTATGATACTGCTCCTCATACACACACCTGTATGATACTGCACCCTATACACACACCTGTATGATACTGCCCCCACACACACACCTGTATGATACTGCCCCCATACACACACCTGTATGATACTGCTCCCCATACACACACTTGTATGATACTGCCCCCATACACATACCTGTATGATACTGCACCCCATACACACACCTGTGTAATACTGCCCTCATACACACCTGTATGATACTGCCCCCATACACACACCTGTATGATACTGCCCCCATACACACACCTGTATGATACTGCTCCTCATACACACACCTGTATTATACTGCCCCCCATACACACACCTGTATGATACTGCCCCCATACACACACCTGTATGATACTGCCCCCATACACACACCTGTATGATACTGCCCCCCCATACACACACCTGTATGATACTGCCCCCCATACACACACCTGTATGATACTGCTCCCCATGCACACACCTGTATGATACTGCCCCCATACACATACCTGTATGATACTGCACCCCATACACACACCTGTATGATACTGCCCCCCATACACACACCTGTATGATACTACACCCCATACACACACCTGTATGATACTGCCCCCCATACACACACCTGTATGATACTGGCCCCCATACACACCTGTATGATACTGCTCCTCATACACACACCTGTATGATACTGCCCCCCATACACAAACCTGTATGATACTGCCCCAATACACACACCTGTATGATACTGCCCCCCATACACACACCTGTATGATACCGCCCCCCATACACACACCTGTATGATACTGCTCCCCATACACACACCTGTATGATACTGCCCCCCATACACATACCTGTATGATACTGCACCCCATACACACACCTGTGTAATACTGCCCCCATACACACCTGTATGATACTGTTCCTCATACACACACCTGTATGATACTGCCCCCCATACACACACCTGAATGAAACTGCCCCCCCATATACACACCTGTATGATACTGCCCCCCATACACACACCTGTATGATACTGCCCCCATACACATCTGTTTGATACTGCTCCTCATACACACACCTGTATGATACTGCCCCATACACACACCTGTATGATACTGCACCCCATACACACACCTTTATGATATTGCCCCCCATACACACACCTGTATGATACTGCCCCCATACACACACCTGTATGATACTGCCCCATACACACCTGTATGATACTGCCCCCATACACACACCTGTATGCTACTGCACCCCATACACACACCTGTATGATACTGCCCCCATACACACACCTGTATGCTACTGCACCCCATACACACACCTGTATGATACTGCCCCCATACACACACCTGTATGATACTGCCCCCATACACACACCTGTATGATACTGCAATCCATACACACACCTGTTTGATACTGCCCCCATACACACACCTGTATGATACTGCCCCCATACACTCACCTGTATTATGCTGCACCCCATACACACACCTGTATGATACTGCCCCCCATACACACACCTGTATGATACTGCCCCCATACACACACCTGTTTGATACTGCCCCCCATACACACACCTGTATGATACTGCCCCCATACACCCACCTGTTTGATACTGCCCCCAAACACACACCTGTATGCTACTGCACCCCATACACACACCTGTAAAATACTGACCCATACACACACCTGTATGATACTGCCCCCATACACACACCTGATTGATACTGCCCCCATACACACACCTGTTTGATACTGCCCCCCATACACACACCTGTATGATACTGCCCCCATACACCCACCTGTTTGATACTGCCCCCAAACACACACCTCTATGCTACTGCACCCCATACACACACCTGTAATATATTGCCCCATACACACACCTGTATGATACTGCCCCCGTACACACACCTGTTTGAAACTGCCCCCCATACACACCTGTATGCTACTGGACCCCATACACACACCTGTATGATAATGCCCCCATACACACACCTGCATGCTACTGCACCCCATACACACACCTGTAAGATACTGCCCCCATACACACACATGTATGATACTGCACCCATACACACATCTGTTTGATACTGCACCCCATACACACACCTGTGTAATACTGCCCCATACACACACCTATATGATACTGCACCCCATATACACACCTGTGTAATACTGCCCCCCATACACACACCTGTATGATACTGCACCCATACACACACCTGTATGATACTGCACCCTATACACACACCTGTATGATACTGTACAGCATACACACACCTGAATGATACTGTCCCCATACACACACCTGTATGATACTGCCCCCATACACACACCTGTATGCTACTGCACCCCATACACACACCTGTATAATACTGCCCCCATACACACACCTGTATGATACTGCCCCCATACACACACCTGTATGATACTGCCCCCCATACACACACCTGTATGATACTGCCCCCATACACACACCTGTATGATACTGCCCCCATACACACCTGTATGATACTGCCCCCATACACACACCTGTATGCTACTGCACCCCATACACACACCTGTATGATACTGCCCCCATACACACACCTGTATGCTACTGCACCCCATACACACACCTTTATGATACTGCCCCCATACACACACCTGTATGATACTGCCCTCATACACACACCTGTATGATACTGCAATCCATACACACACCTGTTTGATACTGCCCCCATACACACACCTGTATGATACTGCCCCCATACACACACCTGTATGATACTGCACCCCATACACACACCTGTATGATACTGCCCCCCATACACACACCTGTATGATACTGCCCCCATACACACACCTGTTTGATACTGCCCCCCATACACACACCTGTATGATACTGCCCCCATACACCCACCTGTTTGATACTGCCCCCCAAACACACACCTGTATGCTACTGCACCCCATACACACACCTGTATGATACTGCCCCCATACACCCACCTGTTTGATACTGCCCCCCAAACACACACCTGTATGCTACTGCACCCCATACACACACCGGTAAGATACTGCCCATACACACACCTGTATGATACTGCCCCCATACACACACCTGATTGATACTGCCCCCATACACACACCTGTTTGATACTGCCCCCCATACACACACCTGTATGATACTGCCCCCATACACCCACCTGTTTGATACTGCCCCCAAACACACACCTGTATGCTACTGCACCCCATACACACACCTGTAAGATACTGCCCCATACACACACCTGTTTGATACTGCCCCCATAAACACACCTGTATGATACTGCCCCCATACACACACCTGTATGATACTGCCCCCATACACACACCAGTATGATACTGCCCCCATACACACACCTGTTTGATACTGCACCCCTTACACACACCTGTATAATACTGCACCCCATACACACACCTGTTTGATACTGCACCCCTTACACACACCTGTATAATACTGCACCCCATACACACACCTGTAAGATACTGCCCCATACACACACCTGTATGATACTGCCCCCATACACACACCTATTTGAAACTGCCCCCCAAACACACACCTGTATGCTACTGCACCCCATACACACACCTGTATGATAATGCCCCCATACACACACCTGTATGCTACTGCACCCCATACACACACCTGTAAGATACTGCCCCCATACACACACCTGTATGATACTGCCCCCATACACACACCTGTTTGAAACTGCCCCCCATACACACACCTGTATGCTACTGCACCCCATACACACACCTGTATGATACTGCCCCCATACACACACCTGTGTAATACTGCTGCATACACACACCTATATGATACTGCACCCCATATACACACCTGTGTAATACTGCCCCCCATACACACATCTGTATGATACTGCCCCCATACACACACCTGTATGATACTGCACCCTATACACACACCTGTATGATACTGTACAGCATACACACACCTGAATGATACTGCCCCCATACACACACCTGTATGATACTGCCCCCATACACACACCTGTATGCTACTGCACCCCATACACACACCTGTAAGATACTGCCCCCATACACACACCTGTATGATACTGCCCTCATACACACACCTGTTTGAAACTGCCCCCCATACACACACCTGTGTAATACTGCCCCATATACACGCCTATATGCTACTGCACCCCATATACACACCTGTGTAATACTGCCCCCCATACACACACCTGTATGCTACTGCACCCCATACACACACCTGTATGATACTGCACCCCATACACACACCTGTGTAATACTGCCCCATACACACACCTATATGCTACTGCACCCCGTATACACACCTGTGTAATACTGCCCCCCATACACACATCTGTATGATACTGCCCCCCCATACACACACCTGTATGATACTGCCCACCATACACACACCTGTATGATACTGCACCCTATACACACACCTGTATGATACTGCACCCCTTACACACACCTGAATGATACTGCCCCCATACACACACCTGTATGATACTGCCCCCATACACACACCTGTCTGATACTGCTCCTCATACACACACCTGTATGAAACTGCCCCCATACACACACCTGTATGATACTGCCCCCATACACACACCTGTATGATACTGCCCCCATAAACACACCTGAATGATACTGCCCCCATACACACACCTGTATGATACTGCCCCCATACACACACCTGTTTGATACTGCTCCTCATACACACACCTGTATGATACTGCCCCATACACACAGCTGTTTGATACTGCTCCTCATACACACACCTGTATGATACTGCCCCCATACACACACCTGTTTGATACTGCACCCCATACACACACCTGTATGATACTGCCCCCATACACACACCTGTTTGAGACTGCACCCCATACTCACACCTGTATGATACTGTATCCCATACACACACCTGTATGATACTGTATCCCATACACACACCTGTTTGATACTGCCCCATACACACACCTGTATGATACTGCCCCATAAACATACCTGTATGATACTGCTCCTCATACACACACCTGTATGATACTGCCCCCATACACACACCTGTGTAATAGTGCCCCATACACACACCTGTATGATACTGCCCCCATACACACACCTGTGTAATAGTGCCCCATACACACACCTGTATGATACTGCCCCCATACACACCTGTTTGATACTGCACCCCATACATACACCTGTTTGATACTGCCCCATACACATACCTGTATGATACTGCCCCCATACACACACCTGTTTGATACTGCCCCATACACACACCTGTATGATACTGTACCCCATACAGACACCTGTATGATACTGTACCCCATACTCACACCTGTATGAAACTGCTCTTCATACACACACCTGTATGATACTGCTCCTCATGCACACTCCTGTATGATACTGCCCCCATTCATACACCTGTTTGATACTGCACCCCATACACACACCTGTGTTATACTGCCCCCATACACACACCTGTATGATACTGCCCCCATACACACACCTGTTTGATACTGCCCCCCATACACACACTTGTATAATACTGCACCCCATACACACACCTGTATGATACTGCCCCCATACACACACCTGTATGATACTGCCCCCATACACACACCTGTATGATACTGCACCCTATACACACACCTGAATGATACTGCACCCCATATACACACCTGTGTAATAGTACCCCATACACATACCTGTTTGATACTGCACCCCATACACACACCTGTATGATACTGCCCCCATACACACACCTGTTTGATACTGCCCCCATACACACACCTGTATAATACTGCACCCTACACACACCTGTATGATACTGCCCCCATACACACACCTGTTGATACTGCCCCCATACACACACCTGTATGATACTGCACCCCATACACACACCTGTGTAATACTGCCCCCATACACACACCTGTATGATACTGCCCCCATGCACACACCTGTTTGATACTGCCCCCCATACACACACCTGTATACTACTGCACCCCATACACACACCTGTATGATACTGCCCCCATACACACACCTGTTTGATACTGCCCCCATACATACACCTGTTTGATACTGCTCCTTATACACATACCTGTATGATACTGCACCCTATACACACACCTGTATGATACTGCACCCCATACACACACCTGTATGATACTGCCCTAATACACACACCTGTATGATACTGCACCACATACACACACCTGTATGATACTGCCCCCATACACACACCTGTATGATACTGCCCCTCATACACACACCTGTATGATACTGCACCCTATACACACACGTGTATGATACTGCCCCCATACACACACCTGTATGATACTGCCCCCATACACACACCTGTATGATACTGCCCCCATACACACACCTGTTTGATACTGCTCCTCATACACACACCTGTTTGATACTGCCCCCATACACACACCTGTTTGATACTGCCCCCCATACACACACCTGTATGATACTGCCCCCATACACACACCTGTATGATACTGCCCCCATACACACACCTGTATGATACTGCACCCCATACACACACCTGTATGATACTGCACCCCATACACACACCTGTATGATACTGCCCCCATACACACACCTGTATGATACTGCACCCCATACACACACCTGTATGATACTGCCCCCCATACACACACCTGTATGATACTGCCCCCCATACACACACCTGTATGATACTGCCCCCATACACACACCTGTTTGATACTGCCCCCCATACACACACCTGTATGATACTGCCCCCATACACCCACCTGTTTGATACTGCCCCCCAAACACATACCTGTATGCTACTGCACCCCATACACACACCTGTAAGATACTGCCCCATACACACACCTGTATGATACTGCCCCCATACACACACCTGATTGATACTGCCCCCATACACACACCTGTTTGATACTGCCCCCCATACACACACCTGTATGATACTGCCCCCATACACCCACCTGTTTGATACTGCCCCCAAACACACACCTGTATGCTACTGCACCCCATACACACACCTGTAAGATACTGCCCCATACACACACCTGTTTGATACTGCCCCATAAACACACCTGTATGATACTGCCCCCATACACACACCTGTATGATACTGCCCCCATACACACACCAGTATGATACTGCCCCCATACACACACCTGTTTGATACTGCCCCCCATACACACACCTGTATGATACTGCCCCCATACACCCACCTGTTTGATACTGCACCCCTTACACACACCTGTATGATACTGCACCCCATACACACCTGTTAGATACTGCCCCCATACACACACCTATTTGAAACTGCCCCCCATACACACACCTGTATGCTACTGCACCCCATACACACACCTGTATGATAATGCCCCCATACACACACCTGTATGATACTGCCCCCATACACACACCTGTTTGATACTGCACCCCATACACACACCTGTGTAATACTGCTGCATACACACACCTATATGATACTGCACCCCATATACACACCTGTGTAATACTGCCCCCCATACACACATCTGTATGATACTGCCCCCATACACACACCTGTATGATACTGCACCCTATACACACACCTGTATGATACTGTACAGCATACACACACCTGAATGATACTGCCCCCATACACACACCTGTATGATACTGCCCCCATACACACACCTGTATGCTACTGCACCCCATACACACACCTGTAAGATACTGCCCCCATACACACACCTGTATGATACTGCCCCCATACACACACCTGTTTGAAACTGCCCCCCATACACACACCTGTGTAATACTGCCCCCCATACACACATCTGTATGCTACTGCACCCCATACACACACCTGTATGATACTGCACCCCATACACACACCTGTGTAATACTGCCCCATACACACACCTATATGCTACTGCACCCCGTATACACACCTGTGTAATACTGCCCCCCACACACACATCTGTATGATACTGCCCCCCCATACACACACCTGTATGATACTGCCCCCCATACACACACCTGTATGATACTGCACCCTATACACACACCTGTATGATACTGCACCCCTTACACACACCTGAATGATACTGCCCCCATACACACACCTGTATGATACTGCCCCAATACACACACCTGTCTGATACTGCTCCTCATACACACACCTGTATGAAACTGCCCCCATACACACACCTGTATGATACTGGCCCCATACACACACCTGTATGATACTGCCCCATACACACAGCTGTTTGATACTGCTCCTCATACACACACCTGTATGATACTGCCCCCATACACACACCTGTTTGATACTGCCCCCCATACACACACCTGTTTGATACTGCACCCCATACACACACCTGTATGATACTGCCCCCATACACACACCTGTTTAATACTGCACCCCATACTCACACCTGTATGATACTGTATCCCATACACACACCTGTTTGATACTGCCCCATACACACACCTGTATGATACTGCCCCATAAACATACCTGTATGATACTGCTCCTCATACACACACCTGTATGATACTGCCCCCATACACACACCTGTGTAATAGTGCCCCATACACACACCTGTATGTTACTGCCCCCATACACACACCTGTTTGATACTGCCCCATACACAAACCTGTATGATACTGTACCCCATACAGACACCTGTATGATACTGTACCCCATACTCACACCTGTATGATACTGCTCCTCATGCACACTCCTGTATGATACTGCCCCCATTCATACACCTGTTTGATACTGCACCCCATACACACACCTGTGTAATACTGCCCCCATACACACACCTGTATGATACTGCCCCCATACACACACCTGTTTGATACTGCTCCCCCATACACACACCTGTATAATACTGCACCCCATACACACACCTGTATGATACTGCCCCCATACACACACCTGTATGATACTGCCCCCATACACACACCTGTATGATACTGCACCCTATACACACACCTGTATGATACTGCACCCCATATACACACCTGTGTAATAGTACCCCATACACATACCTGTTTGATACTGCACCCCATACACACACCTGTATGATACTGCCCCCATACACACACCTGTATGATACTGCCCCCATACACACACCTGTATGATACTGTACCCCATACTCACACCTGTATGATACTGCTCTTCATACACACACCTGTATGATACTGCTCCTCATGCACACTCCTGTATGATACTGCCCCCATTCATACACCTGTTTGATACTGCACCCCATACACACACCTGTGTAATACTGCCCCCATACACACACCTGTATGATACTGCCCCCATACACACACCTGTTTGATACTGCTCCCCCATACACACACCTGTATAATACTGCACCCCATACACACACCTGTATGATACTGCCCCCATACACACACCTGTATGATACTGCCCCCATACACACACCTGTTTGATACTGCCCCCCCATACACACACCTGTATAATACTGCACCCCATACACACACCTGTATGATACTGCCCCCATACACACACCTGTATGATACTGCCCCCATACACACACCTGTTTGATATTGCACCCCATACTCACACCTGTATGATACTGCCCCATACACACACCTGTATGATACTGCCCCATACACATACCTGTATGATACTGCACCCCATATACACGCCTGTGTAATAGTACCCCATACACATACCTGTTTGATACTGCACCCCATACACACACCTGTATGATACTGCCCCCATACACACACCTGTTTGATACTGCACCCCATACTCACACCTGTATGATACTGCCCCATACACACACCTGTATGATACTGCCCCATACACATACCTGTATGATACTGCACCCCATATACACACCTGTGTAATAGTACCCCATACACATACCTGTTTGATACTGCCCCCCATACACACACCTGTATAATACTGCACCCTACACACACCTGTATGATACTGCCCCCATACACACACCTGTTTGATACTGCCCCCATACACACACCTGTATGATACTGCACCCCATACACACACCTGTGTAATACTGCCCCCATACACACACCTGTATGATACTGCCCCCATACACACACCTGTTTCATTCTGCCCCCCATACACACACCTGTATAATACTGCACCCCATACACACACCTGTATGATACTGCCCCCATACACACACCTGTTTGATACTGCCCCCATACACACACCTGTTTGATACTGCTCCTTATACACACCTGTATGATACTGCACCCTATACACACACCTGTATGATACTGCACCCCATACACACACCTGTATGATACTGCCCCAATACACACACCTGTATGATACTGCCCCCATACACACACCTGTATGATACTGCCCCCATACACACACCTGTTTGATACTGCTCCTTATACACACCTGTATGATACTGCACCCTATACACACACCTGTATGATACTGCACCCCATACACACACCTGTATGATACTGCCCCAATACACACACCTGTATGATACTGCCCCCATACACACACCTGTATGATACTGCCCCCATACACACACCTGTTTGATACTGCCCCCATACACACACCTGTATGATACTGCACCCCATATACACACCTGTGTAATACTGCCCCCATACACACACCTGTATGATACTGCCCCCATACACACACCTGTTTCATTCTGCCCCCCATACACACACCTGTATAATACTGCACCCCATACACACACCTGTATGATACTGCCCCCATACACACACCTGTTTGATACTGCCCCCATACACACACCTGTTTGATACTGCTCCTTATACACACCTGTATGATACTGCACCCTATACACACACCTGTATGATACTGCACCCCATACACACACCTGTATGATACTGCCCCCATACACACACCTGTATGATACTGCCCCCATACACACACCTGTATGATACTGCCCCCATACACACACCTGTATGATACTGCCCCCATACACACACCTGTATGATACTGCACCCCATACACACACCTGTATGATACTGCACCCCATACACACACCTGTATGATACTGCTCCTCATGCACACTCCTGTATGATACTGCCCCCATTCATACACCTGTTTGATACTGCACCCCATACACACACCTGTGTAATACTGCCCCCATACACACACCTGTATGATACTGCCCCCATACACACACCTGTTTGATACTGCCCCCCCATACACACACCTGTATGATACTGCCCCTCATACACACACCTGTATGATACTGCACCCTATACACACACCTGTATGATACTGCCCCCATACACACACCTGTATGATACTGCACCCCATACACACACCTGTATGATACTGCCCCCATACACACACCTGTATGATACTGCCCCTCATACACACACCTGTATGATACTGCACCCTATACACACACCTGTTTGATACTGCCCCCATACACACACCTGTTTGATACTGCTCCTTATACACACACCTGTATGATACTGCACCCTATACATACACCTGTATGATACTGCACCCCATACACACACCTGTATGATACTGCCCCAATACACACACCTGTATGATACTGCCCCCATACACACACCTGTATGATACTGCCCCCATACACACACCTGTATGATACTGCCCCCATACACACAGCTGTATGATACTGCCCCCATACACACACCTGTATGATACTGCACCCCATACACACACCTGTATGATACTGCTCCTCATACACACACCTGTATGATACTGCACCCTATACACACACCTGTATGTTACTGCCCCCATACACACACCTGTATGATACTGCCCCCATACACACACCTGTATGATACTGCCCCTCATACACACACCTGTATGATACTGCACCCTATACACACACCTGTATGATACTGCCCCCATACACACACCTGTTTGATACTGCCCCCATACACACACCTGTTTGATACTGCCCCCATACACACACCTGTTTGATACTGCTCCTCATACACACACCTGTTTGATACTGCCCCCATACACACACCTGTTTGATACTGCCCCCCATACACACACCTGTATGATACTGCCCCCATACACACACCTGTATGATACTGCCCCCATACACACACCTGTATGATACTGCCCCCATACACACACCTGTATGATACTGCACCCCATACACACACCTGTATGATACTGCACCCCATACACACACCTGTATGATACTGCCCCCATACACACACCTGTATGATACTGCACCCCATACACACACCTGTATGATACTGCCCCCCATACACACACCTGTATGATACTGCCCCCCATACACACACCTGTATGATACTGCCCCCCATACACACACCGGTATGATACTGCCCCCATACACACACCTGTATTATACTGCCCCCCATACACACACCTGTATGATACTGCACCCTATACACACACCTGTATGATACTGCCCCCATACACACACCTGTATTATATTGCCCCCCATACACACACCTGTATGATACTGCACCCTATACACACACCTGTATGATACTGCCCCCCATATACACACCTGTATGATACTGCCCCCATACACACACCTGTTTGATACTGCCCCCCATACACACACCTGTATAATACTGCACCCTACACACACCTGTATGATACTGCCCCCATACACACACCTGTTTGATACTGCCCCCATACACACACCTGTATTATACTGCCCCCCATACACACATCTGTTTGATACTGCCCCCCATACACACACCTGTATGATACTGCCCCCATACACACACCTGTATGATACTGCCCCCATACACACACCTGTATGATACTGCACCCCATACACACACCTGTATGATACTGCACCCCATACACACACCTGTATGATACTGCCCCCATACACACACCTGTATGATACTGCACCCCATACACACACCTGTATGATACTGCCCCCCATACACACACCTGTATGATACTGCCCCCCATACACACACCTGTATGATACTGCCCCCATACACACACCTGTATTATACTGCCCCCCATACACACACCTGTATGATACTGCACCCTATACACACACCTGTATGATACTGCCCCCATACACACACCTGTATTATACTGCCCCCATACACACACCTGTATGATACTGCCCCCCATACACACACCTGTATGATACTGCACCCTATACACACACCTGTATGATACTGCCCCCATACACACACCTGTATGATACTGCCCCCCATACACACACCTGTACGATACTGCCCCCCATACACACACCTGTATGATACTGCCCCCATACACACACCTGTATTATACTGCCCCCCATACACACACCTGTATTATACTGCCCCCCATACACACACCTGTATGATACTGCACCCTATACACATACCTGTATGATACTGCACCCCATACACACACCTGTGTAATACTGCCCCCATACACACACCTGTATGATACTGCCCCCATACACACACCTGTTTGATACTGCCCCCTTACACACACCTGTATAATACTGCACCCCATACACACACCTGTATGATACTGCCCCCATACACACACCTGTTTGATACTGCTCCTTATACACACACCTGTATGATACTGCACCCTATACACACACCTGTATGATACTGCACCCCATACACACACCTGTATGATACTGCCCCAATACACACACCTGTATGATACTGCACCCCATACACACACCTGTATGATACTGCCCCCATACACACACCTGTATGATACTGCCCCCCATACACACACCTGTATGATACTGCACTCTATACACACACCTGTATGATACTGCCCCCATACACACACCTGTATGATACTGCCCCCATACACACACCTGTTTGATACTGCCCCCATACACACACCTGTTTGATACTGCTCCTCATACACACACCTGTTTGATACTGCCCCCATACACACACCTGTTTGATACTGCCCCCCATACACACACCTGTATGATACTGCCCCCATACACACACCTGTATGATACTGCCCCCATACACACACCTGTATGATACTGCACCCCATACACACACCTGTATGATACTGCCCCCCATACACACACCTGTATGATACTGCACTCTATACACACACCTGTATGATACTGCCCCCCATACACACACCTGTATGATACTGCCCCCATACACACACCTGTTTGATACTGCTCCTTATACACACACCTGTATGATACTGCACCCTATACACACACCTGTATGATACTGCACCCCATACACACACCTGTATGATACTGCCCCAATACACACACCTGTATGATACTGCACCCCATACACACACCTGTATGATACTGCCCCCATACACACACCTGTATGATACTGCCCCCCATACACACACCTGTATGATACTGCACTCTATACACACACCTGTATGATACTGCCCCCATACACACACCTGTATGATACTGCCCCCATACACACACCTGTTTGATACTGCCCCCATACACACACCTGTTTGATACTGCTCCTCATACACACACCTGTTTGATACTGCCCCCATACACACACCTGTATGATACTGCCCCCATACACACACCTGTATGATACTGCCCCCATACACACACCTGTTTGATACTGCCCCCCATACACACACCTGTATGATACTGCCCCCATACACACACCTGTATGATACTGCCCCCATACACACACCTGTATGATACTGCACCCCATACACACACCTGTATGATACTGCCCCCATACACACACCTGTATGATACTGCACCCTATACACACACCTGTATGATACTGCCCCCATACACACACCTGTATTATACTGCCCCCCATACACACACCTGTATGATACTGCACCCTATACACACACCTGTATGATACTGCCCCCCATACACACACCTGTATGATACTGCCCCCCATACACACACCTGTATGATACTGCACCCTATACACACACCTGTATGATACTGCACCCCATACACACACCTGTATGATACTGCCCCATAAACACACCGGTATGATACTGCCCCCATACACCCAGCTGTACGATACTGCCCCCCATACCCACACCTGTTTGATACTGCTCCTCATACACACACCTGTATGATACTGCCCCCATACACACACCTGTTTGATACTGCCCCCCATACACCCAGCTGTACGATACTGCCCCCCATACACACACCTGTTTGATACTGCTCCTCATACACACCCCTGTATGATACTGCCCCCATACACCCAGCTGTACGATACTGCCCCCCATACACACACCTGTTTGATACTGCTCCTCATACACACACCTGTATGATACTGCCCCCATACACACACCTGTTTGATACTGCCCCCCATACACACACCTGTATGATACTGCCCCCCATACACACACCTGTGTAATACTGCCCCATACACATACCTGTTTGATACTGCCCCCATACACACACCTGTACGATACTGCCCCCCATACACACACCTGTGTAATACTGCCCCATACACATACCTGTTTGATACTGCCCCCATACACACACCTGTATGATACTGTACCCCATACACACACCTGTATGATACTGCTCCATACACACACCTGTATGATACTGCACCCCATACACACACCTGTATGATACTGCACCCTATACACACACCTGTATGATACTGCTCCATACACACACCTGTATGATACTGCACTCCATACACACACCTGTATGATACTGCACTCCATATACATACCTGTGTAATACTGCCCCATACACACACCTGTGTAATACTGCCCCCATACACACACCTGTATGATACTGCCCCCATACACACAGCTGTATGATACTGCCCCCATACACACACCTGTATAACACTGCCTTAAAACGAACTAGTTTTCTACTTACCAACGTGACATTTCTACTGCACTAAAAGGCAATATATAGAAAGTAATGAAAGCAAAACCTTTCTACCCTTAAAATCTACGAGAAAAGATTAAAAAGTCTTATGTCCCCAAAACATCTCATTAATGAAGAAGTCGCCCTCCACATCGATCCAAGCTATCAAGGAACGTTTGTGTCTGTCTGTTGGAGACTAACCTTGGCTGCAGGAGACCTGTGGACGTCCACTAAGCGTCACAACCACAGCAGACCCAGTGACGCACATTCAGCACCGCCACCACAGAAGACCCCTGGACGCTCACTAAGCACCGCCACAGTAGACCCAGGGATACCCACTAAGCACCACGACCGCAGGAGACTGCAGAATGCCCACTAAGTATTGCTGCCACAGGAGACCCCAGGACACCCACTAAGCACCACCACAGGAGACCCAAGGACACCCACTAAGCCCAGCTGCAGAAGACCCCAGGATGCCCACTAAGCATCACCGCAGGAGACCCCAGAACGCCCACTAAGCCCAGCTGCAGAAGACCCCAGGATGCCCACTAAGCATCACCGCAGGAGACCCCAGAACGCCCACTAAGCCCAGCTGCAGAAGACCCCAGGATGCCCACTAAGCACCACCGCAGGAGACCCCAGGAAGCCCACTAAGCCCAGTGCAGAAGACCCCAGGACGCCCACTAAGCCCAGCTGCAGAAGACCCCAGGACGCCCACTAAGCACCACCGCAGGAGACCCCAGGACATCCACTAAGCTCAGCTGCAGAAGACCCCAGGATGACTACTAAGCACTGGCCAGATGACCACAGAACCCCCTCTGACCATGGCCGTGCTGGACACTTAAAATATCAGAGTTCAGGACATGAATACTGGGGGGGCAACCAGGGGACACTTGAATATGACATCTGCTTCCCACTCAGAATAAAGATACAACCAAAGAACTGAGCCCTGGACACAGTCCACTCACCAGAAAAGCAGACAGTATGATGCATCGCTCGTCTCTTACCTCAGACATATCTATGACACTGATTGCAGCTGAGCACAGGGAAGCAAATGGAGTCACCGGTGCCACCTCCAGAGTGGAACAGGAAAAGGTGGAGTGCCTGGAGTGGAAGCCATGAGGAGAAGAAGAGAGCAGCAACAAGAAAATGAGCATCGGATTGCTGAGGGATGGAGCAGAGGGGTCTCCGGACAGACACGTACCAGAGGCTCCCAACCGTCCTGGTTTCCGCGGGACAGTCCCGCTTTGAGGGCTGAGTCCCCCGTCACGACTCAGCTGTTCTCCCGGCTGTGGAGGGTGCTGGGGCGGGTTGCAGTGGTGGAGCAGCAGTCATAGGTAGTAGCCGGCAGCTGCAGCTACCAAGTGTGCCCGCTGCTAAAGAAAATGAATATTCACTCCTCTCCACACCCATATAGAAGTGGAGGGGAGTGAATATTCATTCTCCTTAATAGCGCACACTGTCCATCGCAGCCGCCGGCTCCTGCTGCGGCTCAGCGATCCTGTGTGCCCGTTATTAGAGAGTATGAATATTCACTCTTCTCCACTCCCACCGGTGTAGAGAAGAGTGAATATTTATTCTCTTTAGTAGCGGGCACAGAGGATAGCAGAGCCGGAGTAGTAGATGCGGCCGTGCTGACAGTGCGCGCTATTAAGGAGAATCACTATTCACTCCTCTCCACGCCCATAGTCCCGGTGTGGAGAGGAGTGAATATCTCAGCAGCTCACCTCGGCGTCTGAGGGCGCATGGCAGTGACCTCATGCGTTGCTCAGATGCTGAGATAAGCTACTCACAGACAGGATATCACTGGAGCAGAGGGGAGGAAGGAGTGTTTATTTTTTTCATATGTGCAGTGATGGGGGCCATGCATACAAGGATTGGAGGTTGAAGGGGCCATGCACAGGGCTGTGGAGTCGGTAAGCCAAACCTCCAACTCCTCAATTTCCATGACTCCGACCCCCTCATACACGGCTCATGTTTAAGTGATAAATTTACTGCAGCACAGATTCATCTCAGCTAAAAGTCCAGACCCTGAGATCAGGAATAGGACAGACATTTATAGGACATTTCAGAACTTTCCCAAAATCTTATGAAAAAATATTCCCCACAAACTGCATTGAACTACTGTACCCAATTTATTATATATTGTTGGAGTGGGGCCATTTCATACAGACTCTGACTCCACCAAAATGGGCACCGACTCCGACTCCACGACTCCGACTCCACAGCCCTGGCCATGCATACCAGGATTGGGGGATGAGGGAGCCATGCATACCAAGATTAAGGGATGAGGGGGCCATGCATACCAGGATTGGGGGATGAGGGGGCCATGCATACCAGGATTGGGGGATGAGGGGGCCATGCATACCAGGATTGGGGGATGAGGGGGCCATGCATACCAGGATTGGGTCTGGGGGGTGCCATGCATACCAGGATTGGGTCTGAGGGGGCCATGCATACCAGGAATGGGAATGAGAGCCATCTGCTGAATGCCCCTCATTACCAGCTCCCCTTTAACAACTCCTCCTGTCAGGGGAAATGGTAATGGGCATGGATTGGGGTGTGGCAAAAATTTGCCAGGCGCATTGCACCTGACCAATCAATGCCCGGATTACCCTATAATGTGGGCGTGTTGCTGCCAACCAATCAGTGCTCAGGTTCCCCTGTAACCTGTGCCCCTGACCTCTCCAGTTCCTTTACCTGTCAGTAAATGTGTCCTTTAGCTCCCACTTCCCCTGGAATGGAAAGCTGGTCAGGAGCAAAATTACAATCATCAGTACCCAGGTTCCCTGTAATGTGGCGCATTGCAACTGACCAATCAGTGGCCGAGTTCCCTGTAATGTGGCGCATTGCAACTGACCAATCAGTGGCCGGGTTCCCTGTAATGTGGCGCATTGCAACTGGCCAATCAGTGGCTGGGTTCCCTGGAATGTGGTGCACTGCAACTGACCAATCAGTGGCCAGGTTCCCTGTAATGTGGGCGCATTGCAACTGACCAATCAGCGGCCGGGTTCCCTGTAATGTGGCACATTGCAACTGACCAATCAGTGGCCGGGTTCCCTGTAATGTGGCGCATTGCAACTGACCAATCAGTGGCCGGGTTCCCTGTAATGTGGTGCACTGCAACTGACCAATCAGTGGCCGGGTTCCCTGTAATGTGGCGCATTGCAACTGACCAATCAGTGGCCGGGTTCCCTGTAATGTGGCGCATTGCAACTGACCAATCAGTGGCCGGGTTCCCTGTAATGTGGCGCATTGCAACTGACCAATCAGTGGCCGGGTTCCCTGTAATGTGGCGCATTGCAACTGACCAATCAGTGGCCGGGTTCCCTGTAATGTGGGCGCTGTGCTCCAGACCTCTCCGGTCTCTGTTTCTGTAAATGTCAGTACAGGTGTCTTTTAGCTCCCACTTCACCCCAGTGTCCTGTAGAGGTTTCTGGAGGTGAGATGACTGTGCTGGTCCTGATATTTCTCCTATTCTGATCTGATCAATATCTCTTATAGTTGGCTTCTTGTGTATTAGTAAGGGGAAATCATGGTGGCAGACAATACACTAGGTGGCGGGCCCTCCATCACGGGCCCCATCCAGTTGACGTTCCCTCCCTACTTACACAAGTTTGATGGATATGCACTCCTGTGGATCGCGTTACTGTTTCTTCAGTTTGATAAATGGTGGCTCCGACCATGAGAACGTCTCATTTTATTAAACATTTGGTTGGAGAAGCCGCAGTGTTTACTTTTAATAACGCGCCTGGAGGCCATGGAAGTAGAGTAGACAAGATGTGGTACCTGAGTGATTGTCATATGAAGGGGGCATGCAGACGCCACTATTGTCCTTCTCTATATACAGTATGTCTGATAAATCAGCGTGTGCCTATACCAGAGTGGTATGGACGGTACATGGTAAGCGAAAGGATCGTACAAGAAGGAGGGAATGACACATATGAAGGAGGCCTGCGGGACGAGGAAATGAAGGGAATA